>NC_141161.1:63275383-63875383 GCF_053477565.2 Lygodium microphyllum
TTTAGCCTATTTTTGATTTTTTGGATATTATTTATTGTAAATATTCAAAAAATATGTAGAAAACTTCTAGAATAGAGTAACATATAAAAAGCAAGTGGCTTTTTAGCCAATTTTGGGAGATCTCATGCAAAAAGGACTTGTGAGTTCACATGGCATGCGATCGCAGTTTTCAAACAACAAACAACACTCCGAATGGGGAGAAGAAGAAGGAGTGATCTAGGATAATGTTGAGCATGCATCCTAGTGTTTTACCCCCTTTCGGAGCCAAGGGAACCATTCGATTTGCTGTTTGAGAAACATAGAAGAAGCTAGTGTTTGGTGCACATTTTTAGTCCACCAAGGAGCTCAGGGATATCTATAATATATGGGGGTTATTTATAGATTGAATAAAAAAGGATTATGTTTTATTCAAAAAATATTCATGGACAAGGATATCTATGCATAGGCTTTGAATGTACATGATGTAAGGATATGTGTATAGTGAACCCCTTGAGCACATTCCATACTATTATGTTTGCAAATATACTTAAGAATGGGTTGAAATTGCAAGATGTAGAGGGTATACTATTGACTCAAGAAATGAATAGAAAGAATATGAATGCTTTGAGTACTTTGCATGCTTTGGCTATTAGAGGTAGATTCGATGGTAAAAGCAAATGACCACCATGGTAGGTAGTGGTCTCAGTCATGTGGAAAATCTTGTAGTAAGTCCTATGGTTCCTGTTTGACATGCCATTATTGTGGGAAGCATGATCATATTCGGCCATACTGCCCTAAAATTCATGATCACAACAAGCGCAAGGAAAAGGGAAAACACAAAGTGTTGGAAAATAATGATGATCATAGCATTGTGCCAAGAAAGTCTCGCATGAATATAGAAGATATTAATGTAGTACAATTAGAGTATGATGATGATCAATACATCTTGGTAGCTTGTACTCTTGATGCTTTGTTGATTGATACTATGTCCACTTATGCTAAGTGTTGGCTGCTTGACTCAAGGCTTCATTTCATGTTACCCCACATAGAGAGTGGTTTCATTCATATAGCAACATAATAGGCACTCTTAGGATGGGGATAATGATTTGGCATTGGATATTGTGGATATTGGAGATGTACATTTGTAGTTTTCATCAGCTAATATTTTTACTCTGCAAATTATATGTCATGTGCCAACTTAGACTAAAAGCTTATTATCTACAATTGTGATAGCTTCCACTTTGTTTCTTTTGGTAATTCCTCATGGAAAATTACTCATGGGAATCTTATTTTTACACAAGGTGCCAAGGCTAGCATTCTCTATTCCTTACTTGTATCTAGGCGAGTTGGTCATGGTTCGGTAGTGGCTATAGTTCCACATGTATCTTTATGGCATCATTGCTTTGGAGACATATCATTAAAAGGAATGAAAGTACTTTCGTATTTGTAATATCTGTTTTCCCTTGACTATAAGTATTTTGAGTCTTGTGATCATTGTCTTTATGGTAGGCAAACATGTGATACACATCATAACTCTAGTATTATGCGCATGGGTGAGCCTTTGGCTCTTGTTCATTCTCATGTATGTGGTCACATGTCCTTTTAATCACTAGGTGGTGTGAAGTACTTTATCATATTCATTGATGACTACTCATATAAGGTTTGGGCATATCTCATAAAGCAAAAATCAAATGTCTCACCTATCTTTCAACATTGGCATGCTCTTGTTGAGAGCTAGTCTGCATTAAGCATCAATTGATTGCCTCATATATTCCACCCCAAAATTGTATTACCAAACACATGAATATGACAGCTCATGAGAAAGTTCGTAGTATACTTAGCCAGGAGGCTTACCACAATGTTTCTCGGCTAAGGCACTTACTACTATTATACACTTGATAAATATATCCCCATGCATTGCTATTGATTGCTAGGTTGGAGAGGAGGCATGGTCTAGGAAACCTCCATCATATACTCATTTGCATGTCTTTGGTTGTGAGGTAAATATAAGTATCCTCAAAATGGAATGCATAAAATAGAAATCATAGGCTCCTGCAATGAACTACAACAATATTTCAACAACCAACTGTGAGCAATCAAGAAAGAAAAAATAGAAAAAACCTACAGTGAAAGTTATCACAATTGTAATGTGTTAGTAACCATACATGCGGTAGATATATACATCATGCACATAGTAGATCTATCGGTAAAAGAAGAGAACTTTCAAATGCATAAGCCACTAAGCAAAGCTCATTACATATCCCAGAAGCATATAAATATCACTAACACATTGGCAAACATAAGTGCCCCAAAGTAAATGATCAAATCAGTCCATAGTAGCGTAACTACATCCAATATATATCAAGAGAGCATGTATATAAAATAAGTGTCCCAGAGTCTTGGTAAAAGTAAGCTCAATCTCAATTGCAAATATCCAAAGCTCTATGTAACATCCGAAATGTCATGAAAGCTCCTACTATAAAAAAAATCCAAACGAGAGAAAGAGTCTCATTACACCATGTGTATAGCATCCAAACATCCAAAATCAATGTGACATATATTTGGGAGCATAAGACCGAAGTATCTTCTTCAAGATCTTTTTGTAGCATCCAATGGGTAAGGTCACAACCAATGTCAAAGCATCCAAACTCCAATCTTAGCTCAAAAGCATTTAATGAACATAGCATGGTATGTAGAATCAATGTCATACAATAACAAATTTTATAGGTATCCCATAAAGCATCAAAGAGCATGAAGCATAAACTTTTCCCTAATAACTAGTTGCTCTCCCATAGTAACCAACATTAAAATAATCATCAAAATTAAGAAACTACGAGATCAAAACATCCTACAAGGCATCTCAATACATTTTCCAAGCATCCCCCAAGTCTTCAGCATCAAATGAGCATCCTGAGAAGCATCTACAAGCTTTAGATTGTAAAGATATGGCTATCCTTGTTTTATGGTAGTAGGCTATCTTGACTTTCGAGCCACAAATTGAAGTTGATAAGCTCAAAAATCAATGCCAATGTCAATGATCGATGTCGAGAGTTTCCAAGATGAGTGTGAAGTGTCCAATGAGTGTGTCAATGGCCAAATGAGTTGCTAGGAATGATGGAAATGCACCTGGTAGAAACACGTGGTGCAAATTTTTGAAGGTCATGCTAACTGGTAGTGGATGTATTGAAACCAATACTAAGCACCATAGAGTTTTCAATAAGCTCTAATGGGTAGGCAACTTGAATCTAATGATTACCAAGCATCAATTGCAAACAATGGAATTGGTATAGGTGAGTAGAGTGTTTCCCAAAGCTACCTATAAATAGGCACTGAAACATATAGCTATAAATTGATTTGCTAGAGACCACATGACCAACAATGGCCACTCTAGTGCCTCAATTGTGGCTCAATAAATACTTTGCAAGATACCCAAACAAGTTGGGAAGTGGGGAGGGTCAACAATTACCACATTGAACTAAATTCATGTCTGCCATAAACCTCAACCTATAGATATTCGAATCGACTTGAAACTAGGTCAAGTCAAGCTCCATAATGATGGCTCTAATAGCAATTCAAAGGTGGAGCTTGAGTGGAAGAACAAGAAAGTGGAAGCAATAGTAGATGGAGCAAGAGACCAAGAGAGAGACACATAGGATTTGGGAACTTCAATTGTCACAATGTGTGAAATTATTTAAATGCACTGAAAGAATAAAGAATGAAGTAACAATGATTGTTGCCCCCTACTTGCAATGTACAAGTGTGATGCTATTGTTAGTTTAGTAAATACACATGCAATTAGGCATAGGTGCCTTTACCCCCAAAAATGGGGGCCTACCCCTAACATAAATACTTGTGCACCTTTCCAAAAAACCCACCTTCCTCACACTTATGCAATAAACCAACTAGTTTTGGGTGGTCTCAACCTTACTAGTTTGGATTTGTATTGAAAAACTAGTTTCAAATTTGTTGTGTGGCCACACTAGACCATTGGGAGAGTGTTTCCAATAAGGAACAAAACCTTTTGGTGGTTCAAGAAATGCATTACATGTCGACTTCTCTCAATGAGAATTTTGACAATTTAAAATTTCTATTTTTAAATAGATAATTTTAATTTTTAGTAAGTAATGACACATGTATAGAAATATTCTAATGCTAAATCCACTCTTTGGAAACTAACAACATACTTATGGTTTCCAATCCAAAACTAATGTAAAATCCATTTTCTAGGTTTGAAACTCATGAGAGAAGCGCTTAGTTGTAAGCATTGTCCCTCCAAGTATGGACCACCATTACAAGGTTAATAGGAGTAAGGAAAGGTTTAGAAAACTGAGAAGTTGTTTCATCTTAGAGCCAGTTTGAATCGAACAGGACCATCTCAACATGTCTCATTAAGAAGAAAATTTGTGAACTTAATGTAGATGACAAAATCACTTTAATTTCAAATAAACGGATACAAAGATGACTTTATCTGCCCATGTGCTTCCACTATGAAGCTTAGATGGCAATCTAGATAGATGATTGATGAAGAGCTTAAGACTCATTGAAAGAACTCTGAATTAGGTGGTGAAAGATAGATTGATAATGGATTTGGAGGGGTCTTCTTTTTATAGCCTAAGAACCTAGTCTACTTGGCCTATCTGACAACCCATGCGCTTCAACTATGAAGCTTAGATGGCAATCTAGATAGATAATCGGTGAAGAGCTTAAGGCTTGTTGAAAGAACTCTAATCAGGTGAAAGATAAATTGATGATGGATTTGGAGGGGTCTTCCTTTTATAGCCCAAGAAGGTAGTCTAATGAACCTATCCACCACCCATGTGCTTCCACTATGAAGCTTAGATGGCAATCTAGACAAATGATTGGTGAAGAGCTTAAGGCTTGTTGAAAGAACTTTGATCGAGTGAAATATAGATTGATGATGGATTTGGATGGGTCTTCCTTTTATATCCCATGAAGGTAGTCCAATCGGCCTATCCGACCATATTATGAACCTTTCCTAGTTGTCTAAGGAATATTCCCTTTACTATCAAGTTGGGGTATTACCCCCAAACCCCCATCACAGGGGCCACTAGATCTCCTAAGGCTCCCCACCTAAGGGTCAACCTTGGACCCAAAAATAGGGGTTCCAAATAACTCCCACATCTCACAACTCGATGTATTGTGCCTCAAATTGCTACTAGGATAACTACTCTATCTAACCGAAAGGCTAGATCCACAAAGTTCACATTTTTTCCATCCAGTTACATAGATCTCATTTGATATATAAGTCAAAAACCAATCAATATCTATGCTCACACATGGCTTCTCATCATAATGGGGACCTGAGAACTTAGAGTACCATGGATCATTAGTGGCATCTTACAAGGGTGGGGCATTGAGTATATCAAACATCCCTCTCAATGTCCACCCATAGGTGAACTATATTCTTAGCTGAATGCCGAGGGAGTTTGTAAAGATGAACTCAAAGTAGATCCTTCATAAGAGCTTTGATTAAGATATCTACTCCATTCTCCTCTCTTGGATAGTAGACCAGCTCTATCATCCCATTCTCAAGTCACGCACATAATGATACTAGATCTCAACGTGTTTGGTATGTGCATGAAAAACTAGATTTTTAGCAGTGGCGATACAAGTCTAATTGCCACATCTTAGTACTATATGACCTTCAACTTGTACTCCCATATGCCATAGGACACTCAACAATACTGCTTCACATGCAGCAAAACAAGCTACCTTGTACTCTACTTCGGTACAAGACAATGCCATAGTTGGTTGCTTCTTACTAATCCAAGACATGATTATTGAGCCTAAAGAGAAACAATATCTAGAAACTAATTTCCTCAAATAATTGCTACTTACGCAAATTGAGTCACAATGTCCCATAAGAGAACTTTTGGAATTGTATGTGATACCATAGTCACAAGTTTCTTAAAGTATCTGAGCACCCGTATCCTAGCTTTCTAGTGAAGTTCTTATGGTTTGTTTGAGAACTTGCTCAAAACATCAACATCAAAATTGATATCTAGCCAAGTGTGATACAAGTAGACAAGGTTGCCAACTAACCTCCAGTAGCTCCCAAAAATTGCTAGTGTTGATGTATCCTCAATTGATAACTGCACATTGACCTCAATAGCTGTAGCTATCTCCTTAGACTAGGTCATGCCAAATGTTTTTAAGATATTCGATGCATACTTTTTGAGACATGAAGATTTTTCCAAGCACATGCAAGACTTTAATTCCCAAACCATAGAGTAACAAGCCCAAGTCTGTGATTTCAAACTTGGAGCTCAAAGACTTTTGAGTTTGATGGATTATGCCTTCATCGTCACCTTAATAAGAAGGTCCTCCACATATAGAACCATCACTATAAACTTTTCACAATCCCTGTAAATATAAAAGTTAGCATCTAAGGCACATCTTTTGAAAGTCAAACCTAAAAAGAATTTATCTATCAACTAATATCATGATCTAGAGGCTTATTTTAGCTATACAATGACTTCTTCAGGAGGCTACAAACTTTGTTCTCAAAGTGGAGCCTCAAATCCTGGTTGCTGAGACATGTACACCTTCTCCTTGAGGTCTCCATTTAAGAATGTTAATTTAACATCTTTTGGTAAACTTGCCACTTCTTATGACTGGCCACTACAAGTACAATGCAAATAGTGGTCATTCTAGCAATTGGAGGAAATGATTCTTGAAAATAAAATCCTTCAACATATGAAAATCCCTGTGCAGCTAATCTAGCTTTATACTTTTCTAAGCGACCATCAATCTTATAATTCACCTTCACCTTCCAAAACAACTTGGTACTAATAATCTTTCTCTTTTTTCATTGATCAACTAGCTCCTAAGTATCATTCTTCATTATGTTGTTATACTCAACTTACATAGATACTCTCCATATTGGATTGGCAAGTGCTTCTTCCAAATTTGCTAGCTCCTTTACTTATCTCATAATCTCAGCCCCCATCAAAGTCATATTGACTATGTGAGCAAAGGCCTTGCATTGCTCCTCTATTCTCAGAAACCTCCTTGGTCCATTGATGTTTTCCTCAATAGTGGCAATCATAGGATTATTGTGATCATAGAGCTACTTCACCTATCACAACACTTATAGGGAAGTTACTATATGTATATCCTCTACATCATGTGCATTCATGGCCTATTTATAAATATCCTTATCTATGATTTTTTCTTGAATAAAATATAACCATTTTCTATTCAATTCATAAATAATCCCTTTATATTATATATTTTTGTATGTAAAAAATGTATTTTAAAAATATCTTATTTTGAATCCATGCGATGCATACATATAATAAATAACCCTTTTATATTACACCCTTCTGTATGAAAAAAATGTATAAAAATAGTATTTTAAAAATACCTTATTTTGAACCTACATGATGCACAATATGTTCATGAGTAACTTACTCGAGGTATGAAAGAGGGTACTACAATGTCTACTCACCTAAGTAAGTTTAACTCCATTTTTATCCAGCTTGCCACTTTGAAGTTCAATATTGATGATGAGTTTAAAGCTACGTTCTTGCTTTGCACTCTGCTAGAGAGCTGGGATACCTTCAGGATTGTTATGAGCAATTCTAATGCTATGCTTTTGTATGCTGATGTAGAGAGTGCTCTACTCATGGAAGAAATGAATCGACATAACAATGCATCCAATAAGTCTTCTAGTGCTTTGCATACTAGAGGTAGATCACAACAGAAAGGAAATTTTGATAGCAAGGGATGCAGTAAATCACGTGGTAAGGATGTTGAATGCCATCACTCTAGCAAGAAGGGTCACTTTAAACGTGATTGCTATAAATGGAAAAAACAAAAAGGGAAGGGCAAGAAGACGGATGACAGCAAGGAAGAGAAGAAAGAGAGTCAGTTTGCTAAGAAGAGTAGTGTAAAGATCGAGGAGGTGAATGTAGTCAGCCATGCGAGCGACACTGGGAATGATGTACTCTTTGTCTCTTCATGTTTCAACGCACATGCTTTGATAGCTAATATAGATGATGACATGCACACTTGGATTTTGGATTCAGGTGCCTCTTTTCATGTCACCCCTCACCGTGAGTGGTTTGTTGACTATACAGGAGGTCAACATGGTGTTGTCCATCTTGGGGACAATTATGCATGTGACATTGCCAGCATTGGTAGTGTGCAATTGCAGTTTCAACATGGATCTGTCTTCACTCTTCAGAATGTAAGGCATGTACCATAGCTCAAGAAGAGCTTGATTAGTATTGGACAACTAGATGACGATGATTTTCATACCACCTTTGGTGATGGGAAACGAAAGATCTGTAAAGGATCTAGAATTATTACTAGACGTTATAAGAGTGATACTTTGTATCCACTTCATGTATCTAGTGTGCATGATCATGTTATTGCCGTGACCGAGTAGCCAAGTGTTTCCTTGTGGCATGGCCGATTGGGACACATGAGTCAAATAGGAATGAAAGTACTTTCCTATTTGGGTTAATTGCCTTGTCTTTGTTATGCTGATTTTGAGCACTCTGATCATTGTGTTTATGGTAAGTATGCGCAGACATCTCATAGAAAGTCTCTTTCACTGAAATCTTTGCCTCTAGAGTTAGTACATTCCGATGTATGTCAGATGCCAGGGTTATCTCTAGGAGGAATGAAATACTTTGTCACATTTGTCGATGATGCTACTTGGAAGGTATGGGTTTACCCTATTCGTAGCAAGGACAAAGTGCTTGACAAGTTTAAAAAATTCTTGGCATTGGTTGAGAATCAAACCGATAAGACACTTAAGTGTCTTTGCTCTGTTAATGGTGGGGAGCATGTGTCCAAAGCCTTTCAGGAACTTTATGACAGCAAGGGGATAAAGAGGGAGCTCACTACCCCTCATAATCCACCCAAAAATGGAGTTGTAGAGCGCATGAGTCAGACCATATAGGATAAGGTCTGTACGATGTTGTCTCATGCTACATTACCCGATGGCTTTTGGGTAGAGGCTATTATGGAAGTCGTTCATCTGATTAACAGTTCACCAAACAGGTCTTTGGGGGGGAGAGTCCCATAGGAAGAGTGGTCGGGAAAACCACCTTCTTATGCTCATTTGCGAGTGTTTGGCTGTGAGGCTTTTGTGCACATATACGGAAAGAAGAATGCAACAAACTGGAACTAAAGTCCTATAAATGCATATTCCTAGGATACAATGACAAGGGTGAGATGGGGTATAGAATTTGGGATCCCAAGAAAAGAAAGACAGTATGCAGCAATGATGTCATCTTTCGTGAAGATCGAATGCATAAGCATCCCGAGAAGATTAAGGAAGTCAGAAGGGTTGTTTTCAAGGAGGATGTACCTTTTAGATAGTCATTTGTGCCTAGTGGATAGCAGCATATACTTGTTGTAAATACTCTTGAAAATGCAAGAAATTGTGCTAGAAATGACCAGCAAGGTATTGCCCATGATACACCACAGTTTCAGTCTAAAAACATGTAGTTAGGACAACCTGAGCTATCAACACAATATGCTGGAATTTCAGGACAGCAACTTGTATATGTAGAATTATAGGCATGTATTTAAGGACAACAGCTTATAAATGCAGATTTGTAGGCCCAACAGCTAGCAAATGCCGAGCCTTCACTTTGTAGATCGACTTGACCATTGAGACCACCTAACAGGTTTATTCCTGGTGCATAGTATGCTATAGATTATGTCATGTTGACAGATTGTGGTGAGCCATCATGCTTCAAGGAAGCAATGACTAGACCAAATAGCAAGAAGTGGTTCAAGGCCATGCTATCAGAAATGGAATCAAAACTCTTCCATGCAAGTGGGTTTACAAGATGAAGGTCAATTTTGGTTCTTCATCGAAGTACAAAGCATGGTTGGTTGCAAAGGAGTACAAGCAGGAACATGGAATTGACTTTGATGAGATCTTCTCTCTTGTAGTCAAGATGATTACCTTGAGAACCATTTTGGGCTTGGTTGCAGCTGAGGATATGGAGCTCATACAGATGGATGTAAAGACTACATTTTTACATGGTGATCTACATGAGGACATATATATGCAATAGCTTGAGGGTTTTGTTGCTAAAGGCAAAGTGAAGATGGTCTGTAAATTGAAACAAAGTTTGTATGGGCTGAAACATGAACTAAGGGAATGGTATCATAAGTTTGATACTTTCATGCAGTCTCAGGGCTTTCACAGAAGTCAATTTGATCACTGCTTGTACACCAAGAAGGCAATAGATGGCAACCTAATTATCTTGGTTCTGTATGTTGATGACATGCTATTTTCTGGCAGGGATGCTCATGCTTTTGATTCATTGAAGCAAATTCTTCATGGCAACTTTGACATGAAGGATCTTGGTGATGCCAATCACATTCTTGGGTCGCAGATTCTCAAATATAGATCAAAGGGGTTACTCTATCTATCTCAACTGGAGTATGTATCCAAGTTTTTGTAGTGTTTCAATATGGAGGGGGGGAAAGCAATCGAAATTCCATAGACTTCATATGTGAAACTCAATGTAGAGGACAACCCTACATCTGATGATGAGAAGGATGAAATGGCCAAGATTTCATATACTTTAGCCACATTGGGCCAGAAACGTTTCAAAATGACACTCATAAGAAAATGATTAAGTTGCTAATTAGAAGAGGCTTAGAAAAGAAAAACCCTCCAAATTTGGTTGCCTAGACGTGATTAATGAGAGAATAAATGATTCATTTAAGAGGTCTGTATTAAATATCTTCAATCTTTAATGGACGTTAAGTGTCACCTTTTCAGTCTTATTCTCTTGAAAATTGCAAAATATTGTATTTTTGAATTTTCGCACCAAAATATGCCACTTGTTTGTATTCCTTGACGCTTGTTTTTTGCACCTCTCTTTCAGTGGTTTTTATTTCCTTCTCTATGATATTGTTGTCCCGTTTAGGGTTCCCTACCAAAATGTTTACCAGTACCGCTTCTAGCAATACAAGCGCAACCCCACCACATAAGTATAAACTTACTATTCAGTTAGATCTTGTCTATTCATCTTGGAGAAGTATACACCATTGAGCATTGTTGGACAAGGATGAAGTTAACAGGTTGCGATTACAAGGAAAGAAGCATGTAGGCTTATGGATGGATGGAAATATTTATCCTCCGAACCCTTCTACAGGTAAGCATCCTCCTTTTTACAATACTCACAACTTCATAAGGTATGTTGAAGATGGTTGTGATGGGATGCTTGGCTATTGCATGAGGTTATATTCTGCATCTTTTACATTTACAGAACAAATGCATGAAATGAAGGAAGCATTAACATTGGCACAAGAAACTATTTTTGAGCTAATGGAAAAGGTTGATAATCTAAAAAACTCTAATTAGTCATTGCAAGAAAAATTACTATGATTGAAAGAAACCCCAATAGGGTTTAGACAGAGAAAAAGACCACTTAAAAATATAATGGACTTGTGTAGTTGCGTGAAGAAAAGGAGACTAAATCTTGCAAATAGATGTGTCTCTAATATTTTAGGTATTAATATTCGAGAGAACGATTAGAGGATTAAGCTTATTAAAGGAACCATGACAAAGAAGGATATTATTAGGATTCTTAAATCACCTGAAAATGTAGACTTGAGAAGCCAAACTCTGAAATAGTTAGTGAAATATTTAAAAGGAACAATTAAACCAGATGAAATAGTGGAAACATGTGACAGTATGGGTATCAGTCGTAGAGGTTATTGTGCTCTCTCTAAATTGTGGTTTACAAATCTTAAATGTCATAGAATAAGTGCATTTGGTTTTCCTCGACCTCTTGCAATTTTAATTGCTAGCATAGCTATGAACCGTAGGACTCCAGATGTTTTTGGGGAGTATATTCATATTGAAGGATGCCCTATGAAAAACATAAAACAAAGGCCTTTTTTGAATACAACACATTTAATAATATTTGGATTGATCTTAAAAGAGTCCAGATTGTAATGGTCCATATGTATAAATTTACTGTCCAAGAAGTTGTGCTATTTTGAAGTCTGCACTAAAATTGGATGAAGCATAGATATCCTTGTATTTATTGCATGGAGAGTTTAGGATCCAATTAAGAATGGAATACTTTGCGGCCAGCAACAAGAGCCCCAACTCAAAACTCTATAGATTTGAGTAAGTTCAAAAACGTGGATGGCTTATGGGATCCTATTCTCTCAATCTCTCTAAGGAACATTCATATTTGTACATTACATGAAGAGATTAGAATAATTGATAAGTTGCTTAGCTTGCATCTTGACTATGCATATTCAATAAAACCAGTATCTTTGTCAAATGACTGTATTGATAAATGTGAGGCTTTACTATCAAAAATGGGTTTGCATGGAGGTCAAGTTCACCTGAGAAAGGATCCAAAAGCCTCTGGGAAAACAAGAGAGGTCTTAGCAAATGTTTCTATGGGGGGGTGCAAAAGCTAGACGATTTCTAAGAAATCATACTGGTAAACAAATGAATGCATTGTGGGAGTGTTTGAGAGAGTTATGTGCAATCACAACAAATGTGGCTAGCACACCACAAATTGCATTCCTACAAATGGAGGTTTGGAGACACCTTGACATATTTTTAAAAATGCTAAGGTAAAAAAAGATAACATCTAACTATTTGGAAGGGTACAAACGTTCAATTATGAATCTTGTTCAAGCAATCAAGCAAGCTTGGGGAGAAAAGGACATTACTTTCTACTTGGTAAGATGGACATAAATTTGAACCTTTCTCTTTTGAAAACAAGGTTTAATGATTTAAATTGATTATTGCTTGTTGGGTTGTCACATCATATTCTTCTTATTCATGGTCCTTATTTTGTGGAAGAGCAAGGGCCCCTAGCAACTTACAGTAGCCAAGGTATGGAGAAATCTCACTACCAAGCACGTATATGTTTCTTTCAGAGCACTAGAAATGGAGAAGTAACAAAAACCAATTTTCTTTTGGAGTTATTCAATTGGTTTTTTCAAAGACAACTTCAAAGAACACAATAAATGCAGTGGAATCTAAAATATTTATACTATTTTCAAAATGTTATATACATGGATAGCTTTTGAGAGCCTTTACATTCTCTTTTTCTTTGAGCATTTGTCCTCTATAACGTAAAAACTTTCTTCTCTTGTATCCATCTATGAATTTGATATATGTTTTTTTTGCTGCTAAAACATAAGATGAGTATGCAAGGAAGTATCCATCCCTGGAGGCAGAGAAGTCGGGACCATAACCAAATATTCAGATGACTATTGTCTTTCCCAAAAACATAACTTTGTGTGCATTGTATTGCAAACCTGAGTATCCAAGAAGCCTTCTAAGTGCTTTAACACAGCCATGAGGTCTCCTCTAAGAAAGTGCTATGCAAAACCAATAGAATATTGGGATCAATCCTCGATATATAATTCCCAAAAGCAACATCCTTTAGGGAACTACCACCAACTCTCAATCCTTTGGTTGTTCCCAAGAAATTATCATCATCTACAATATCCAATTGTAAAAGCAACAGTCAGAATGAAAAAAATGAAAATATGTATGTGATTCCACAAAAACAAAAGAATGCATGTGAGTCAGAATGAAAATATGTATGTGATTCACCTACTCACGTTGTTTTTGTGAACATTGCCTTGGATGGACTTTGGGAATGTGCTCAGGCATGCATGGTGCTATCCAAAATTTCCATGATGCCCATGCAATACATGCGAACCAAACTAAACATTGGGGCCTTGTTGCCCAAAACTGCCATGTGCATGCTGCCCATTGCCATGTGCAGGTTGCACATTACCATATGCATGTTGCCCATGTGCACGTGTATTAGGGCCTTGCTGCCCAAAATTTGCATTTTGCCCTTGCATATATCTTCCACTATGGGGGAGGTGCTATCCCAAGGATGGCTAGAATGGTTCCTCATGGATGAGGGGAGAATGAGCTCATCATGTCGCATAGAGCGACCACCCAGCTCATAGGTGCTATGGGGAAAACCATGGGTGCTACCAAAACCTTGTTGGCCACGTCCCATCTCCAAGGGGGGAAGGTGGTTGGTATCACGGGGAGGACCATGCTTCTTGGGCTGAGCTGAGGAGGGTGAGAGGGTGGAGATGAGGGTGCCCATGTGCTCTATGAGCAAGTCTATCTTAGCCATCATCTCGCTATGATGCTGATCTTAGCGGTTTTCCATCTTCCTATGGTAGTGTTCCAGCTCTCGATGCCGCTCCGCATGATGGGTCTCATGTTGGCATAGTGTGTCATTAAGTATAGCAAAACGGTCCTTCTAGGGGGCACCTTCTTCAAGCATGTCTTCACGATCCTCTTGGGTGGAGCTAAGATCATTCATAGATGCACAAGAATCTCTAATCTTGTGCTAGAAATCCTCCTAGGTCTTGGCTTTACCCTTATGACCTACCATACTAGGTGCAGTCCACAGGACCTCCTATCACAAAAACTGCAATATCTCGAGCTAGGGAGCTCCGATCATCGAGCCTCTTGATTTGAAACGGAGCCATTGATCCCCTCTATGAGGCCATGCGAAAATATTTCTACAATAAATATGCAAAATTTTTTGTAATTGACTTTTCAGAGCTGAGACACATGGTACACCTATCTCCCACGGCATACATCCACCATACATCCATCAAGTCATACATTTACTGTCCATACATGTGCAAGCTGCTTGGATGTCAATGATTGGGGCTCGGGCCACCAATTTAGAGTACCTGCATCTCTACAAATCAGTGACTCACTGATTACATCAAAGCCACAATTAAAAAAACAAAGGCATACACCATAGCAACCACGGTCTGGATAAGGTAATTGGCTAAATTACTAGCTGCACATGCTTGCTGCATCAAAATGTTCATAGGAGTTGGACAAAACAACTCAAGTAGTATGTCAAGAGAGGCAAAATTGCTCTTGCAGATGTTTTTCCAAATTTGAAACAGATATTAGAAACTCCACTCAGCTCTTCTTAAATATCCAACTTGCTTCTAACATCTGTGGTACATGATTTGCAAGCTATTGCTCCTTCCGATATCAAAAACACACTGCATTAGCAAAACATAGCATGATCCTAGGAGCCATTGCGCCTAATTTCCCGCGAGTTTTATACAGGTGAAGTAGTTTCTTTGAGTTAGTAAGAGTGACAGACTTCATGTTCAGCCAAGATTTGGCAGCAATAACTCAACTTTAACCAATAGAAATGATGCCTGTTTTAGCTAAGTAGCAGGAGCAATCTGTCAAGAATGATATGACCAACAAGGGCTGTCCATAGTAGATGAACTATAGCTCATTTTGACCATAATGAGAAGAATGAGCAGCAATGGATAATTTGTTGAATAGTAGTACTTTCAGATCGGCAATTGTGACCATTCAAATAGTGTGAACAACAGGAAGTTCACCATAATTGGATAGCAAAGAAGTAGGAAATTTCTCATGGATTGAGCTAGATGTCCTCCTACATGCTGCGGAATGCATCATTGTGTCATAGCTGAGTGATGACCATTTTGATTCCTATGTGCTCTCTGAGTCCACCCTCTTTGTGTACCCCTACAAAATTATCATGAAGACATGTGGTACTACAAAGCTGTTGAGATGTATTCCTATTCTTCTGGAGTATGTGTCCAATTTGTCCTTGGAGGTTTATGGCTGCAAGTATACACGGGGGCATTCATCTTCCCCTAGGAGCATCATTTTCCACATGGAAGTTTCATGGATGAGGTATCCTATCTTGATTAGTATTTTAGCCATCTTGGATTAGGCAACAAGGCATATTTTCTAGGTGACCACACTAAGACGCACAAATGGCACATCTATATAGCATTTGCTATTGATAAAGGCTTATCTTCTGACCCTGTCTACACTCTCGAAATGTGCATGACTGAGCTAGACAAGTCTCATGCTACAAAGTCTACAACTGCCTTAGAGATGACCTCAAGATCTGGGATTTCTACCCTACTTCCCCTTTCTCGCATATGTGATCATGCCTTTGATCCTTTTCTCGCATCTTGGGTAGCAGAAAATCGACAAAGAGAGCAGAAGAAAGAAGGCAACTCAACTATGGAAGGGCCTGTGGAGCTCACTACATAGCTCAAGGCTTCCTTGCATGTGGAGGAGCATTTCATTCATGCTACTGTAGAGTCTTTTTCCAACGGAGAAGATGAGAAAAAGGTTAGTCCATCTCCAGTGCTCATAAATGGCAGGGTTCTAGACAACGCCTCGGAAATGAAGCCTTTAGACCCTCTAGATTCTGCTATAGTTGAGCCACTACATCATTTATAGCATGTAGAAGATAGCCTCTCAGCCAAAGCAGGTCCAGTTACTGAGGAGGGTGAAAACGGGCCTATAGATAAGCCCTCGGACTTGGCAAATGCCGATTTGTTCACAGAAGATGGTGGTATTTCCCGCAATCCTAATTCCTCCAAACCTTCAATTGATAGTCTTATGGAAGGGGAAAGCATACATTCACTAAATATGAAGTCATTGGAGAATGGTCATGGTCCATCCTTGCAGCCGGAAAATCATCTAGGGGAGAGCAAAATTTTGCCGCAAGTTGAGTCCTTGGAGCTTGCTATTTCAGAAAAGGCAGATAATTTACCACCTTTAATGGAGACTACCAAGCCTGAAGCAGGTGCTGTGGTTGATGACTTTTTGATGACAAAGAGAGCAAAAGACAGAAGGCAATAATGGTGCCTCCTCACTCCAAATTTACTCCTTTCAGATTACTCGAGGGTCCCGACACTAGAGGTGTGGTGAGCTGCAGATGTACTTAAAGGAAATGAAGTGAATGATGTGTTGATCATTTTGCAACATCCTCATGTGTACACTTTTGGAACTCAAAGCTCTGAGGACTACCTGCTATTTGACATGGATAATCCTCCTTGTGATGTATACAGAACAGAACATGGAGGTGAAAAATGGGGTCTCTTTACCCAGCTTCTACAGAAGAGGAGATAGTGTGAATGGAGATGCTTTCATAGATACTGCCAAAGTGCCTGACCCTGACAGAATGGTGAGAGCATATAGCCAAGTTGCGGCCGCTCTCAATCTACTTAGGGCATTTGCAACAGGAGGTTATGCAGCCATGCAAAGGGTTACACAATGGAACCTGGATTTCACAAGTGGTAGTGAGCAGGGAAGCAGATACTTGGAGTTGGCCCATCGTGTTGATGAAGCATTGGGGTTCATATCAGCGTGTGGGCTCACCATTGATCATCCAATTATGACCACAACAAAGTTTTGGAATTCACACGAGTGTCTGCTTCTCCCTTATGAGCAAGCCCTAACTTGACTTGATTCAACATCAAGCCTTTAGTACAATTGTTCAGCTCACATGCTGTGGATAGGCAAAAGGACAAGGGAACTAGATTAGTGCCAAGTTCTGGGAGTTCATGTATTGAAACTCCAAAATCAGACACTCCCTCAAGTTCATGTGATGTGACTCTAAAACCAGATGCTCCCTCATCATGCTGAAAAGAGGCAGTTCATGGGAAAGAAGTAAAACAACCTACTACGAAAAGTGTATCTTGGCTGTCAGCACCACCTGGTACTTCATCATTGCTTCAACAGCTCCTGAACCTGTTGTATCTCAAAGTTGAAACCGAGTTGCCATTTTTGTCTCCTTGACTCCAGATTTGGCCAAGCCTCCTACCATAGCTCCTGTGTGTCTTCCAAGAAAGCTGCCATCTCTGCATGTGTACCTGAAAAGTAGGGTTTATTATCGAAAAATGAGACTAGATTTGAGGGAAAGGAGAGAGAAAGGAAGGATCTAAAAACAAAGCTCTAATACCAATTGTAATGAAGGATGCCTAACTAATCTAACTAAAAGAGAGAGAGAGAGAGAAGGAGAGAAGGAAGAAGACTGCAGAAGAGAGAGAAGAAGAGAGCATAGGAGAGAGAAAGATAGGAAAAGAGAGAGAGAGAGAGGAAGAGGGGAGAGAGAGAGAGGAAGCCATGGGAGCTAAAGGTGAAGGTGAGAAGACAAATTTGTATTTTTCAAATGGTACTCTAATCAGGTACTTGTACACCTTAAATACCCCATCAGTGTAACCGATTATTCACATGTGCTAACCCCGTGTAAGACCCTCTAATCCCCATTCTTTACATTATGGATTGAGTACAGAATGTGGGGGCGACAAAGTGGGTGACGTTGGGGGAACGGGATTATGGACGGATGGGCGTTTGTGATTAAGAAGGAAAAGGAGATGGAGATGGAGAATTCAGACTTGAAAAGATCTGAGGGGAGAGGAAGACGTTTGACGTAGGAGGAAATCGGGAGGAAAAATGCGTGAACTTTTTTTAGTAGGCTTAAATAGGTGCAAGGGGGGAAGAAGGAACTTTTCAGAAACCCTAATATCATGGTGAATGAGAATATGACACATAGACATCAACAACCCAAGTATATAATAACTTCTCATTTGGCGAGAGCGCAAACTCAAAACTTCCTTCATGACTATCGTTAGTCCGACAAAACCTTACATCATGACTGCCGTACAACCGATAGTACTGATGTATTCGATCAACAGAGGTGTCGTATGTTCGTTCTGCTCATTCACTCGCATTTTGTTGGAAGCCCCCAATACGAAGCGATTAGAAGAAAGAAGGAAATCAAATTTGCCAAATCACATTGTGTTGGGAAATTTTGTGTGAAGGAAGGAAGACAGGTCCAAGGCCTACAACTCAACTTCAATACGAAGCAATAACGTAAAAGTAGAATCTACTTAATCGCGTTATATTGGAAATCCAAAGCAAGGAGAAGGGGTTCAAGGAATAGCATCCTTTCGGCTTCCATACGAAGCAATAAGGTCAAAGGATTGACCTCAGATCCGCGCTATCGTGTTGTATTAGGCCAAGCATTATTTTGCCTTTCATATCGCGCGAGAGGAGCAAGTTGCCTTTGTATTCACCTTCATGATCGCACCGTGTTGGTTTCAATGGCCAGGACAAAACAAATTGCAAGGAAGGTATTGGTGAAGAAATCTTTTGAAGAAGGTGCTAAGCAAACTATTGAGGAGACAATTGAAGAAATTATTGTCCCTGTTACACCAGTTGGTAAAGTATGTTTAGGTGAATTTCCCTCAAAGAACAAGTCATTTGGTGAGTTTGAGCCCTCAGCTTCTCCTCATTCTCAGCCTGCCAAGGAAGCCCCTATGAGAAAAAAGAGAAAGTCAAGATGGTTTTACATGCAGAGGTGTTTTGCATAGATCAAGAAAGCTCAAAAGTCAACTCGGCACCTCATTCCTAAGGCTGCATTTTTTAGACTGGTCAAGGAGATTTCTGATAGGTTGTCCCTTATTGCTTTTGTGGATGGCCTCAACAAGAGATGGCAGATGCCTGCCCTCCTATGCTTGCAAGAGGTAGCAGAGGATTTTTTGATAGATTTAATGAATGATGCTTATATTGTAGCTGCCCATGCACATCGAATTACATTAATGAATAAAGAATTTAGTAGGTTAGTAGACTTAGATATAGGTTTGACAAAGTTTTGAAGCCTCTTCCATCGACTGATCAAAAGGCATTTGAAATCCTCAATGTTCCACCCACTAGAAAGCAGAGAGAGCCACCATCACCCAAGATTGAAGAGGTTGCCCATTTGTATCCTACAAGGGTTGCAAGTGAGCAGGAATTTGTCATGGAGGAGAAAAGGAAAGAGGTAATAGAAAATGAGGATCTGATTTGGCAGAGAAAGATTTTGACTGTTGGCCCAGTGAACTACGAGAGGATGGGGAAAGTGTATGGCCAAATGGTCATGAATGTTTCTGTTAGTCCTGAGAAAAAAGACTACCTCAGCATTTCTACAGAGGATAAGATCCTATTTGAGAAAAAGGATACTCAACTTACATATTCAATAGTTTATTGTTGTTTGAGGCAAGGTCTTTTGTTTCTCTTTATTTATAATGAATTTTTCCAAGGGTCCTTATATTGTACTCATTTTCTTATTCATTCTTAACTTTGTATACATGGCATATGTTGCTTCTCTTAGCATTAATATTGCTAAGAGTATATTTGTTATTGATCCACTTCTCTCAATGAATTTGTTTTCAAAATCTGATTCAAATATTGCAAGGTTTTTTAAGGACTTTGATAGTGTTACAAACCATCATATTTTTTTCCATATATTGAAAGGTACTTTCTTCAACATTCTATCTCTTGATGATTTGTCTTTAGCGTTATTATTGCTCACTTGTGTTTTGGTTTGTAGAGGTCACTGAAGCCCAATCTATATCGACATTCCTATGAGAGAGGTCATTTTTATGAATTCTCTTTTAGGAATCCATGGCTAATCAAAGATGTATTGTCAATAAACACTCTTTATTTTATCTTTATTGGATAAAGTTTATAATATTCACTAATAAGTTGATATGTGCAGTGCTACTAGACTTGTTACTACCCACTTGGACACTAGCTTTGAAAGCATTGCTAATCCTCAGAGACCTTTCAAGTTTCTACTTCAAGAGGTCCCATTGCAAAATGACATACATAGTTGTGATTGGAGAGTGGTTTCAAATGCTTTGAGAATAATAGATTCAAAGTTATTGAATGTAGAGGGGGTGAATGTAAGTCTCCTGTGCTTTATCCTTTTTATAGTGAAAGTCTTTTTCTACTTCAAATAACTTGTGTGCTTTGTTACAGTGCAGAGACTACCTTGAGGCATACATGTGGTGGATACGAGAGAGGTGTATTGAACTAATTTTTAGATAGGGCAATTACATCGGTGGACCCAGATTTCCCTCTGCTAGCTAAGAATTCCAAAGGACAGGCAACAACGAAGGGCAAAGGCAAGAAAATGACAACCACCAAGAAAAAGAAGTCTCTAAGGTCCAAACAAAATGGACACAAAATGAAGGGCATGCCTAAGCTTTCCCCATTGAAATTCAATCCATCTCCTCTAAATCCTAACGAGAAAAGAGTACCTGAGGTAATTAAGTTCTTTGAGCAACGAAAGAAAACACCTACGAGAAAACTAGTGATGACGGATGAAAGTATGGAAGATGAAGCAACTTTTCCAAAGAAGGAGAGAAGTCTTAAGGATAGAAAAGCTATAAATCAAGAATAAGCTAAAGATCAAAGAGAAGCTAAAGAATAGCCTTATAATTATCAATTTCTCTATTTGTACTCAAGTAACATTCCCCTTATATATACACCTGTAGTGCAATATTATGACCCAAAATGTAATGATGTGTCATATTGATCTTACCCATGAAATATGATTTTTTATTCATAGAATCACAGAGAATTATAAAGCTTGTACCAAGTCTTTCCTATTAAATTGTACTGCAATTTTGTAACTCATGATATAATGAAATCATTTTGGTCCACAAACGACGATTTGTTATTCACAGAATCATTGCAAAGCTTATACTAATATTTTTTTAAATATTACTTCTCAATGTGTATAATTCCATGTTTCTGGCAGCAATATTTGTGAGCAAAAGAAAGATTTAAACTTATTTGTACATGCATATTTATGGTTCGAAACTCACAACACTAGGAGGCAAATAGCTCATACATGATATAGAGCTCTCAACTCTTTTTCCAATTACAACACCATTTACCTTGAACTTATATCTAGGAGTAACATTGTCTAGAAACTCCAAGTTGTCTCTTACATCCTTAAGACTCCACTTTGAAGTAATGTTCACCTCTTTTACTTCTTGTGCGGTAACTTGCAGAGTAAATTTCAATGTCTTACAATCAATATCTGAATCTAAAGGAACCCAAGCACCCAATCTATGTTTGTATCTTCTATAATCAAAACCTATGATAAGCGATTATCGAGATATATTAGAGGATAAACCCAATGATTGAGGGCACACATTGCACCTTATAAAGTCACCTTTGTGGTCAGATTCCTTGACTTTCCAACATAGACCTAACATTTTGTCCAAATCTTCCTGTGAAAATTTTCTTTTTAGCCATGAAACCTTCGTTTGTTGTAAATATGTTGTTTTAAAATAAGCTACAAAAACATGCAAGGGTAAAAACCATGATAAGCATACTCTTCTCAAGATCCTTCCAAGAGTCATAGCCTTTTGAATATCTTAAGCAAATTTGAGTTTAAAACTCTCCATTGTTGCTTCATCAGGCATCTCCCAATCCAAAGATGAGACGCTTGGTAATTGTAGATCTTCAAGGTATCCATGCACACTTGCTCTTGAAGGAACCACATATTGTGCATAATACACAAAAATTTCACTTTCATGAAAAAAAATCATGGTTTGATTAGCATAAATAATGTCTGCAAAATCTTTATGAATGGCATGGAATGTTCTACTGAGGCTCTCCACTCGAAACTTGTTGATGGAAATATATCTACAACCAATAATCCATTATTTAGCATATCCTTCAAACAAAAACATATACTCACATTTATTTTACAACTCAAACTTACAGTGTACTTGTTGGGAAAAACATTCTCGTGGAGCCAAGTGCATATCTCTAGCAATGTAAACATGTTGTACCAAAGCAAACTAGTCTTGAGGCATGGTTTTGAAGGCAAAGATACATCCCTTCCAATGATATTTGATATCTCCTTTTTTTTTTTTTCACTCTGTGAGAACCCCTACAAGATGGTAGCATTGTAACCCAATAATTTATAGTAAACATTTTGGGCTCCCATTCTTCATTTGCGCTCTTGCTATACATGGTGCAAGAGTTTATAGAATGAGAAGGACATCTTGTGGACCCCATGCAAAAAACAACGAGTATGTAGATAATGTGTAGAGAAAGAAACCTAAAGAGAGAGGTCAATGAGACAGATTAAAAATACTACAAGCGCAAAGAACTTTGAAAATTCTACCAAGAAGGATATCTTGTGGATGCCATGTAAAAGACGAGTATGCAAACAATGTGCAGAGAAAGAAACCTAAAGAGAGAGGTCAAGGAGACTGAATAAAAATACTATGAGTGCCAAGAACTTTGAAAATTCTCCCGATTCTCAAAATGGTCTTAATTAACTTAGCTCTTTGTCAAAGGTTTTGTCACCTTTTATTAGTTAATAGGGACTATTGGGACTACCAAAACTTGTCAGGGTTTGAAGATTTTGGCTAAATAGGAGGGGAGAATCACAAGATGAACTCTACTATCTCAAAAGCAAAGGAGACAAGAATACCATATTTTTGTCCACGTGCTAAAATATATTTGGCCCTTTTCTTAATCCACAGATTAACAAAAGTGCCGCTTTTAACATTTTTTGGCCCTAATGATTGGCAGTTTGATGTATGCTATGGTTGCTACACATCTTGACATTTCCTTTGCAGTGCGAGTGATTAGCATTGGAAAGCAGTGAAAGGTATTATGAGATACCACGAGGGCACAAATGATTTGTGCATCTGGTTTGGTAAGCAGAAGGCATCTGTCATTGGCTTTACGGATATAGACTATGTTGGACATGAGGATTGCAAAAAGTTCACTACAAGGCATGTGTTTAACTTCATAGGGGGATCTGTCTCCTAGATATCCATGTTGTAGAAGTGTGTTGCATTGTGTACTACGGAGGCAGAGTATGTGGCTGTCATTAAGGCATGCAAAGAGGCCTTATGGTTGTCACGTTTGGTTGTTGCTAAGCTTGGGATTACTAAGGTTTCTATCCTCCATTGTGATAGTTAGAGTGCTATCATGTTAGCATAGAACCCTTCTTTCATGCAAAGACAAAACACATACAGGTGAAGCATCATTTCATCACAGAGGTACTTGATAGCAAGAGCATTGAGCTGGTCAAGGTGCACACTGATGATAACTCTGCAGATCTTCTCACGAAGGGTCTTCCAGCAGCAGAGAGGTTTGCCCATTGCCGACAGATGATGGGTATTGGATAGGTATCATCTCTTCAGCTTTGTACATACTTAGACTTAGCTGATTCTTTTCCTCTATCTTTTGGCACATTGCCTTTAGGAGGGAGGTTTTTTGGTTAAAGGGTAGTGCTCATGTCTGCTTGTAAGGGCTAGGCTGTACATAGTACATATACCTATCTAAAATCATTATTGAGGTACACTCTTTAGTACCACAAATTGTGTGTCTCTATCTCTTCTCTCTCTCTCAACCTGCATCCCTACACAGAAGCTCCATTGTAGCTACCTCAACTATCTATAACATTTACATCCAAAAGTTCTAAAATGTGAGACAACAGATGATTTCTACCAGAATAGTCCTTACAAGGAGTTTTTCCTTTAAGAGCCTTTGTATAACTCTGATTGAGAATGTAGACTGAGATATTAATAACTTTTGCCCAAAACTAGCTAGGCAATCCCTTGCCCTTAAGCATGCACCTTGTGATTTCCATAATGGTACAATTTTGATATTTAACAAAGCCATTTTGCTAAGGTATATGAGGCATTTTGAGTTGATGCTTAATCCATTTGCTCTTACAAAAGTCTTTAAACTCCTCTGAGTTGAACTCACCACTACCATATATTCTAAACTTTTCATACTTTTTCCTATTTCATTCTCAATAATTTTTAGCCATTCTTTAAACTTATCAAAACCCATATCTTCCTATTGTATTTATTGACGATCAATATAGAATAAGAAGATCCTCCCAATGCTTGTATAGGAATTTTACCACACAAGTAGTATATACCAACTCTAGAGGAGCCTTTGCTCTTTTCTTGCTTGTGGAAATGCTTTTCTTGGTTACTTTCCCATCATACAAGCTTCACATGGTTCCTTCATTTTAGTTACTGTAGTGAGTAACCCTATCTTGCTTATGCATTTCCTTTGTTAAGACTACAAAACCAAATCCTTAATGCCAAATTTTGTTTGTACCCACATCAGTGGTGGCTGTAAGAGAGCTTAGCTTATATAGGTTGTTCCTTCTTTCTCTTTTGCTGACAACTTTGCTAGCATTGTCGATCATTTCTACATCTGTCTTGATGAATCTCACCTCATGGGAAAGATCAGTTACAAAAGCAACTAATAGCATATCTTAATGTCTAGAATATGCAATACATTTGAAAGATCTCTTAGTTCACCATTTGCAACAACAAAGAAAATAGTATATGGGCTGTCAACAGGGCATTTTGCATCATTCTCAACCATCATAGTGATGGATTCTTGTAGAGGCTTCATAGAACTATATAGATCTTTCTTGTTGGTCATGTGATAAGAGGTGCCACTATCCAATATCCATGAGTCAGTGGTAGATATTTCTTATGCTAAGAAATGCACTTTCTCAATGGTCGCCAATGAATAACTCTAACTCTTGTTTAGCTATATTGAGTGTCTTCTTTTCTTTCGTCTTCACAGTGACATTTTTTTTAGTTTACTTCTTGAAAGGATAATCTGCAATTGCATGTCCTTTTTTCTTGTAGTAGAAGCACTCTCCTTGAAACTTTTTCTTATCACCATTTTTCTTTTTGTCATCATTGGTAGAGAAACTAGATTTGCCTTTCACATTGGTAGAAAATGTAGCATCTCCATTTCTCGAGCTATAAGTTACAGCTCCTCCTCAATTACTAGTGTACCAAATTTCTGAAACGTCGAAGCTTAGGGTCTCACCTGAGTATTTAGGGAATTTACCGATCCAACAAAATTTGGTAGACAAATCCGAAGACACCTCTAAGCTAGCTCCTCACTAGTCCTTTGTATCCCAACACCAGCCATCTGGCTACACAGATTATTGATCCAAGTGACGAACACTTCAAATTCTCTCCTTCAACAAACTTCTATACTACTAGATTCTCCAAGATCTAAACTCTTGTTTGATTTCCCATTTTATAGTGACTTCTCATTACATTCTAACCCTCTAATGCCTTGGTTATACACTGAATCAAGGTCAAAACACTATCAAAATAGCTTGTAATCAAGGCACACAATACATTTGTGTTCCTTCGTTTCCAAGCTCATAAAAGATCTTCATTTTGAGAAATCGTAACGCTTAATTTTGATAGGTTAGGGGTGGGTTGTGGTTCTTGGTCACTCTCCATCACCGTCTCTCTGGAAGTTCATAATAAGAGTCAAGGATAGTTGTAATTTTAAAAGTCTTCCACAATGTGTAGTTTGTACCATCTAACTTGCCTTCACTGAAGATTAGTGGACAAATCGTTAGTGTTTGAATTCTCAATATAGTAGTAGTACCACTTGATGTGTTGGTGCCGCTACTTGATATAGTATGCGATATTTCTCCTCTTCACTTAGCATAGCAGTAGCACCACTTGATGTGCTAGCATGGCTACTTGCCATAGCATGTGATATTTCTCATCTTTGCTATTGTTGAAGTCCTTACCTCTTATGTACATAACTCGAGTAAGAAGTAGAGAACACACAACAAATATGAGAAGGAAAAAAACTACTTAAATTTCAAACAAATTAATAAAAGAATGACTCTGTCAACCCATACGCTTCCATTGTGAAGCTTAGATGGTAATCTAGATAGATGATAAGTGAAGAGCTTAAGGCTAGCTAGAAGAACTCTGACTAGGTGAAAGATAGATTGACACTAGCCCAGGAGGTAGTCTAGTTAGCTTGCTCGCTGACCTTATTATGAATCTTCTCTAATCAGCCAATCAATATTTTTGAGAATATTCTCTTTACCACCAAGAGGGAACGTTTCTATGTCCCCTCTTGGTGGTAAAGATGGCTTTGCCTACCCATGCACTTCCATTGTGAAGCTCAGATGATAATCCAAACATATGATAAGTGAAGAGCTTAAGGCTAGGTGTGTAAAAACTTTGACTAGGTGAAAGATAGATTAACACTGACTTTGGAAAGGTCTTCCTTTTATAGCCCAGGAAGGTAGTCTAGTCAGCCTATTCGACCTTATTATGAACCTTCCCTAGTGAGCTAGGAAATATTTTGGGGAATATTCTCTTTATCACCAAGAGGGACCACTTTCGTAGCCCTCGTACCTCAAAATAGGGGTTCTTGATAACTAGCATACCCTACAACTCGATAATATCTTGGGTTGCTACTATCATAACTACTTTATCTAACCCAAAGGCTAGATCTACAAAGGTAAGATTTTTGCCATATGATCACATAGACCTCATCTGACATACAAGTTAGGACCCAACCAATGTCCATGCTCACACATAGCTTCTTCTCATAATGGGAGTCTTACATCTTAGAGTACCATGGATCATCGATAGTACCTTACGAGGGTGGGACATTGAGCATATCTAACACTTAAATATCCAAGTCAAGCTATATGGAACTATAAGAAAAATCCAGCCCAAATTGTGTGAACATCCTCAGTCTAGGAAGAAAAGGAATTATATATGATTCAACCAAACAAAATTTGGAAGCAAAGGGTGCACATGCATGGATTGCATCATACCTAGGCACACTAATAAACTTTTAAGAGTTGGAAGTAAGCTATCCACCTTTATTGTAAGGACATAAAAGTACATGTCACGCTATGCTGGATACTTGCACAAAGTCTATGAGTCCATATGCAATCCATGTCTGGACGGCCATTGAGGAGAGAAACTCCATTTTTTTTGGGAGTTGGATAAGTTAAGGTAAAGAATGATGGTCTTTAGAGTTGCATCACACCCAAGTCCATTGCCTTGGCTTATACGAGAGCCAATTTCTAATAACCAAGAAATAGAAAATATATTCAAGAAAATATAGAAGCCATAGTTAAGATAACCATAGCCAATGATTCGATTATTATGTTAGAACAATACATCAAGACAAAATAGGAATGGTAGCAAGGAACTCACCCCCTTGCAACGGTGGAACAAATTAGTAATCACCCCTTAGCTATGGTGGGAGGTCCACACAGGGAAGCCTCAAGGATAAGATTTGATTAATTGGCAAAAAGATAATGGACATGTCTTTCACTCAGCTTTATATACCCCCCCTTTAGAACTATGCCCTCTCTATTTGTCTTTCTTTTGTTGGTGCTTATGGGCAAACCTCTCTCTGTCTCTCTCTCTCTCTCTCTCTCTCCAAAGAGTGATCAAATGCTAGTCTTCACACAAAGATTTGGTTCTAGGAAGGGCCCTAAGAGGGATGTGGAACAGCACTGCGGTACTTAGCTACATAGTATGACTATCCCTCTGTGAGCAATGACGACCTTGGGCGCAGTAATGCGGGTTGAAGCGGAAGGAAAAGACGGGTCAAAGGGAGCTCACAAGAAGATTTAAAATAGTACGGAAAGTGCAAAAGTCAACAAGACGGCAGGGCCCAGGCCCGCCGCCCTAACATGAAAGGGGGACCAAGACGAGAGGTAGGGAAGGAGAGGGACCGGAGAGCAAAAGACTTAATGTGTCGACAGAATGTCGACATGCCGTCGACTAAGGAGCCCTCGCCAGCCTCCCGAATACGCCCTCGGTATGATAGGCTTTCCCTTACGATGACAACATCCTGATTAATTCAATATAGTAATCGCGTACTAAAGCGGAGCTCGCGCCGCTTAGCTTTTCCCTGCGATGACAACATCCTGTTTATCGATAATAGTAATCGCGATTATAGCTTTCCTGCCCTAATGTCACCTGTCCATCCGATTCCGAGCCCAAATATAAAAAATCGTATAGCGCCCACTCTCGAAATGTCTATGACGGATCGTTATTACCCCATGCACGACGGCCTGCATGTTCCCGTAATAACATCCTTTCAGCTACCTGTTTCAGTACAGTTGCAGAGAGAGAGAGAGAGAGAGAGAGGGGGGGAGAAGGTGACCGGATTGCATAATACATACCTCCTTTAGGTTACTGTTCATTCGTACCACGTCGAGAGGCAGCTCGACAGCCTTACCCCGCCCCCCCCCCCCCCCGGGCCCGGCCCCCGACGCAAGTCCAGACTCGATCCTGAGAGATCAATTTTTTCGACTCCTTTGTAGGTTTCTACGATGCCTCATCAGTCAGTACCAAAAAGACAGCCAGTTTGTCAGTTAACCCTCCTCATCAAATCAGCTCATCGATTTGCTCTTGCAGTCCCTCTATATATACTGTCGGCATCTGCCTCCTTCCTACTCCTGAAGCTTGTAAGTTGAAGTGCCTTCACTTCCTGCAGTAATGCCATATTTCGGCTTTACAGCTTCACACAGCCATCCAGAAAGACAGATTTTGTACTGCCGATCAGGTGTTCAGGACTGAAAGAGATTCTACCGCTTGAATTGATGTGCTTCTTGGGGTAACCATAGTTTTAGATCAACCTGTCATCATACAAACAAAGACTGGATCCAGCAGATATTACTCAGAAGCCATGGATAGTGAATGCTCAGTTGGTGGTCTGGAAGAGTGCAGGAACAAGGACCTTGCCCTCCAACTCAAAGTGGGCTCCATTTTCATCATCCTCACCGCATGTGTCATCGGCGTCTGCATGCCACTCCTCGGCCGCAGGTTCACAGTCCTCCGCCCCGAGGGCAACCTGTTCTTTGTGGTGAAATCCTTCGCCGCAGGTGTCATCCTCGCCACCGCCTTCGTACACATGCTTCCGGACTCATTTGACGCCCTAGGCAACCCATGCCTCCCAAAAGACCCTTGGGCAAAGTTCCCCTTTGCAGGATTTATACCCATGATGGCAGCCCTTTTCACCCTGATGATAGATTTCTGGGCCACTTCATTTTACCAGAAGAAGCATGAAGCACAAAAGGAGGACGATAAACAGCACCATCACCATGATGCAGTACCAGTTGAGGGTCTAGGTAATGACAACCTTACCATGGTCTCAGTCCATGTGCATGCTTCCTCACATGCTCTCTCTCAGAATCAGACCCACAGTGTGCATCCAGACCATGATATTTGTGATGGCCATCACCAGCATTCTTACTCTTACTTCTTATCAGATGATATCAAATCATTGCAACTTCGCCACCGGGTCATCTCTCAGGTATCATCATGTTCCCCAGCAGTATCATATATAAACTGCTCCAGTATTATCATATTTAAAATGTGCTGTTAACTGGTTTGGTGGAAGAACTGTAATGCTAGTAAGTGGTTTGATGTACGAACTATAATGCTAATAACTGGTTTGATGTAAGAAATGTAATGCTAATAACCGAGTTATGTAGGAACTATAATGCTGATAAATATAAACGTACTTGTATTGTGGAAGTCTGTTAAGGCATACTGTTGCAGACTGCCTTTCCTATGGAAGTCCATGAGAAAACATTAAAGAGTATGCAGTTTAACAAATAAACCATTGCAAACTGGCTTTTCTATAGAAGTCCTTGAGAAAATATTGAAAAAGTATGCAGTTTGACAAATAGACTATTGCAGTCGGCCTTTCCTATAGAAGTCCTTGAGAATATATTGAAAGAGTATGCAGTTTAACAAATAGATTGAATTTTGCTTGTGCGAGTATTGCTGCCGTTGCAAATTTTCTCAATCTGTATTGGGCAGGTACTGGAGCTAGGGATCATAGCCCATTCCATCATTATAGGTATTACATTGGGTACCTCACAAAGCCCATGCACGATTCGCCCACTGATGGCAGCCTTGACATTTCACCAGTTCTTTGAAGGAATGGCACTGGGAGGATGCATAGCACAGGTATATAAAGCATTGCCCATGTGCGTGATGATTCATGCAGTATAATGACAGGCTAGATAAGAATGTTGTATGTATGCAAGAACTCTGATTTATTTTTTATGATGCACAGGCGGGATATAAAAATCGAGCAGCAGCCATCATGGCCTTCTTCTTCTCAGTAACAACTCCCATGGGAATAGCAATTGGAATTGGTATATCATCAAGCTACAATGAGAACAGTCCCACAGCCTTGATTGTACAGGGGGTGTTTGATTCCATGTCTGCAGGTATACTAGTGTACATGTCACTGGTCGATCTCATTGCAACCGACTTTCTGAGCAAGAAGTTACAGAATGATTCCAAGCTCCAATTATATTCCTATTCGGCGCTGTTTCTGGGAGCTGGGGCAATGTCTGTAATTGCCTACTGGGCCTAAGTCCAGGGTCCATTACCATTATCTGGTGCACATACATGTATAATCTGTATTGAGAGATTTTGGATTTTATGTTTGGATACATATGCGACAATCATCTATTGCATCATCATCTCCATCATCACGGAGAAGGATAGGCAAATTTGTATTGGGGGCCCATCACCACAGATGGGCATTTTTGCGTCAATCCTCGAGTTGGGGAACCTGCTTCAATCATCTTCAAGCCAATCAATGGCAAGATGATAAAAATGAGAGCAACAATAACAGAAAAAGATCTTTGTAATCTCCACTGCAACCTGAAATAATGGCATCCCTTCATGTGATCTTCATTGATCAAACGGTATATACTCTAGCTAATTACCTCGCAAAACCTTGACCTTCTGCAATTTCGACACAAGACAAATACAGCAAACTGCCATCCATAGTTCAAGTGTGCTTTTGTATAATCTGTCTGTCAGTTACTGTCAGACGACCAAAAGACAAATGACTTAAGAGTTCTTTCCTAGTAACATCGTCATTGGAAGTATTTCGAGACGATGGATAGAATAATGACTTGAGCTCTTTGAAATAACGTGATCCTTGGAAGTATTTCGAGGTCAGTCTATTTGTTGCATGTTTCTTTTAAAACGTGTCTTTTTGACATAATTCTGATTGCGCTTCATGATTCATCTGACAATCTCTCCATCGCTAATGTTTCAAGGTTTTAAAATACAGAATTATACTACTATATATTCGCCATGAATCTATCTATATTGATTTTGTGTGTAGAATTATACTATATATTCGCCATGAATCTACCTACATAGAATTAATGTTATGTAAAAGCAACGGTGGTAAATATTTAAGCAGTAACAAAGCAATGGAATGACTCAAGCTTTGCTAGCTCATAACTTTGGAAGGGTATACCCTAGTTATAGCTAGGGGAATTTAGTTTGCTTTCCAGGTAATATAATCCCTGCTCGACTATGTTCCCCTACTTAACTAGCACTTGTAGGTCTTTTTTCTTTTTCTTTGCCCGTATCCACCATAAGGCTTAACACAAGGGAAAAGGAAAGAGTAGCATGAAATAATGTTTTAAGGCACAATGTATGCTCCTTTCTAACAACAAATACTATATAGTATTCAATATAGTTCAAAACGGTTCTTACAAAGAACTTTAGAGGGTGAGAGTAAGGAAAGCAAGGATAGAGCTTTATGCTAAGGGTGCAAAATAAATATTTTTAATAGTAACTAAATGTGATACGTGGCTCAACTGCATACAAGCAATAAGGGACTAAGCACCAAAGGTACGAAGATGGTGAGCAGGAGGTGAATATTGAGTTAATGTCAAAAGCAACATGCATGGATTACTTGTAAGTTTCCAAGGCCTTTGATATCAACACACAAGCTATTGAGAAGCAATTGATCACAACCAAAAGAAGTATAAGACAACTAGAAAGGTGTGGCTCACAAAGGTGGGTAAAAGAATCCATAATGCCATTGTGTTCTTTGCACTAGAGAGAGCCAAACAAAGGTATGAAGAATTGTTTAGTGTTGGGATGTATTTCTAGTTTCTTCATCGCTCGAGCGGAGAACGATTTTGTTCATTTGTTTGATATTGAGGATAATTTTAATATCATTTTGTATATCAACAAGTAGGTGTAAGTGTTAAATAAATTTAGTAGTGGACTCACTTTAGGGTCCTCTCCTATGCACCAATGGTTGAGTTGATGATTTAAATAAGCTACATGGGATCAATTTTTAAGGTGGTAAGGGATATTCATTCCAAAGGCAACCAAATTTTTATTCCCATGGACCTTTTCAAGGAAGGAAAGGAAAGAGGTCTATGCTTTAAACATAAGAAAGGTGTTTGACCTATGGCACATACCATATAGAGTGGACGAGATATAGTACCACCTAATAAGAAGTTTTGAGGTAAGTGATACTTGTGCAATTCAAGTTTGTAGGCAAAGGGTTCTACCTTGTCCTTGGGGCATGAATGTGGAATCAAGGGTGGAATTGAAGTACCACCTAATAAGAAGTTTCAATGTGAGTGATACTTCTGCAATTCAAGTTTGTAGGCAAAGGATTATACCTTGTGCTTGGGGCATGAGTGTGAAATCAAGGGTGGAAGCAGATTTACCTTGGTGGTTGAGTTGAGGGGGACCTTGTTTGTACACTACCATGGTGCTCATTCTATTTTGAAGGAGTACTACAACACAAATGTCCTAAATGGATATCCTTTGTTGACCTACCTATTCAGTTTGACGAGGGAAAAAATGGTACAAACTTTGGGTAAAGACTCTCCATATTGTCCCATTAGTTGCATCTCCCTCTAAGAAACTTAAATGAAAGTGGAAAGGATGTATTTTTTATGAAGGAACCACTTGAGGCTCTTAAGAACATTGATTCCCAAGGCTTTGAGGTTATTTTGGAGGTATGTTTTTATGTCATCGTTGATGCATGATTTCAAGGTCCCTAAGACGTTGAGGTGGTATTGAAGGTATGCTTTTATGCCTTCCTTGATGCATGCAATCATAGCAAAGACCATTTTGCTTAGGGTGTGCCATTAGAAGAATCAAGAGTAGGAGGCTAAAGCCTCAGGCAAGTTACTATATGTATATAAATATCTTTATCCATGAATTTTTTCTGAATAAAACATAATCCTTTTCTATTCAATCTATAAATAACCCCTTTATATTATACCCTTCTATACGTAAAAAATGTATAAAAATGGTATTTAAAGAATACATTATTTTGAACCCACATGATGCACATATATATTCATGAGTAACTTACCCGAGGCTAAAGCTAATGATGCTAAAGAAGAAGGGATATCTCCTAACAAGTTAAGGCATGTTGTAGATTAAGGATGTCAAGCATAATGCAACCAAAAAGCACAAGTAGCAAACAGGTTCTAGGTGGCAAGGAGCAAACATGCATGCAAGCCTTATAGGTCCCTACTTAGAAGCCAAAAGGACAACAAGGGCTACCATAGTAATTTGGTCAAAGCAACTCCTCAAAAGGAGAACATGGATCCCAAGAATAAAGGGTGCAAGGAGCAACAGTGTAAGAATGGAGGGAAAATCTCTCTCAAACAAGTGACATGAGCTTCTCTTGTGGATTGTAACTCTTATGTACCTATTGATGGTATTGATGAATTGTGTGATGAGGCAAATGGCTTTTTCTAAAGAAAATCAAAAGAACTCCAAGGATCTCAATATACTCCTTCAACATCAAAGGCCTAGGGACTAATATGGATAAGCCGCTTTAGTGTGGAGTGGTGCACTAGAACATAATTGAGATATTGCAACTAAGTGATAAAGGAGTTGAATATTTACATATTGATGGCTATGCAAATCTTGCTAACCCTTATCACTAGGTCAAAGTTGGCACACTTTCAACCATTAAGTGGGAGTATCATGTAATGTTTGCATGGAAGAGAGGCAAGGGGAGTTGCTTTGCAATTAACCTTAGCATAGGTGGAAAAACATTGCAAGTGGTTTTTGTTTATGCTTCCAATATCTTAGCCTATAGGGCAAAGCTATGGTGAAGCATTTGTGCCAAACTTGGGCAACAACCCATATTAATGATGAGAGATTGGAGCATGACTTGTTGTGTAGACGATTGTTGCCATGGTGGCAATAACATGCTCCAAGATGAAGAGGAAGTGTGGGATGACTTGAAAATGATACACGAGCTCACATGCTTAACCCTTCTTACATTGGACCTTGATAGCATGGGGTACACTTCAAACAACAATCACTTGGGTGACATGCGAAGGGCTAATGGCCTTGACAAATTTATACCAATTACAAAGCATTGTGGCTATGTGGTGGGTTCAAGGTTAGAAATCTTTGTCACACCACTACCTCAAATCATGTACCTTTTCTCCACACATTCAAAATGGTCTCTTTTGGAAGAACCATGCATGGTCCCCTTCCTTCCTTCCCATTTAATACCTCTTATCTCAAGGATGCATGATTTTTGGAATCCCTAAAGAATACTTGGAATATGGCACGTGGCAACCTTGCTAGCCTTGACTTTACGTGGAAGAAGTTATTGGATACCATCACCAAGGTGGCTAAAGTGCACAAGAGGTAGACTCCACTCGTGAGGAGACCTTAGCCTCATGCTTTATTTGCATGGAGGCCTTGTTGAGAGGGCTATGTATCCCACCAAAGGACATAACTCTCCATCAACTCATTCATGAGGTTGCCATGAGTATAGGAACAAATGAACTAATCATGTGGTAATTGGAGTGAATTTCACATGTCATTTGATCATTGTTGGGTTTGAGCTTGTCTTATGATAATAAGTTAGCCGATTTCTCCAAAGTTATGCCTTTGAGGCTTTTGTTGAGACCCTTCACCATACAATAGCAAATTATTAGTCAAAAATGAAGAAAACACAAATTGAACAAGATAGAAAGTAGAGACAAGTAAGAAGAGAAACAAAGAAAGATTGCATGACATAAAGTTGGGTACAATCTCCCCCCATATATGAGTGAGTACCTTCCCTATGCATGTATTTATGAATTGTAATAAGTTCTTGTGCTAAAAAACAATATTGAAAAGCATCTCATTTTTGGGCCTTCAATATTTCTAACTCCTATTAGATACAATTAAACTAAGGTTAACAAAAACAATAATCATACCTTCTAGGCCTTGCAAAATAATAGTATCCAACTAAATGCATGAGTGTCTACAGTTTCCTTGTGTTCAAAAGTGCACAAAAATATAATAATTACATAGTATAAAGTGCTCAACCATAATTAATTTCTACAAATTAAAATGTGCTTCCTCAAAATATTACTATGCATAACTCTGACTAATAATCTACTTACCATAACATAAAGCATATTGGTATCCTTCCATCTATCCACCAGGCATAATGACCAATGTCATATGTGCGCAATCATGCAACATCATGGATCATGTAGTAAATAGATAAAATCTACAAAAATAAATAAACCAAAGATCATCTTATTTTCATAGTGAAATTTAGTGAATAAAGCAATTTACAAGAGTTTATAAAAGAAACAAAACCACTTGGATGATAAGTTTGTGCTAGTATTGCCTCATTGCAACAAATTTGCACATTTTCTATGAAAGTAACATAACTATGGATTTTCATAAAACATTGTCCCATGTGGTGAATCCATGGTGAATCTATGCTCATTAGATGTTAATGTGATTCTGAGTGATACACAATTGTTATGCAAGAATATCAATGGACTTTACTCTTTTATGAAGCTAAGATAAAATTTAAAGATATTAAAATAAATAGTAGCTATCTAATATGGATGAAATATGAAAATATTAAAAAAATAATATTTACTTAATATACATTATATATAAACCTAAATTTGTTTTGATTACATAAGTAAAATTTGGCTTATGGATATGCTTTCTCTATTACTCTTCTCTCTTGTCTTTATTTCTTTACTTGTTCAATTTGTGTTTCTTTAACTTTTGACTAATAATTGGTTATGGTATATTAAGGGGTCTCAATTGTGATATCAAAGGTCGGCTATACTCCAACTTTTGATCATTTGGTCTCTTATGTGAAGGTGAGAAATGTTGCACAATCAATATCTATAAGAAAATCATTACAAATAAAAGCCATGGTCACAAAAAGCTAAAATCATATTCCTCATACTTAATAATATTATTTAACTATATTGATTGGTTTATATTTCTCATATCCAGTTTTTAGAAAGAGGTTTTTGTGTTTGTATATAATGAGACACCATAGATAAGCTTTGAGCTTCACTTAAGAAAGATTTCATTTTTCAACATTTTTGACTTGAATTTGTTTCACATAGTTATTGAGTTTGAATTTTGAATGATTATATGGGTTGCCCAAAATTCAACATCTCAAAGTACTCACCATCATGTTTATACCTCAGTCCATAATCCTCATACAGAGCTATTTTCCAAGATTGCATAAAAAATAGGAAAACAATATAAAATCTTAGTTTTGTTGTTTCTCTCTTACTAGGAGTTGGAATTGAGAGCTTTCAAGGTCATTTCATAGGTTTTGACTTGTTTAGGATGAGATGGTGATATTAAAACGTCGTGATTTTGGCATAGAGGATTCTTTGCAGCAACTACAATAAGCTTTATGAAATGTTTTGATGTACAAAAATTTGTATTCTAATTTATACTTGTATTTACTTTCAATTAGATATATGATTAGAGAATGGAAGACCATGGCCTTTATTAAGGAGGAGGTTGGGCCCTATTGTGTGCTTTTCTCTTGTTCTTTTTGAATTAGTTAACTCATTTAAATTCTTTTATATCTAATTAAGTTGAGTATATCTAGGATGACTTCAGGTGCTAGATTCGCTACATGGTCCACTTCATAATAGCTTCCATAGAATATGCCCTTCTCTTGGAGCTACCTCTTGCATGTCTTAGAGATTCCTTTCATGGTCAATGAAGTGAAGCAAGTGGTGGATGGCATGAAGAATAGAAAGTTAACATTGATATACTACCTTCTAAAGTCTTTCAAGTAATCTAAGCAAGTGTGCTTGTGACTTGCTGGACATCTTAAATTGGGTTAGGCAAGCTAGGACCCTTCTTAAAAAGCTTCAACTATGGTATAATCAAAGTAGTTCTGAAGGTGGTCAATTCAAGTAAGCCAAGCCATTGGAAGCCACTAACCATGATTTGCTTCTCATAAAGGGATATACAAATGCACTTGCTCTTAGGATCAAGCATTTATTTTGCCAACATACTACATGGGTTTTTTAAATTTAAAAATTTCACCCAATGATCCAACATCAACCCACTCACGTTAATGTAGTATCAAATGTATTAAGTCATAGGCGAATGAAAAATATTACCTCAGTTCATTTGCTTGGATTTGATAGTCTCAAAAGTGTATATTTACATCATGTTTCTAACATTGACATTTAAACTTTTGATGAAATAATTTCTACTTATGTTTTTATCACGATTTCTCTTTTATTTAGTAAAAAATTTAGAATATTAGCACCACTATTTTTTATAATTACTCTTATATGAATGGATTTTTAAATTATCAAAGAAAAGTGTGTGTTACTATATCTTTTAGAAATATTGTCATGATTGAGATGCATATAGAAGTTTATATGGGATGTAGAGATCTTCAATCAACTATAATTTCATATAAAAAATATTTTTATTAGCCTAAAATGAAGCATGATATAACAAATTTGTGATGAAATGCATTGTGTGTCAACCTATAAAATGTCACCATGGAAAATCATATGGTTTTCTTATGTCTTTGCTAGTACCTAATGGCCCATGCAAACAAATTTCTATGGACCTTAATACTGGTCTTCCACTACCTCCCTACACCATGACATGATTTGGACAATTATGGATAGATTTAGTAAACAATACTATTTTATTTATGATAAAAAGATTGTGTTTTCTCCACAAGTTACTAAACTTTTCTTTGATATTATATTTCCTCATTATGGGTTTCCTAAGGTTATACTATTTGATCATAATGGCTAATTTTGTAACCATTTTTTGATAGCTTTATTTAAAAATCTAGGTTTTCATATGGATTTTACCTTAGCTTTCCACCTTGAGAGTAATGATTAAACTGAAGTGACGAATAGTACTCCACAACTTGCATAATTTTTTATTAATATCACATTTTCTTATTATGGGTTTTCTAAAGTTGTACTATCTAATCATTAATCATTGATTTTAAAATGATTTCTGGGTACCTTTATTTTAAAAACTAGATTTTCATATGGATTTTACCTTAGTTTCTCCCTATGAGAGTAATGGTCAGACTAACGTGACGGATAGTACTACCCTTGCCCTTCTTAGATCCTACATAATTGATTGACTAAATAATTGGGACCTATCCTCTAGTTTGCCTATAATAATATACCACATTCTACTACTAGTAGTTAGAGATTGTTTTGAAATTGTCTATGGAAAGAAATTTCCTATGCCTATGACCACCATTGCTACTGATGTTTAGCTACTGATACTTTGACCAGTAGCCCTAGAAAAATTCTAGAGAAAGTCATTGAAAAGATTAAGCAATCCCAATTGAGAGATGCAACTCAAGCTAACAAGAAGTGTAAGTTTGTTAAATTTCAAGAAAATAATTTAATGTGATTGAGAATTAAAAAGAGGAGATTAAAATCCATGGAAAGACATCCAAAAATTAAATTAGCATCTAGATATTATGGCTCATTCTGTATCATTCACACGATTAATGAGAATGCATTTAAATTGGAAATTCATTATCATTAGCGAATTCAAAATTCTTTTCACATTAGTCTATTGAAACCATTTAAGGAAACATCTCTAGTTACTCTTCTTGTTGATGTCCTTCCTTTGTTAGAGAATGATATTTAAATTTTAGTTAAGAAGTAATAGATTTTCCATAAGAGGTAGCACTAGTATAAAGTGTGGATTTACCACATAGGAGATAGAACTAGCATGAGATTGGCCACCCTTGCATTTTTCTTTGTGTCATTCACTTGAGATAGCTACTTTTTTAAGACTTGGAATTTAAAAAATTTTGAATTTATTATGATATTTTATGGAGATCTACTTTGAAAATAAGATTTTTTTAAAAATTATAAATCTTGTCTATTTATTACATGATCTATGAGACTGATTACATAAAGACATGCATGTGATACTAGTTTCATTATGCTTGGTAGATACATGGAATGATACTAATGTGTTTTGTGTTATGATGAGAAGACTATCGGATGGAGTTATATATAATCATTATTTTTGGATATTTATTTTAATGTTAAAATGTATACACTTTATTGTGTAGGAATATTATTAAAAATTGTAGATTACGTAGCATGAAAATTTTATATTTTCTATGCACTCATAAGTGTAAGGAATTTGTGTGTGCACATTCACAATATATTTATTTTGGATGTATTTATTAGAAGGGATAAAATATTATTTTTTGTTATAAAGCTATTTAGAATAAGGTGTGTTTGATTTACTTACATAAAAGCAAGTTGTGTAAAAAGGGAAAAGCAAGAACACAAAAAGATACATTCAATGTTTTGAGCACAAAAGCTTAAGTCAATATTATTAATACATGCTTGGGGGAGGTACTAATCACCCATTCATTGGAGGCAATTGCATCCAATCTTGTGTGGTGCAAGTTTTATGGATTTATCTACTCTCTAGCAATTTGTTCTTCTCATATTTTCTCTCAACTCATGTCTTATATGATGAAGGCTAGCAACAAAGTTTAGGTATGTTGAAGACCATTGAAAGTTCTCAACCTTGGATGATTGTGATCTGGTAGTACATAAGTAACAGTAACATTGCAAGCTTGATTTGGTGTTGAGAAAGGTGGCATGACATGATGACTAATAGGTATACCATCATAATCAATCAGTCCAAGGGTGCTTAATTGATGCATGGATAATAGTATTGAAGGAAGCTAGTTTGCCTAAGGAATTGAAATGCAAGGCTAATTTTCCCTTGATATCCAGCATATGGTGGGTTCCACATGTGTTTGATCCTCCACTTGACCTCATTAGAAAAAATGATAAGCTTTCTAGAATGCATTTACATGAAGGGGTTGAAAAATTGGATGGACATTGATGATAGAGATGCAGATGAATGAAAACACTTAGCTTCGATTAAGTGAAACTTTGGCCCTAACCTTTGGCCTAATGTGAGAAGGACATGGATTGTATTTTATGATTCCACAAAGGCTTAAGGCACCTTGACCTAGTGCATACAAAATTACAAATTTTCATTCTACTAAAATATTGAAGGGTGATATTAGAGAAAAGCTATAAGGGCAGGTGTGATATCATGGTTCAAATATCATGAGTGTCCATGTAGGTAAGGTTGCCTGGAGAAAATCCTTTCTAGTAGCAAGGGTGGCCACGTGGAAGAAGAGAATATGCTCCTTGTGGAAAGCCACACCTTCTAATAAATTGATTCTTCTTTTATGAAGGGTGATGATTGGCAAACTCTTAATCTATATAGTAGACTTGTTAAGTTGATTGGCATATCCTAGTTCTATGGTCTTTGTAAAATGGAAGATAAAGCAATGAATCATCTTTTTGTGGGACTTATGCAAGTGCATCTTGTTTAAAAATTATTTAAAGGATGGTGATGAGGCATTTAAAGGCTACAAATCTAAATGGTAGCTTAAGCATGAAAACAACTCGTTTTAGAGATGTGGTATGCTTAGATGATCAAACTTAAAGTAGTTGACCTGATCAAGGCAATGATCCTTAGATTTATTTGACAAGTTAAGCATGAAAATAACACTTTTGGTAATGTGGAATGCTTAGATGATCAAACCCTTAAGTTGGCATTCTTGGTCACTTCAGTAGTCCTTATATTTATTTGAAATGTGAGAAATGATGTCATGGTACGAGGGAAGTCAATCATGGTTTTGATGGAGAGAAAAAAATGTTCATTTGGACACAATTTATATTCAAAGTCAATTGGAAGTCTCAAAGTAAGCCCACCAAGTCTGCCTTTGCCTAGCATTACGACATTCTAGGAGATCCACTTGGTCTTGTAGGTGGTAAGCTAGTCCTAGAACACACAAGGAATTACAGCTACATCCCCCTGAATCCTTGGCACCTCCTTGCTAAATGACAAGTCCCTAGTGAGAGAGACTCTCACATCTGACATTGGTCCTTGCATCCATAGCAATAATCCAACTCCTTAGTGTAGAGCTAGTGCAACTAACCTTGGGGTAGGTCTATTTCATACATCCAATGATTAACATGTGTTGGATAAGTTCTTTGGCTAAAGGTTGATGTAGTGTGTACTATATTGTTTATAAGTACTTTACCTCTTTCATAATATATTATGATTTTTATATTTAAAAGAATGACTCTTATCTTATGAAACCCAACCCTTACTTGCATTCAATTTTAGCTAATACATAATTTTAATATTTAGTAGTGTATATGCGATTGTAAAACTAAAAGTAGGATAGGAGAAATAATTTTCTTGAAAATGCACATGAAATCTTCCCATCTTTACATGGATATGGAAAACTTCAATTCATTTAATCTTTGTTTCTACACTTTCGTATCTTTCTCATATAACATTGAGAAGAAAAACTTGAATTAGTCTCTTATTGTTAAATGGTTTCAATGCTTTCTTCACATTCTTAACATTTGTAAGTACTTTTTTTCTCCTTATCAAACATGTCCTTCCAAATAGTGATACCATCATTGTTTGAGAAGGTCATTTAAATAGTGAGCCCCTTTGGCATCCCAAATTTATATGGTTTGAAAAATGTAGCCTTTCATTGTAAATGAGGATTGAAAACTTATGATCGCTAGGACTTTGAATCATATTAATAACATTTGCATGTGCTCACATCATCAGGATCTTGATTACAACCATGTTAATAATGAGTTAGTAATGTATAAAAAGCTTATATGGACCATTAGGCTTCTATAAACATCTATTTTTATAATAGTAAATCAATTCAAAACTTGTACACATTTATTAATAGAACTGATCTTACTATTAGACAAACCAAATATTACAATGTTAACACTAACTGAGAACTAACAATCGAATAACATGATGAATTAAATGATAGTAGGATGTTTGAATAAGGATGTATATATGGGTAGTGATCACTGCATATAGTATCCACACACTTTTGGATTTGTAAGAAGCTATTTCTACTAGTTAGTACCAAATAGTATTCTATAGTGAGCTCTCTAGGAGACTCAATAAATAAGAGAAATGAGATTATGTATGTCTCTTTACATGACTATATTGCCTAGAGGACTCCCTTCTTGTATACATTTTGAGAAAGAGAAATGATTCATTACTTATTTGAAGTTGCCATGGACACAATGCCCAAAAGTACACACAAACTAAAATTGTAGATCGCAAATCAAACCAATTGGGCTCTTCAAGTATTAGTTTCATTGAAATTGGTTTAGAAAATCTTGTGTATTCATCCTATCAAGAATATATCTCAAAATATTTCCAATACTCTTAATTGAATCATTTCCACAACTCCAATTTTGTAGAAATAGATTCCAATTTTTCCTTCCTATTGATGAAAATAACATAGTTAGAGAAATATCCAACCCAATAATAGGATGAATGGACTAATCAAAATATTAATTCTAGGTCACTTGTTAAGGAAACTACAAATTTAACAAGAGTGTGTGCTATTGGTAGGTTTAGTTGTGTTTTTTTATAGAAAATATGCTATCAAGGTCCCTCTTCCTTCTTTTAATAGGCCCATTGAGCTATAAGGTCACTCTTCCATCTTTTAATGGGCCCATTGACTAACAAAAGAAGCTTGTCAAGCATTCCAACAACATGATAAGTTTTTTTACTAACGTATTAATTTTTCCATGGTATTAATATTGAAAAATCCTAATGTTAGTAATGTAACCCCTTGGTTAATATTACAATTCCAACAAACCTACTATGTTTTTTATATTTCCAATATGTAGACAATAAGGATTGCACCATTCACAAACATTTGCCTAAAGGATTCTGAAATGCCAAAATATAAATGCACATATAATTTTATATACCATCGACTTTTAGATTACATAAATAAAGGATTTGTTTATAGTGATCTAAACACATATACTATGGCTATTTTCTTCGTGAAGGTTGCTCTAGGCCTTCTATACAAACAACTAGGTATGTTAATTTAAAATATTCTCATTTGAAATGTACATGGTTGTTATCACTATGTGTATGTCTCCTTGAAGCAAGTACAATTACCATATCCATGCGAATGGAAAGGGGATTAGGCCCACAATGTGTTTTGACACAAGCTAGTTTTTACATTTCAAACATTATTTGGGAAAAAAAAAGAAAAAATGAAAAGGAAAAGTAAGTAGAAGAGCATAGCTAGAAAAAAGAAAGATCTAGAAAACAACAATCAACATGATAGTGAAATCAAAATACATATCCAAGGGCAAATATTTTGATAAATTTGGTGTCTAAAGTTTGCCTAACACTTATGCTCAACATAATTTACACCTAGCTATATTTTCTGACAATCCTGACAATGTATAATTTTGATATTGTATCATTATAGATAGAATAAATAAATTATCTATATAAAGCTTAGTACCTCCTAACTAGCCTATCAAACAACCCTATGCATTCTAAGTAACCTAGCTTTAACTTATCAAATAACTCTATGTCATGCATTTGTTCAAGGTTGATTCTTAAAGAAACACAATCAACCATGCCAGTTTACTCAATGGTAGCTCATCACATGGTGTCCAACTCTCAAGAAAAGAGTTTAACTAATGAATTCAATGTGGTTATTAAGGTATCCTTAGATTTGGGGAGTATTGCCTTGGTGAAGTTACTATATGTATATAATCTACATCATGTGCATTCAAGGCATATTTATAAACATCCTTATATGTGAAGCTAACATGAGTAAAACGTAACCCTTTTTTATTCAATCTGTATATAATCCCTTTATATGACACCCTTCTATACATAAATATATAGATATAAATGGTATTTTAATACCTTATTTTGAACCCACATAATACACACATATATTCATGAGTAACTTCCCTAAGGGTATTGCTAGTTGAAGTAGCTTAGGTGGTTAAGTGTATTTGGGTTCACTCATTGCCAATACATGTACATGACGTTCTAAATGGTTTCTCATTCCTATTGTAAATGCATTTTATGAGAAGCTAATACAATGAGTTCTAGTTATTGATCTAATGTGCTAAAGTGAAATGACATGCATATATGGCATCTAGGTTGTTGAGATTCATCTCTATCACTCTGCCCATGCTACGTGGAGCCTAAGCTACAAAATTATGGATTCTCATATCACACTAGGTATGGTGCCTCACGTGCAATCTTTGTGGCATTAAATGTTCGATACCAAATTGGCCATAAAAAGGTCAACTTTAGAATAAATTCAATTCTCACGAAAATGGAATGGGTGAAAATATCCTCAAATGATATAGTTGGCTATCTCATTTTGAGTAATGTTATTTTTAATAGTACACATTGAATTAGAAAGCATTGAATTTAAGCTAGCTCCTTTCACCTCTATCAATTTGGCTTATTCATCGTAGGGAATCCCACATGGTAGGGACTACCTTTTCCATGTAATCACTTATCAACAAGAATTAGGTGAAAAGACATCAATGAATCCTTACTAGAGTGATACTTTGGAATTATTTAAGCTAGTAATGGATGGCATCACATGATGTCTCATGCTATCATTGGTATCATAGTTGAATTAAATATTGTAAGGGTTTCTAGGAGGCTACTTCAACTTTTCCATCCATACTTTAGGATATAAACTACAAAAATGGATGAAATAAAAGTTGGGTATAATGAAGGATATGACTTCGAGGTTCCTCTACACACACACACACACACAAACATGCATATGTCTGTGTGTCCATGTATATGTGTATATATATACACACACACACACACACACACACACACACACACACACACATACATACATACATACATACATACATACATACATACATACATACATACATACATACATACATACAAAGAGAGAGAGAGAGAGAGGGAGGGAGGGAGGGACAGTGAAGGAGATATTTTGTATCTATATTGATTTTGTGCCCGAGTCACTCATAGATATATATGTCTACAATGTCGATTCAAGACAAGGGTTTTTAGAAATCCCTTTTTAGACCTTTTTACATACAGAAGGTCATCATTTAATAACGACATTTACATGTTGAATAAAAAAACAATGTTCTATTCATGATTATAGGTAAGGGATTTTTTTAATTGGGCCTTGAACACATGATAATAAGGGTCTACATGTAATGAATCCATCAAATTTAGTAGAAGTACAAAAGATATAGCTTATAAAAACATATTACTTGACCCTAATAGGTTGGATAGGCCCTAATTTATTTTCTCTTTATCACTTAATGACTTCATAATAATCACAACTTCATACAATTCTTTTCCAAAAAATTTGGGTCTGTCTCTATGTAGCTTTGTCCATTTTCTAGAGGGCACATTAGATATCCTCCTTTGTTTCATCTTAACATAATGCAAGCTATCACTTATTGCTTCTACAACTCACAAATTGCCTCTATGTAGGGTTCTTCACTTTCTATAGGGAACAAGAAGAAGGAATATTATAGCACTATGATGGCATGATATACGTCCATGATGTGATCCTCTACTTTTAAATGAAAATGATGATGAAATCTCTCTCCCAAAAAAATTGAATGATAAGAAGAGATATTAGCTTTGGAAAGGTGCAAAGTCTCCTTTCTCTTACATCATCACCTTTCTTCCAATGATGTAGAGTCTCCTTTTCTTTTTATATCATCTATGTCTTCATGAGAATTGATTCTCAATGCAAATATTATCAAATGCAAGGTAATCCCTTAGGACTATAGTCCTTTTTCTTTTATTATAGTTGATGTATCTTTGCTTCCATTTCATCAAGGATTCTTTTCATGCATGACCATGAACAAAGTCAAGTGATGTGTATTATTTGGATTTTTTCTACTTCCTAAGAACTTTAGCTAAAGATGGTCTAGGTTGTCTACCATAAGAAAATGCTTGGTTAAGAACTTTAAGAAACTAAAATATGAAAAGATAGGAGAATAGAATATGGGACGTACAACATGCCATCCTGAAACGTCAAAATATCCTTTCTTTATAGAAATATCTTTATGTTTAGGAAAAAGAAATGGTCTAGGTCTCCAAGTACAAGTAAAGTGCTTAATTTAGAAGTATATCACTCTTGCTCTTAGATAGGAGAGTTATTTTCTAGAATTTGTACAAGATCCCTTTTAAAACCTAGAAAAAAAAAAGTATGAATAACCAAGAACAAGCCATCAAGTTTTGGAACATATTTCTTAATAAATTATGTGTTAGGTTTCAAAATTTTGTCTATGTGATGTTTTTGGTAGGTATAATAGTTTTAGCTCAATAAGCCTTCGTGCTTGGTTGCAATTTATGCTGAATTCTTTGCTAATATTTTTAATTGAACAAGGAGAGATTGCAAAGGGAAAAAAACACATGTGCATAGACACACATACTTGCATGAATACACATGTGTGCATGTGTGTGCACGCAGTGCACATGTACGCCCACACGTGCACGCACACATGCACACACACACACACACACAAGTGCATGCACACACGCACACACAGACACACACATCTAGATCTATGTGTGCATAATTGTATGGTTATATATATAAGTTGCTAGAAAGGAATAACAATAGATAGTATAGATTTTAAAAATCCTATACTTGATACCTTCAAATCTAACTCTTGTAACAAGCACACAAAGGACCCTAGATGCTCATTGATACTAATAATTGAGATCTATTGCTTTAGATGAATGACTTCATTGCATGTGTGAATAAAACATAATCTTTCAAAGTGATTGAATCATTATTTTTATTTTTTGATTGTCACTTTGTTGAGAAAAAAATTTATTGATGGTACAAGTGGGCTTCTAAACTGGATGATTGAAATTTGTGCGAAACTAATAAATGTGATATTACAATTCTAAAAACCTACATATCTTGGCCACATTATTCCATTTTGATGCAAGTGGGCTTGCATAAATAAATTTCAATTTCTTGTATGTTACTTAGGCATTAAATAATATTTATTTATTAAAGCTCTAGAATCTACAATGTGGCCATAAAGTTATCACCTAACGACATTGGCTTATATGTTTTAAAATGTCACCTTTCCCTTCCAATTCAAATTCTAGAGGATAAATTATGCAATAAAGAATACCAATGTGAGAGGAGGATTTTATGTTTGCGAGCTTTCATTTTTCTTATGTTGCAATCTATCCTTTTTTTAGAGCTTTTTCATGCAACATATCGATTCTACATATGAATACCTCTATGCAACATACCCCACATGGAAGTATCCTAGGTTATAACATGATTTGCATGCATACATTCATACTACAATTAATAATTCATAATCATACAAACTATAGACATGAAGTGGCACAAAAGAAAATGGGCAATTCTTCACTATTGCTAAAAGACTAGGGCGCTTTGCATTTACATGAACACACATCAAGACAACAAAACCAACATGGCATATTCTCAACATAACCAACCAAATGAGATATCCTAATGCATAGAATCTCTTTGGTAGAGTCTCCTTTGTGTTAGCAAATATTTTTCAACATGATATTTTGACCACCCTCACTTGGGCTTTCATGTGGAATTTAAGGTAAACTAATGATAGGAATAGAAAAGCCAATATAGTCACATGCCAACCACATAGTTAACTCGAGGGGTTCACCTATAAGATATCATTTATATAATGTGCATTCAAAGGAAATTAAGAAATACCCTTTCTTTACATACTATAAAGCCTTTAAATGACCCCTTTTACTTTACTAAACTTATGGGTTTTTAAAAATTTGTAATGAAAAATCCCTTTTGTAAATATAATCATGTAAATTTTACTAAATATAATATCCTTTTGACTCACATGGTATCTTACATGTTCTATAAATTGGACCCTCAAGATGGTGAAATGATATGGTATTAACACAACCAACCACAAAACAAAACCCAGACTAAATAACACAATAAGGTTGCATGGCATAGTCCCAACCATAAAGTTACATGGCATAGTCATTGATCCAATTACAATCACATGACGAAGTACATGATAAACATATAAAAGCAGCAATAAGATAAAATATCTATAGTCTCTCAAGAAAACCATCTCTTCCTCAATACAGTATCAGTCCACATGCAAGACAAACACTCCCCATAGAGCACATAGTTTAGCTCTAGACACATGCAATGTCTCATCTCCTCTATGCTCTAACCACAACACCATGCAAACACATCCAAAACATAGTTGTTGAACTCTATAAATGTAGCCAATAACCACATAACCATATCACCAATCAAGATACAAAACATTTACAACCATTCAAGTAGAAACAATGAAAAGACTATACAAGGAAACTTGACAGTGAAAACATAGAAGACTATATTTATCGATAAAAAATATGAGACCTCTCCATCCCTCTTCTAACAATGACACCATCAATGTATGTGGGAAAGACACAATCATCTATTATGTAGCTATGATATGTTGGAAACAACCTCTCTGAAATCTTCTCCCCATTCTCTCTATATTAGCAAGGTACAACATGACCAATAGGATGCCAAAGACACATGGTAAAATCAAGTACCTATTCATAGAGTGGACATAGAATAAGTGATCCAAGTTTATGTTTAAGTCATGCAACACAAATCTAGTTTATAACATATAACAATATGTTCAAAGCATCCAACTTTGATATCTTACTACCTCTCTAGTGATAGGGTACTGATAAGCCTTGGAATCACACATGAGTGTCCAACTATGGTGAAGCACAACACCCACTCTCATCGTATCCATAATGAAATCACGTATATACTCTACCAAGCACATAATGACCAAGAATCCCTTGTCATCCAAATACTCATGAGCAAGATCCATGCAACCCATAACTAGACCGTTTGGGAATATGCTCCACTTGGGAACAATCATGCCCTCTAAAAGAAACATTAGGGTCATGACATACGAGAAGTGATTTTAATGTAAACCTTGTATGAGAGGAAAAGTAATTTACCCAATGGAGTGGGACCTAGGTCATCCTCAAGCAAGCTTATAGGAAAATATGCAATCATCAATTGAGCTATCTCTTGACATGGAACTCCATCTTTGTTATAAAGATGTGTCTTCTATGTTGAAAAAACTTGTTGATGCTACTCAAAAAACAACACAATCATTGATGATAAGTAAATGATTATGCAATGCTTCATGAAACATGTAATTTGATGTTCTTGCAATATGTGATAGCCATGTTTAACTATAAGGAAAACTCTATCAATCTGAGTCACATCCACTAGTAGAGCATCAACATATGTGTGATACGTGAACCTTGCAAAAATTATTTCAAATAATATATCTTTAATAATCATATAGACAAGTTTTCTTCATGGGTAACAGAAAAAGTACATGAATTTCAAGTTAATATAAGACTACTCACCTACTGAACGAGTCATAGGCTGCCTCTCCTAACTCTCTCACGACCAAGAGGTGGCCAAGAGATAAATCTACAACAAAGTAGATGGAGGGTGCCATAGAGGACTCTAAGACATTCTTTCTCTATGGATATGTGGAGGTGCTTGGTTGTTCCATAAGCCCTTTACCTCTCTTGTTAATGATGCTAGCAAGAGGAGTAGTAATGGCTCCAATGGTAGCTCAAGTAGCTTATGCATTATCTTTAGTACCTTGCATGGCTTGTATAGCATCCTTGCTAGTTTTAGTGGCCTAAGAAATTCATTCTACACCTTTAGTACCCTTAGTTTCTTGCTCCTCTACATTAATGGGCATGGTAAGTGATTCATGAATGTAAAATTTTCCATGAACACTACAAGCATGATTCATCCCTTAGGCTCCCATGTATGAGCACAAAAACTATTTCTATAAATGCGACAATATGCTTTACATGGGTTAAAGTAATTTCTCTCATATAAATTTTTCTATTGCTTAGGGATAACTCCCACATGGTAATCGAGCCACCAAGGACAAACATTTTCCTCCCATGATGTAAACTTCCTCTAATGTAATGATGGTGAATACATAGTATTCTCATCATGGATATCAATCCACTCTCTTGTCGGAATTCGGGAGTTGAATCCAATCTTTTCTCTTCTACACATTGTAGTATCCACCTGCAACATTCCTGATCAAAATGATGCAAGTAAATGCATGTGATCTCCTATTAAAAATTGGGTAGAGTCTATACAAGCATGCACTTTTGAACATAATATACATACCACTCTCATTTTAGCTTCCACATGGGATTTAAGGCAAAGTAAAGATAGGAAAAAAAATATCATTTGTTGAAATTGATAGAGTCTCCTTTGTACAAGAGACAAATTTCCAATCAATAAACCAACCATCCAACCTTGGACTTCCACATGAAATTGAAGGTAGAGAAATCAATAACATAACATGGCTTCCACATGCCATTTCATCCACTGCATAATGACCAAAGCACTTACCATGAGAGAGCAAATGAATATCCTGGTGCATAACCATGATAATGAGCCAACCACCCTTGGGCTTCCACTTGAAATTTAGGATGAAAAGTTTAGGATCAAACCAGTGTTTTAATGTTCAAAATAGAGTAGTCTAGATGCAAATTCATAAATCACACATTTAGTTGAGAATAGAAGCTTTGGCATCTTCTATGAAACATCTAAAGAATTCACCCCGCCAAGAGATATACAAAAGCCTACAAACATTTTTAAAAGCTTAACATTGGCACGTAGTTAAGAAAACACTCAAGAAAGTAATGTGAACATATTGCATGGTGTAAAGCTACACAACATGATTCTTCAAGTTAAGCTTGAAGAACTCCTCAAATGAGTCTAGCACCTGTGAACGTTCTACTTGTATCCTTTGAATATGTAGTAGTGCTTCTGAATAAAAATGATTCCATTATGTCTCTTTCTTCACATAAACTTGAAAGGATGTGTAATCATGAAAATGAGGGTATTGGTGGTCTTTAAACTTCCTAAGACTAATAAGATGCAACAATATTTTTTTCTTGCAATGTAAATTAACATACACAAATAGGAAGCATTGAAGAAAAAGCAACATACACACAACTTGCTTTGTAAATACAAATTACCTCTCTAGAGAGATTTTTGAGCATGTAAGATGCCAATACAATTTGTCTCTTCCAATCTTGAGCATGCTCATATCATCCAAACCTTAGCCAAATAACTACATGAAAAAATAATCCCCATTTTGGGGATTGGCAATGCATAGGTACTTGTAACCCATATCTTTGAGGTGCTCCTCTTTCACTCTTATAGCCTAGGGAGGAGGTTAGTCACAGATAAATGTATGTATCATGTAAGTTCAACATAAGGAATTTTTTGTCATTTTAATACATTTTTTATATACAGAATGGTCCCATATAAAGGGGTTACTTACAAATTGAATAGAAAAGGATTATGTTTTATTAAGGGAAAATTCATAGATAAGGATATTTATAAATAGGTCTTGAATGCTGTGATATAGAGGGTATATATATAGTGAATTCCTTGGGACCTCATCTAGACCAAGAGCCTCAACCTTCACAGTTTCTTTTGAGATGAAGGCATAGAATTCATCCTATTATGCCAAAACAAAAATAGAATTATAGCCAAAGGTAGAAAATCACATTCCATACAAGAGAGCTAGAGATAGAAAAGCATCTCCCATACAAGCTAAGATATTAAACCACAAGGAGAGTTAAATCGTGGAGTGGCACCATGGTAATACCTTCCATGTATACTCATCTCAACCTCAACCCACTTCCTCATGTTTAGACTTGATCTATCTAGAATGGATTCTTTGTTGGTAGTACCAAACTTTTGGAATATATACACCTCGTGTGCAATATATTGAAGTAACATGCACCCTATAAATACTTTTGGAAACAAACATAAGCATGCCATGAGAATGTAAGCATAACATATTATAACGAGGAGCATAGTTGAAGGAAGAAGACTTATGCATCAATGGTGTCTAGTATGAGTGGTAGTTGTGCTTAATTTTCCTTTGGAACTTCAATGAATTAACTTAGTACATAAACATTGTATTGAGCATTGTTGGAGTACTCTATAATTGAAAACCAACTAACATAAGAAGGTGATGCAAATATTAAATGGTTACATATATAATGGACAAAGTATAAATGATTACTTAGTTTCTTTAATGCATCTCCACCATGTTTTAGCTTGTGGTTCCCATCCCAAACCAAGAACTTCTTGCCCTTAAGGTCTTTCCACTCTCTTAGAAGAGCCTCTCAAACTTCTCATTTCTTTCACACCAAATCAGACCCCACTCATCTAGATTTCTAGCTATCACAAGCATGGTCTTCCCTCTAGGACTTACAACTTACACAAGTGTCTCATAGTCTCGAGTTAACCACTAGAATCAAAGGAAGTAATCAAACATTCAACATCATATGTGGCAAATCTAACAGCCTTGTGAGCTAGAAATATACAAAGAGGCATAGTAGGAGGCAATGTCCTCTTCTTGACATGAAATTGGATTAGCACAATCTTCATCAAGAGTAGAGAGACTTGGTTGCCTAGGTGCCTTGAGTGCTTCTTTTGTTTTCGGTGCTCATCCTCGTCTTGTCCACTATCATCATTCACCTTCTCTTTGTTATGTAGACCCTCATGGTGCACATTAATATCTGTAAACACAAATATCAATAAAAAATAATAAAAAACAATAGTGTTAAAGCAATCATGTATAAAATAATAAAAAATAATGAATAAAAATAAACAATAACGATGTATAAATGAAATGGACATATAATTGACTACCATTGTGCTCAACAACCTCATCAATTGTATTGGAGTCCTCATCTACTTGACAATGTGCTTCATCATCAATGAAGACACATCTATTTGGACCATGTCCTTTCTTTATTGGAGGAGTGCCCAAAGATCTAACACATGATGATGTTTTGTGGTCTATGATTTGCTTCAAAACACATCCTGAACATAGCTTCATGCCAACTTGATGGCTACTATGAGGTGAGACACATTTCTTTCTCTTGCCAAGCACTCTTTTTGGTGTAATAACATGTAGCCCAAGCATAAAGTACCAAAAAAAACCTACAATACACTTATTTATTGCCTAACATTGTTTAAATTCTCTTTTGGTAGTCATAAAGTGTGCACACCACACAACTCTTTTCAATCTTATGCATATGTAGGCATTTGGACACATAGATGCTCTCACATGGATACACACTAAAAGTTACACATTTAAGTAGTCTAAAATCCCATTCACAAACACACACAATGAGCCAAAATGTTTACATAGAAACTCTATATGCCATGTAGCCCCTCAATTCAACATGTGTTACATCATCATGAGAGCTATATAGTACATAAGTCAGTGATAGTGCTTAGCAAATGATAATGAGTTGACATATGAGGAAAGGTAATTTCAATTATAGAGATGCTTTAAGCAAAACTCCTATAAAATGAAGAAAGCATAAATGAAAACTTAATATATGGTTTTTGCAATGAAAATTTGATTACATATTAATCAAATATGCTCATATTATTGGCATCACATCATCTACACACCTCAAGAGAGAACACAACAACAATTATGGAAGCATATAAGTGTGTCATCTATCTACTAATTTTCATCAATACCCCAAATTATTTCATGACGGAAGGGTAACTTATTTTAATTAGTTTTGACTTAGCACGTGACATTCATAAGCCTCCTCCTCCTCCTCCTCCTCCACCTTAAAAACACATGCTAATGTCTCATCAGCTCTATATACATCATATACATTTCAATAATGAGACATACAAAATACGAATGAGTTTGCTATTCTCAAATGGATACATAAGGGAAATATGAAAATTAGCATCCTGACATATTTTACATGAGATCTATAAGATCTGCCATGTTTAACTACACAACATGATACATGTTAGAAAATTTGGTCTCACAAGTGATTCCACTATGTCTTGGCATTTGAATCTAGTGATGGTGATGTCTTGATATGTAAATCTATATCTAGTTCAACATGCCTTGCTACTCAATTTGGGTTTCTCAGCCTATCACATGGTCGTAATGCCAGTAAATATCTTAGTTCTAGTTAAACCACAATCTTATCTAATCTCAATCTACTTGATTATGCACAAAAGCTAGGATGGCTCTATATTTATTAATCATAATACTCATGTTCTTAGTATAGTTTGATCTATTTTATGGAGAAGATCTCATGCTCTCTATGCTGCCCTAATGTAATTTCTAAAGGGACACCAAACTCTTTGGGCACTTATTGATTAGGAAGAGAGACAAAATGTTGGATGCATAGACACTTGGTCATGCTCAAAACATAGAAGGTGCCCATCACATATTCTCCATCTCATATTTTAGAGGCATCTAGCCACATACTTTAAAGATCAATCTAGTTAACATTTCGACTCTCTAAATAGTCAATGGAAAATGTGCAAGATAAAATGGATTCACAAAATGTGACACAAAAAATGAAAAATGGTTCATGAACAACATTGGATGAACAAGAAAGCCATTCCATTAGCTAGCATGGCACCATTGCTAGTCTCAAAGCCATAATGTGTAGAAAAAGGGGGGGTTAACCCACCATCATTCATGTGCATGTTATGGATGGGGGGGCTGCTTCCCCCTTCTTTTTAATATAGGTGGAAATCATAAGCTTGATGACCTACATCTCAATGACTCAACGCTTCAAGATCTTGAGTGAGATTACATTGGAGATAGGACACCCCACCATTGCGCATCTTCTGATCCACACATGTGGATGACCTAGGGCACTTTATGAACCTTAGGATGATGGCTTATAGCTTGATGACTTTTTGGTTGATGACCTATAGCTTGATGACCCCTTCATGATCTTGAGTGAGAGAGACACACACAAAGAGGAGAGAGAGAGAGAGAGAGAGAGAGGGGGGAGAGAGAGAGAGAGAGGAGGGGGGAGTGTGTGTTTTCACTTTGATTGAATATTTTATTTTAAAAATAAATTTTAAAAAAATTGTGCTAGAGACATCCATTCAACATGTGTAACATGTGTCTAGTCAAAGAGATTATAATTGAGGTAAGTAGACAAATGAACATGGACGAGAATGTTCTTATACAAGCGTACACCCTTCTAACCAAAGGATAAGCATCTCTTAGCTTGAATTAGTCAAGTTGTTGCACTACATGTAGAAGACATTGATAGGTAGCCAAGAACACAATGAGAAGCATCTAGTAATAAGAGACCAAAAGATAACTTGGTAGCCCAAGAAGACATTGTATATGCATGAACAACCCAAGTTAGAGTGATGAAAAATAGGCATGCATACCAATTAAACCCAACCAAACTTTAGGTATATTAGCATTATTATATTACCAAATCCATCAATAAGCATTGGTCTCTTGCCCCATGAAGAGCAAGAGGAGCCACAACTCTTTCAAATTGGTCAAAAAGAACACGATATAAAAATATTAAACACTAAAACATACATCATCTACTCAATCAAATGCAAGAGAAATATTTGTATGAATGATTGTCCCAAATTGCATAGGTAGATATATCCCACAACATCACCAACTCAAAATATACAAAAGGTCCTCACCATATATTAAAGCCGACATACATATATCAAGGGCACTATAAATTGCATACAATCATATGATACAACATCTTGCTAGAATATTTTGCAAGGCAAATCCAACGTATTAAATATCAATACAATATAATTAATACTCATATAATCAACTTCTAGTAGTATACACAAGGTATTCATCCACACTTCAAAATCCTCACAAATCTATTATCTTTATCTTAAGTCACCAAATATTCTTTTTTAAAGACCCTTATCTACCAATGCTTTCCATGTAATCTTAGTTATCATAAGTATGCAATGTGAGTTTTATTGCCCACCCCCACAAAAATGCATAAATGGATCAAGTGTGCATTATGTGATGTTTGAGCATGCTAGGATTTTTACTACCTTAAGAGAAAGACTAGAGACTTCCATTTTAGCATTCTTTCATGCATTGTTCTCTTGGAATTCAGTATGGATTTCACTTTTTCTTTTTGTATTCTTTTCTTTTGGCTTGGGTATAATATCTCATCTTAATGAGGGCGGACAAGACAAACCCTTCATTGCAGAATCACCTTATATTGAGAGGGACCCATCATGTAAGTATCTCACTCAACCTAATGATGTTTTAGAGTTACTCAACCATCACTACTCAACATCCTCTATAGTATATCATAAATGGATAGTTATTTGATGTTTTACTACTTAATGATCTACATAGTATATGATGTAAATCATAAATAGACATGTCTTAAATTTTTCTCTTAATTTTTGATGAATCTACTCATTCATTGTGGCTCTCAAATTTTGATGATTTTGATCATTCATTATTTAGTCATCTTGGTTTGCAATGATAGTTGCTACAACTTTTAGGTTATTCAAACCCTCTTGAGACTTCCTCTACGTCGCCCTTTTTCTTTTGCATGGTCCTCGATTCGTGAACTATTGCCTTCTCTATATCAAATCCACACTATGAGCTCAATACAAAGTTGTCTTCTCTATCAAATACTAACCCCATAGAGAGCACAATATGTCAATCCAAGTTTTTCCATTTTGACATGGTGGTGATTGTATAGAGCACAAGGTTTCACTTGAAATAGAGAGGTAATTGTGAGTGGGTACTACTTACAAAATCTATTTCCTCTTACACAGAAATATCAAGGTTGTAAGCCTTCATAGAGAATGAAGGTGGAAAAAACAAGATCAATGTGTCTCCAAGATGGGATCATGAAGGGTATGTGCACTATCTAATTAATAGCACATTATCAACCACCTAGTTCATCATGCACTCAAATGACTATTGTAATATTTCCGCACAAAATATTAATGATCCTAGACCCCTCACATCCTGCACAAGAGCAACTTAAAGCAATCTCCTGCAACAATAAAAATTTGGGCTAAGTACTCCCTCCCCATGCACTACCAAACTCTACCCCGCATCGTGTATAGAAAGCTGTGGCTTGAAACTGCAAACCCACGCAGGAACACCCTTCACGGGAAAATCAAAAGGGATAATGGATAATTTAGTGCAATTTTTTTTAGGAGGAGGGAGAAGACGTCGTGTTGTTGCTGCGCCGTGGAGGGAATGCCGCCATCATCGCCTCTTGCTGCTGCCGCCATGCCGCCTAGTCAGTGCCACCTCCACCTTCCATCCTCACCACCATCATCATCATAATCGTCGTTATCCTCACCTCCATCCTCATCTTCTCTCTCCACATCATTTCTTGTCACAGAAGCATTAGAAGCTTCTAAACAAGGCTTCCATAAGCCTTATTCACCCACATGTAAAGAAGGAGATTAGAGGGTCTTACACGGGGTTAACACGGGGATAGCACATGCGAATATCCGGTTACACAAATGGGGTATTTAAGGTGTACAAGGACCTGGTTAGGGTACCATTTTTGAATATACATCTATCCTTTCACCTTCTTCCCTGTCCTTCCATGGCTGCCAGCCATTTCTCTCTCCTCTTCTTGTCTTTCTCTCTCTACTCCTAGTCTTTCTCTCTCCTCGTCACCCTCTTTCTTTCTCTTCTTGCAGTCTTTATCCCTCTTCTGCACACTCTCTCTCCTATCTCCTTCATTACAGTTGGTATCAGAGCTTTGTTTTTAGATTCTTTCTTTTCTCTCTCCTCATTTTCAAAACTAGTATCCTTTCAGTCAAAAACCCTAGTTACTTACACAGGGAGTACTGTAGGCAGAGATGGCAACCTTTCTTGGAGTCTTAAATGGAGCTTGGACCAAAAATGGAGGCAGAAAGACAAAAATGGCAAGTCGTGTTTCAATATTGAGGTAAAAATTTTAGGGGGGCATTCCCAAGAAGAAGACAGGCATCATTGACGAATTTTCAGAAGAAACTGAAGGCAAAAATGGAGGAAGGTACACCACAGAAAATGAAAGAGTTTACACACTTGTTTCACTACGTGATCCAGAATACGAATATGCTAATCTTAGCAATTTCCAAGCACTCCTCTCCTGAGGTTCGTATTCATCTAGATTAGCAAGCTTGGCTGAGATCAAGCTCTTCTACCCTTCTACTATAGTAGATTTCATACTGCCTTTTCTGCTCTCTGCCAAGAAAGATTACTAAGGAAGCCATGGTGGCAAACAACATGAACGAAGCCTCTCCCTGTGTATATCACAAATAGACATGTCTTAAATTTTTCTCTTAATTCTTGATGAATCTACTCATTCATTATGGCTCTCAAATTTTCATGATTTTGATCATTCATTATTTAGTCATCTTGGTTTGCAATGATAGCTGCTACAACTTTTAGGTTATTCAAACCCTCTTGAGACTTCCTCTATGTCGCCCTTTTTCTTTTGCATAGTCCTCAATTCGTGAAATATTGGCTTCTCTTTATCAAATCCACACTATGAGCTCAATACAAAGTTGTCTTCTCTATCAAATACTAACCCCATAGAGAGCACAATATGTCAATCCAAGTTTTGCCATTTTGACATGGTGGTGATTGCATAGAGCACAAGGTTTCACCTGAGAAATGGAGAGGTAATTGTGAGTGGATACTACCTACAAAATCTATTTCCTCTTACACAGAAATATCAAGGTTGTAAGCCTTCATAGAGAATGAAGGTGGAGAAAACAAGATCAATGTGTCTCCAAGATGGGATCATGAAGGCTATGTGCACTATCTAATTAATAGCACATTATCAACCACCTAGTCCATCATGCACTCAAAAGAGTATTGTAACATTTCCGCATGAAATATTAATGATCCTAGACCTTGCACATTCCGCGCAAGAGCAACTTAAAGCAAACTCCCGCAATGATAAAATTTTAGGCTAAGTACTCCCTCTGCATGCACTAGCAAACTCTACCCCGCATCGTGTGTAGAAAGCCGTGGCTTGAAACTACAAACCCACGCGGGAACACCCTTCACGGGAAAAGAAAAAGGGATAATGGATAATTTAGTGCAAATTTTAAAAAAAAAAACCCCTCCCCTTCATCCGTTGCATGGCGGGGGAGAGGGAGTGTGAGAGGAGCTTGAGTAGGTGTTGGAGAAGCATGAGGGAGGGGAGCATACAGCTAGCCACGTGTGTGGCTATCTCCCCCCCCCCCCCCCCTTGTTCTATATGACCCCCCCCTCTCTCAAGCTTGAGAGGGAGGAGGGAGAAGCCGTCATGTTGTTGCTGCGCTGTGGAGGGAATGCCGCCATCATCGCCGTCTGTTGTTGCTGCCATGCCGCCTGGTCACTGCCGCCTCCACCTTCCATCCTTACCACCATCATCATCATAATCGTTGTTATCCTCACCTCCATCCTCATCTTCTCGCTCCATGTCATTTCCTCTTTTAAACAAGGCTTCCATAAGCCTGATTCACCCACATCTCCCTCCAACACCATATTGGGGAATATGGGAATTTCCCATAAGTTTGGGACACGTGGTCAAATCTTTGGATTTGTCATAACTTGAATACTATAACTCCAAATTGAGCGCTCTATAGCTCAATAGATTCCATTTTTCAAGCACTTTCCAATGATAGGTCACATCATATGGTTTTGAGAAACTTATGGTCATGTTATCCGGGTGCCACCTTTTTAATATTCAAAAAATGGGAATTGGGAGATTCCCAAACTCTCCAATATTGTGTTCTCCCGGGTTTTATTAAAACCGTAACTAAAAGGCCCCCAGTTTCTGTGCGGGAGAGAAATCTCGGCCTAGTAGGCAGTTTCGGAGATCGGGAAAAAGGGCAAGGAGAATTCGCAGAGTCCAAGTCCACTACATTATCAATGGCTCCTAAGCAAAAGTCGCGAGGTGCACATGCAGGGGCTTCCACCCTGAATATGCAAATGGACAACACCCTGAGTCCTATTGCGCAGGTTCCGTTAAATAGTCCCGCATGAAAAGAATGCATTAAGCATGTTTAAATCTCGTAGGCAAGTTTAAACACAATGGGAAATTTATTTACTCACCAATTTATAAAATTTAGCTGCATGTCATGCATTTGCAATTGCTTGCACTTCCGTAGTCAAGATGAAACTCTAAACGTTTGATGCATCAATTGAAAACCAGAATTGTGCAAAGGCATCTTACTGCACCTCACAAAGGATTGGACATATAACTTGTAACGCATTTATGTAATTAAATTCTTGGTTGTGTCTTGCGATTAAGGTAATCATAGACAGACATTAAATGATGTACGAATAGTTGCAATGCATGGAAAGGATTTATGTGCCTTGTAAATTGCATGCGATGGTAGTTCATTTTGATGTCAGATTAAGTGCTAAAAGAAGGACTAAGTTAATGATGGACTCATGGCATTTGCTCATGCATGGAGTTCTTTTTAACAAAGTTTGAATGCATCTTCATTAAGAATATTAAAGCTTTGATTTCGTTGCATCAACACAGTATAGGGCAAGGAAAAGAATGATCTCTAAGTTGCATAAAAGTCGAAGATCTATGGGTTGAAGTTGCATACTCGCATGGAATGATGCATCTTACCTAGTTTACCTACATCTTTTAGGGGAAAGTACTTGCAAGTTTGGAATGAAGTATTTGCATCATTAAAAGTAAAAATCATCGTAAATCGTGGTTGGTTGGATCTACTAAGTAATTCCCATATAGTTGAATAGCTTACATGAGAATCATAAAGGTATGATTAGTTAGTGTATGACGATCACCTCCAAGTGCTAGGTAGGGTTAAGTTACGCTACAATTCTGCCTAGTATCGCACTTGGTTTGCTGACCTAATATTTTTGATTCCAAAGATCCTACCCACATTCATGGAATGTTAGGGTTAATTAATCGCCGTGCAAGAATGATCTAGGGTTCACATCCTAGGGATAAATTGGCCAAATACTAGACTTCTATATGAATTTAGGAACCCTAAGGCCAAAGCATTATCGGCCTAGTAGGATTAGGGTTGGATTGGGTCAATAGGACTCCCAAACCCTATATCTTGGTCAAAGGTATTCTTGGCCAAGGAATATCGTGTGATGGGAGAAATAATCCCACAAGCTAGGTGCGACACCTATCTCGTGCACAAGTTGCAATGTCACATGGTTTTGTGTCTAAATCATAAAGTAGTATTGCCACTCCTTAGAATAAGGTTGGCAAGTTCTAAGTACAAGTCTAATTTTTCTACAGGATGAATGGACATCTTGCTACATCACCCTTCCTTGGGGATAATTTGCCAAGTTAGGAAAATTATGAATTTCCTAGCAAGCAATTGACCAATCAAGTGAGGACAACGAGGTTGTCCTAGATTTTTTGACCATAATATATGGCAACTTAAAGTATTGATACTTTGGGTTAACAAGGTATAAACCCTAACCCAAGGATAAAGGGTAAACAAGCAACTTAGCTTACGAGACCCTTGGGATCTTGCCAAGTCACAATTGATCCTAGATCGAATGCTGGATGTATTTGGAGAGAAGGATTCGCACCTTAGCCATTGGCTATATAAACGACCACTGGAGTGTTTGTGTTTGTACACTTAGGAGCACTGTTTGTTCTTTTTTTTGCTCAAGAAACTAATGCTGAAAAATAACTAATGCTTTAGGTTAAAAGCCTGGAGGGAGAGGCATCATCAGTTTCCTCTGACTATCTACATGACCCTATCCAAGGGGGTTGTTAGCTGCACTGGCTACGTGGACCGTACCTGCCACTAGAGGTCTCTCCGTGGGTGCTGCTTGGAGCAGGAGGATGCTTGAGTGCCAAGGGGGGCTCTAGCCATAAATCCCTTGCCTCCGGGTCCTGTACAAGAGGCCAACGTGACTCGAGATTGGATATCGAGGCACACATACTAGTCAATGGCGGGCGGAAACTTGGAATAACGATCCTTGAGGATTGCTGGAATTGCCTTTAGGCAGATTATGGAATAGCCTTCGGGCGGATTATGAAATTTGTCTTCAGGCGGATTATGGATTAGCCTTCGGGCTGGATTATATAATGTATTCCAAAGATTGATAAATAAAGATCAAAGGTTGAAAAGGAACTTGCTTGACATTGTTTTTCTATGTCAGTGCCTAAGTTACGTGAAGGAACCAGTGATTAAATGGTTACTTAAGGAAGCTATTTTTGCTTGTCAAACTAAATGTGGTAGTTAATTAGATAACTAAAGCAAATTGAGGAAAGTACGGTGGATGTGACCATGGGTCCATCCTATGGAAGAGTGGTCCTGGTTGGCCGAGAACTTTTCTCAAAGGAATCGACAGCAAGGTAACAATGACCTAGAATCTAGAAAGCTAGAGTCCCGATTTGTACTATTTTAGGGGAATGGAATGGGACTATGCCTTAGGGGCAGAGAGGTCGAGCTTCGCATCCCTCTCATTTCCCATTCTCCTTGAACCAAGTGTAGTATAAATCCGCTTGACCGTGATGTTTCTACGTGAAGTAGTTCTCATCTAGGGTTCGATGCTTGTTACCTTCTAGGAACTTCACCATTAGGAAAACCCTGATTCAGGTTGGTCCTAAGTGGGAATGGTCGGAGTGCTTCCGCTTCATGGCAGACTCGGGAAGACCTAGATCGCAAACCCTGTGACATTCCATGGGAGTTCCAAGCGGCGCTTTTTGGACTCTCTTCCCGATGGGCTGCTAAGACGTGTCCTACAAGTGGTAAGGGGGACACATTACAATTGGTATCGGAGCGAACCAATGAGGATCTAATATTTACAAGGAAACTTAATTAGGAGAAGTAGAGCAAATGTTGCTATTAAGAACACTTCCTTACTTACTTATCGATGCTGGCCTGTAGAGTCGCGAAGCATGGAACAAATTCTTGGTGTTCTAGGTTATGTTTATGACCGTAATGCATGCCACAAATTATCGACGCAGGCTAGGTATGATGAATATCCTAGACCGCATCTACAATCCTTCACCCTTGTATGTGGAACAGAGATGGACGGGTGATTCATGAATTTATTACATACCTGCCCACCGACTTGCATACCTTCGAACCAACTTGAAGAGAATCAAGTGGATGGAGGACTTAAAGATCGTGAAGCTGTTTATCTTTGTTGAGGCTCACGCAAACTCAACCCTACATGTCGGTGGTCGAAAGGTTAAGTAGAACAAGTATGTGTACGAGGAAGTGACTTGAATAATCCCTGCCGACAAAATCAAGGTGTTGGGGTGTTATGAGAAGAACGGGTATCAAAGGAAGGGATACCCTAAGCAACCTATGACCTATCGATTCCTGAAAATCCATGACCCCAATCCATATTATTACTCAGTTCCCGTAGCTGAATGTAACACAATCTTATTCTCCCCAAATTAATGTATCAGCCTGTTCTACCTTCCCAAATACATGTATTCGAAAGGGCTATGCCCACATGAATGAATAAGATTTTTCTTATCAATGATTGTCTTGGTTGTAAGTGTTGGTAAAGGAGTTAAGTGATTAGGTCACTTGGCTAAAAGCTGAATTGGGCATATTAATGTAATGTGAGAAACATCTAGCAAGTTTTAATGTAAGAAATTTTAGGCACAACCTCAAGTGCAGATTCCTAGTCTGACCCCTACACCAAGTACAGCTATAATCCAAGAGAAGAAGTTCCTTCTCAAGCAAATCAAACCACCTGAATTCGATGGTATGGGAAGGACCATCCAAACTGATGCCGAGATTAGGATCGAGTCCATGGAGGATTATTTTTAAGCAGCAAGTACTGCACCCGCTAACCAAGCGATGCACGCCAAACTGAAGCTTACCGACGAAGCAAGACTTTGGTGGAAGCAATTGTGCAGAGACCAAGGGATCTTGGAAGGGTTAGTTACTTGGGAGATGCTTAAAAGAGCTGTGTGAGGGAGATATCTACCACCTGCCTATCGCACGTAGAAGATGAACGAATTCTATGAACTGAAGCAAATTGGTATATCCCTTGATGCATAGTATTCAAAGTTCGTCTCTCTCTTGAAGTACGCGCCACAAATGGACATGACACAACAAGTGTCAATGTTTTGTGTCGGATTAAACCCACCCATAAACACCCACCTGGAATCAATGCGTCCAACAAATCTGCAAGACGCACTCGTTCGAGCTGCATCGATAATATAAGATGTGCAAACCAAGCCAAGAAATAACATGATTTGGTCTTACAAGGATCAAAACAAGGGAGTGTATAGGTCTCAAGCCAAGAGAGCGCAGGGCCAAAATCAGGCACAAAGGAAGAAAGATAGGGGCGAACGCTGGCAATAACTTCATTCCTACCTAAGGTAATGGCCGCAATCTCCGTTTCTTCCATTACAACGAGCCTCATAATTTCAAAAGGGAGTGTCCCAAGCTTAGCAGAGGACAACATCAAGGCCCATTCCAAGGAGCCGCCCATGGGCAAGGAGCCACCGCCCCGGCTAGAGGGAGAACCGCCAGCATTTCCAACAAGGAGCTTAGTGATGAAGAAGATCCAACCATGGAAGCTGACTTTGAGAGGGCAATGGTTCATGGCGCTCGCCCCGGCTAGAGGGAGAACCGCCAGCATTTCCAACAAGGAGCTTAGTGATGAAGAAGATCCAACCATGGAAGCTGACTTTGAGAGGGCAATGGTTCATGGCGCTCTTCACAAGAAAGGTGTGAATCACCAATTCTTGGTGATTCGAACACCATTAAATTATCAAGGTTAAAGATTCAAAACCCTGATTGATTGTGGTAGTACACATTCCTTCATTTCACCAGTCTATGCAAAAATATTAGGAAGAGCCACAAAAGATGCACCTACCTTACTTGTGGAATTAGCAAATGGTCATGAGGTTACTTGTACCAGGCAAACTGCTAAGGTGAAGTTCCTACTGGGTGGAAAGTTGACTTCGGTCAGATTCAAGGTAATGAACCTAGGTGCCCACGAGTGTTTACTCGGAATGGATTGGCTAATACCCAATGACGCCCACATTCACTGTGGAAAGGGCCAAGTCTCCTTCAGGAATTCTGAAGGGGAACTAATTACAACTCAAGGAGAGGCTGGTATGCCAAAAATTCAACTGGCCAAAGCATCTCGGATAATAAAAGGAGTCAGAAAGGGGCTACTTGTCTATTTGATTAAGCTAAACAAGCTAGATCAGAATCAAGAGTCCAGGGAAGAACCTTCATGGTTAAAGGAGTACGAAGACGTATTTCCTGAAGAGCTGACTGAACTTCCTCCTCAAAGGGAAGTTGATCATGAAATCAAGCTAACCCTAGGAGCTGCACCAATTGCAAAGAGACTATATGGGATGTCCATCGCGAAAGCGATTGAGCTGAAGGAGAAACTCAAGCAACTGTTAGACCAAGGCTACATCCGTCTAGCAGTTCACCATGGGGAGCTCCAGTGTTGTTCCAGAAGAAGAAAGATGGAACGCTTCAGTTATGCATTGACTATAGAGGGTTGAATCAATCAACCATTAAGAACAAATACCCCATTCCAAGAATAGATCCGTCTTCAAGGTGTGAAAATCTTATCTAAGATTGATCTCAGGTCTGGATATTATCAGATAAGGATCAAGGAAGAAGATATCCCAAAGACGGCATTCAGCACAAGGTATGGACACTTCGAATTCCTAGTCATGTCATTTGAGCTGACAAATGCTCCTGCTACCTTCAACAAGCTAATGTAGGATATCTTTAGGTCCTATGTTGATGATTTCATACTCGTCTTCTTTGACAATACCCTAGTTTACTCCTAGCAAGAAGAAGATCATGAACCCCATCTTCGCATTGTTCTCAAAACAATGAGAGCGCACAAGCTTTATACCAAGAAGAAGAAGTGTGCATTTTTCAAGCGACTGATTGAACATCTGGGATTCATTGTATCAGTAGAAGGAATTTCAGTAGACCCGTGCGACCAAGGTTAGAGACGTTCTAGAATGGCCAACTCCAAAAAAATACATAGTTCTCTTGGATTGACAGGATGGTACAGGGTCTTTATAAAAAACTATGCTTTGATTGCAGCGCCTCTGACTGACCTACTAAAGAAGCAAGTATCAATTGTATGGTCACCTGCCGAACAGTCCAACTTTGACAAACTAAAGCAAAGCTTGATATCAGCACCCATCTTGAAACTTCCGGATCTTAGTAAGAATTTTGAAGTGATAACTGATGCTAGCACACTTGCCTTAGGATGTGTGCTTATGCAAGAAGGTCATCCTATAGCATAATCTTCAAGGAAACTGAAGAACCATGAAAGAAACTATGCTACCCATGATCTGGAACTGTTAGCTATCATCCATGCTCTCAAACTTTGGAGACACTACTTGCTGGGTAACAAATTTACCTTAGTGACGGACCACGAGAGTCTTAAATGGATTTTTACCGTGAATGAGCTCAATATGAGGCAACGACGATGGATTGAAGTGCTGGAAGAATATGATTTTGAAATCAAATACTGGCCTGGAAAGGAGAATGTAGTTGCCGATGCACTCAGTCACAAGGCATTTCTAAATTCTCTGATTTTGCAAGATCCATCAACAGCAAGATCTCTAGCCACAAAGGTATCCATGCCAAACAACCCAATCCTTGAGCTAGCTAGAGAAGAAGCATGTCATGACCCAACCTATCAAAAATTTCTAAGGGAGATCCCTATCAAAGATCAAGACTCGAAGCTACAAACATAGTATCAAGAATTCTCTATCAATAGTGGACTTGTCTACTATAGGACGAGATTATGTATACCGGCAAGCCAATCACTCAAGCAGAAGATACTTTGGGAAGCCCATGACTCCCCTTTCTCAGGACATCCTGGCTTTGCCAAGTCCCTTAATGCAGTCAGGAAGAGCTATTATTGGGAGAGGCTCAAAGGTGACGTTCTCAAATTTATCACAGAATGTTTGTCTTGTCAATGCATTAAGGCCGAACATGTCAAATTGCCAGGGAGATTGCAACCACTTGACATTCCCCAAATGAAATGGGAATTCATTAGTATGGACTTTGTTGTTGGCCTGCCCCAAGTTCAGGGAGGATACAACTCCATTATGGTTGTGGTGGATATGCTCACGAAGGTTGTACATCTTATCCCTGTTAAGACAAACTATAAAGCCTTAGATATTGCAAGGTTATTCATCAAGGAGATTTTCAAACTGCATGGGTTACCTAGAAGAATCATTAGTGATCATGACTCTCTCTTCACATCACACTTCTGGAGGGCTATCTTCGAGGCCATTGGGACTCAACTTTGTTTCAGTACAGCTTATCATCCCTAAACTGATGGTCAAATAGAATGAGTCAACCAAGTCATTGAGGATATGCTAAGGGCACACTATTGCCGCGAACCCAAAAAGTGGATTCAATATTTGCCACTGGTTGAGTTTGCCTACAATACTTCCTACCAACAAAGCATTCACATGACCCCTTTTCAAGCGTTGTATGGACACGATTGTCGTAGTCCTTTAAACTTTTCAGATCCAACCTTGAGGGTTGAAGCTTCAAAGCAGATGCTGGAAGACATGGATGACCAAATCAAAGCAATAAGACAAGACATTCAAGCTGCCAAGGACAGATAAAAGTCTTACGCAAACCTGAAATGACAAGACAGATCCTTCGTTGAAGGTGACATGGTCTTCATTCACGTACGTCCAAAGAAGAGTTCCCTATCTTTGGGTGAATGCAAAAAGCTAAGTCCAAGGTATTGTAGACCCTACAAGATTCTCAAGTGCCTAGGGCCTAATGCTTATAGACTGCAACTCCCTAAAAACCTAAAAGTTCATAATGTATTCCATATCAATCTATTGAAGAAGTATGTGCCTAACCCTAGTCATGTGCTTGATGATCAACAAGTTGTAATGCCTAGCCAAGGAGTCCTTGAGCTACGGCCTAACAGGATCTTAGATGTTAGGAAGAGGCATTTGAGATCCAGAACCTTGAGAGAATACCTTGTCCAGTGGAAAGATTATCCCGAAGAGGATGCCACCTGGATGGATGGAAGTACTCTCAACCAACAATACCCCCAGTTCTTCTCGAGATGAGGACATCTCGATTCCTCTAGGGGGAGAGAATGTAATATTTCTGCATGAAATATTAATGATCCTAGACCCCGCACATCTTGTGCAAGAGGAACTTAAAGCAATCTCCCACAACGATAAAATTTTGGGCTAAGAACTCCCTCCGCGTGCACTAGCAAACTCCACCCCGCATCGTGTGTAGAAAGCCATGGCTTGAAACCGCAAGCCCATGCGGGAACACCCTTCACAGGAAAAGCAAAATGGATAATGGATAATTTGGTGTTTTTTAAATTTAAAAAACCCCCTCCCCTTCAGCCGTTGCATGGCAGGGGAGAGGGAGTGTGAGAGGAGCTTGAGTAGGTGTTGGAGAAGCATGAGGAAGGGGAGCATACAGCTAGCCACGTGTGTGGCTATCTCCCTCTCCCCCCCCCCTTTGTTCTGTATGACCCCCCCCTCTCAAGCTTGAGAGGGAGGAGGGAGAAGACGTCGTGATGTTGCTGCACCATGGAGGGAATGCCACCATCATCGCCACCTGCTACAGCCACATCGCCTGGTCACTACTGCCTCCACCTTCAATCCTCACCACCATTATCATCATAATCATTGTTATCCTCACCTCCATCCTCATCTTCTCTCTCCACGTCATTTTGTGTCACAGAAGCATTAGAAGGTTCTAATTAGAAGCTTCTAAACAAGGCTTCCATAAGCCTTATTCACCCACAACTCCCGAATTTTCTTAAAACTGTAACTGAAAGGCCCCCAGTTTCTGCGCGGGAGAGAAATCTCGGCCTAGTAGGCAGTTTCAAAGATCAGAAAAAGGGCAAGGAGAATTCACAGAGTCCAAGTCCACTATGTCATCGATGGCTCCTAAGAAAAAGTTGCGAGGTGCACACGTGGGGGCTTCCACCTTGAATACATGAAAGGACAACACCCCGAGTCCTATCGCCCAGGTTCCGTTAAATAGTTCTGTATGAAAAGAATGCATTAAGCATGTTTAAATCTCATAGGCAAGTTTAAACACATTGGGAAATTTATTTACTCGCCAATTTATAAAATTTCGCTGCATGTCATGCATTTGCAATTGCTTGCACTTCCATGGTCAAGATGAAACTCTAAACGTTTGATGCATAAATTGAAAAACGGAATTGTGCAAAGGCATCTTACTGCACCTCACAAAGGATTGGACATATAACTCGTAACGCATTTATGTAATTAAATTATTAGTTGTGTCTTGCGATTAAGGTAATCATAGATAGACATTAAATGATGTCCGAATAGTTGCAATGCATGGAAAGGATTTATGTGCCTTGTAAATTGCATGTGATGGTAGTTCATTTTGATGTCAGGTTAAGTGCTAAAAGAAGGATTAAGTTAATGATGGACTCATGGCATTTTCTCATGCATGGAGTTTGTTTTAACAAAGTTTGAATGCATTTCATTAAAAATATTAAAGCTTTGATTTCGTTGCATCAACATAGTACAGGGCAAGGAAAATAATGATCTCTAAGTTGCATAAAAGCCAAAGGTCTATGGGTTGAAGTTGCATACTCGCATGGAATGATGCATCTCACCTAGTTTACCTACATCTTTTAGGGGAAAGTACTTGCAAGTTTGGAATGAAGTATTTGCATCTTTAAAATTAAAAATCATCTTAAATTGTGGTTGGTTGGATCTACTAAGTAATTCACATATAGTTGAATAGCTTACATGAGAATCATAAAGGTATGATTATTTAGTGTATGACGATCACCTCTAAGTGCTAGGTAGGGTTAAGTTACGCTAAAATTCTTCCTAGTATCGCACTTGGTTTGCTGACCTAATATTTATGATTCCAAAGATCCTACCCACATTCATGGAATGTTAGGGTTAGCTAATCGCCGTGCAAGAATGATCTAGGGTTCACACCCTAGGGATAAATTGGCCAAATACTAGACTTCTATATGAATTTAGGAACCCTAAGGCCAAAGCGTTATTGGCCTAGTAGGGTTAGGGTTGGATTGGGTCAATAGGACTCCCAAACCCTATATCTTGGTCAAAGGTATTCTTAGCCAAGGAATACCATGTGATGGGAGAAATAATCCCACAAGCTAGGTGCGACACCTATCTCGTGCACAAGTTGCAATGTCGCATGGTTTTGTGTTTAAATCATAAAGTAGTTTTGCCACTCCTTAGAATAAGGTTGGCAAGTTCTAAGTACAAGTCTAATTTTTCTAAAGGATGAACAAACATCCTGCTACATCACCCTTCCTTGGGGCTGATTTGTCAAGTTAGGGAAATTATGAATTGCCTAGCAAGAAATTGACCAATCAAGTGAGGGCAATGAGGTTGTGGTGCGCAGATCGGTCGCTGTATACTCACGTAGTGAATCCCGGAAGGTCCCCAAGAACAATGAACTCTACCTTTTTGCACAAAAAACAATGTAAAAGCATGAACGACAAGAGCAAGAGACCAATTGGGTTCAATCTCCCCCCATGCCTTGTGTGAGCGCTTCACAAAGCATGTATTTTATGTATATTTCCATCTTCATGCTCAATAAAAGCCCAATTTACAAAAATATGACAAGCTTTTAGCTTTTGAGTTTGCTTTCTACAAAAATAGGAAATAAAGCTAATGGACGGTGCCCATAGAGTTTGGCACGCCCAACACAATGTCCAAATAGAAATAACATATCCGTGCGCATAGGCGCATACAAAATAATAATAAATAATCGATGTCTCAATAGACATGACAAAATATAGGCGTGGCGCCTATCAAAATATAATTCATAGGTCGAATACTCGCTAGACTCCAATGCTTTCCTCCGCCACTGCTGCTATCACTACACATCAACTGAAGCATTCACAATCGTTAGTAAAATAATACAATTAAACTGACAAAAGTGAATACCTAGCAGTCTTCAGCTACATAAATAAATCAACTAGTTAGAAATAAATCCTAACCTTAATTTATTATGAGTGTGCACTCTAAACTCATAAACGTTTATTAATTTAATATGCATTTTGCGGAATCACCCGCTATGGAATCACCCATGTACACACTAAATTAATGAAACACCCGAAAAGGACAGGTGTCCCCATCAACTTCTCGCACAAAGAATCCTCTTTGTGTATGAGCCCCGGTCATCTAAGTTTACGGAATCCACCGTAAAACCTCACGGAATCCACCGTGGCACGGAATCCACCGTGGAATATGCCTTTTGGCATCATACCCCCAGGGTGGGATAGCAATTGACCTCAATTGCTATTAGCTCAATGTGGAGCTAACAGAGTGGGGAAAGCATTTAAGTCTCTAGCGTGCATCCATTGTGCTTCCTCTACAGGATGGTTCTTAAATTTAACTAGATATCTAGAATACCTTCGGCCAGTTCTAGTGGTCATATAGTCAGTGTCTATGATGGCTTTTGGTTCAAGTATTTCAGTCTCTTCCTCTAGTAAAGGTGGGTTTTCATAAACAGGGTGGATAGGTAATTGGCCTCTAAATGGTCTCAATAAGCTAATGTGAAATGTATTGTGAATTTTCCAATGAGATGGTAATTCTAACTTGAATGCATTGTCATTAATTTTATGAATAATTCTAAATGGTCCATAGAATCTAGGAGCTAATTTGACAACTGGATGTCTATCTACACTTTGCAGTCTACGTTTTTCTATTCTCAGCCAAACATAATCATCAACTTTGAAATTCATGGCTTGTCTTTTCTTGTTGGCTTGTTTGGTATATGATTGCTAGGCTTTAGCAATCATATCCTTAACCTCATTAAAAATACTGTTATGCATACTAGCAATATCATCAACACTCTGAATTCTATTAGACAAAGATGCAATAGGTGTAGATAATCTATAGCCATAAATGACTTCAAAATGTGCTTTATTTGTAGATGTGTGCAGTGTATTGTTATATGCAAACTGTAATAAATGCCAATGAGTATCCCATGTCTGAGGTTTAGAGATAGTATATGCACGTAAAAGATCTAGAATGGTGCTATTTGTGGCTTCTGTTTGTCCATTTGTTTCTGGATGAAATGCAGATGAAAAATCAATCTTTGTGCCTAGATTAGCAAACAGAGTAATCCAAAAATTGTTACAAAATCTAGAATCACGATCTGAAATGATAACTTTTGGCAATCCATGGTTAGTAAAAACAGTTTTCAAAAATAACTGTGCTGCTTGTGATGCTGTTAAAGTTTTCTTACATGGAATGAAATATGCTTGCTTACTAAATCTATCTATAACTGTCCAAATCATGTCATGGTTAGATTTAGTATTTGGTAAACGAGTAATGAAATCCATAGAAATATGTTCCCAAGGTTTAGATGGAATAGACAAAGGCATTAGTAATCCATACTGTTTACCATGATGTCTTTTTACTCTTTGACAAATCAAACATTCAGAAACGAAATTAGATACATCTGCATCCATATGCGGCCAATAAAAATCTTCAGTTAACATACGTAATGTAGATATGATACCTCTATGACCTTGATATGGGGGACAATGAATTTCATTCAAAACAAAAGATCGGAATGGAATAGTAACACACAGTCTCTTTTCATAAAACATAAATCCATCATTATATGACAATGAATCAACAGGAATGAAATTATTTTGTACTAATTTATTCCAATCAGAATGAAAAGTAATATCCTGGTGATATGTATCTTTCATAGCAATCAAAGAATCAAAAGATATGACAGAAATATTATGAATTGCAGGTCTTCTACTCAATGCATCAGCAACTACATTTTCTTTTCCAGGTTGGTATTGAATGATAGGATGAAAACTTTGAATAAAGGAAGCCCATTTGATATGACGGTCAGAGATTTGGGGTTGGCTAAGTAAATGTCTAATGCTTTGCTAGTCGGTCTTTATCATGAACTCTGAACCCATTAAGTAGTGTTTCCACTGTTTTAATGCTTGTACAACTGCTAATAGTTCTTTGTCATATGTGGAATATTTGAGCTCAGAGGGTTTCAGCTTAGAACTAGAATATGCTATTGGATGATTGTCTTGCATTAGTACGGCTCCTATTCCTGATCCACTAGCATCAGTCACAACTAGAAAGAATGGTCTATTAAAGTCAGGCAACTGTAAAACAGGGGCATTGGTTAATGCATGTTTCAGTAAGTCAAAGGATTTCTGCTGGTTTTCGGTCCATTGATAAACAATTCCTTTCTTTAGAAGTTTGGTTAATGGTAAAGCAAGTAATGAAAAATTACGTACAAACTTCCTATAGAAACTAGCAAGACCAAGGAATGAGTGTAATTCATGCACGTTTTTAGGAACATGCCAATTCAATATTGCATCAATTTTCTTAGGATCAACTTTATTTCCTTCAGATGATACAATATGACCTAAATACTCAATTTCTGTCTTGAAGAATTCACTCTTTTCAGGATTTGCAAACAATTGATTTTCTTTCAATAATTGAAAAACTAATGATAAATGCTAATAATGCTCTTTCTCATTTTGACTAAACACCAAAATATCATCAAAGAAAACAATCACACAGTACTGATATTTCAAAAAGATACGATTCATCATTCTACTGAAAGTGGCAGGTGCATTAGTCAATTCGAATGGCATAACTAAGAATTCGTAATGGCCAAACTGTGTTCTAAATACAGTTTTAAATATGTCAGATTTATCTAACCTCACCTGATGATATCCAGACTTAAGGTCAATTTTACTAAATATAGAAGATCCTTGCAGTTTGTCCATAAGGTCATCAACTCTAGGTATAGGATACCTATTCTTTACAGTGATCTTATTTAAAGCTCGATAGTCAATACACATATGATAGGTATTATTCTTTTTCTTGACTAAGAGTACAGGTGCACCGAATGGAGAACTACTAGGTCGAATTAAACCTCTATTTAGTAATTCTTCAACTTGACTCTGGATTTCTTTTTGCTCTATCTGATTGTGCCTATATGGTGCTTTGCAAGGTGGTTGTGTGCCAGGTATTAAATCAATCTTATGGTCTTCTGGACGTGAAGGTGGTAAACCTGGTGGTAGGTCTTCGGCAAAACAATCCTTAAAATATGCAAGAAATTCCTTATGCCTAGGGTGCATATGATTTTCCTTTGCTTGCAATTCATTCACCCAAATGAGATATGATTTAGTACTCTTGCGTAATGCACGTTTTGCTTGAGTATGTGAAAGCAGTGGAAAAACATTAGATGCATGCATACCATATAATGTAATAGATTTTCCTTGAAAATTAATATTCATTGTGTGTGTGGAATAATCTATATCTGGATTATGCTGGTGTCGCCAAGGCATTCCTAAAATAATGTCACTCGACTGTAATGGAACCACTAAGAAATTTCTTCTTTCAGTGTATGAACCAATTTGAATCTCTAAATCTTGGACTTCCTGTGTACCATTATACCTAGTGCCTAAAAATGCAACTTTTATGCGATAATGCGTAAGTACAGTCTGTAATTTCAATTCCTTTACCAATTTTGCTGAAATAAAGTCATGAGTACTACCGTCATCATGCAAGATAGTCTTTTCCTTTCCATGCACCAAACATTTCATAGTCAATAATGAATGTGGAGTAGGCATACCTGGTAAAGTGTCGGAAGTAGTAGTAGTGTCATCCTCATCTTCAGTGAAATTAGGCATATCCTCATGTTCGTCTTCGTCCATGGCTCCAAGATAGTTGATATGTGCTGGTGGCTTCTTTGAATGACAATTTGCTGCGAGATGTCCAGGCTGGTGACATTTATAGCATACTATTGGCTTGGCTCTGGTTACATTATTTGCAATGGCTGGAAGTCTAGGTACATTTGGATTGGCTTGTGGAATAGGCTTAGGATTTGGATTGACATTGGATGGTAATGCAGGTGGTTTAGCCCAATTCTTGCGGAAAGATGGTGAAGAGAAACAACCTGGATTAAACCTTCTAAAATTGGAATTGAATTGTTTAGATCCATAATTACCATTGGCTTGGAATTGCTGTGGTCGTCTGTCTCTACCGCGTAACTTATGTTCTGTGTCATGAGCTAGTGAGATGGCGTCTTCAAGGGTAGCAGGCTTGAACATGTTCACTTCAGCGTAGTAATGTCCAAGAAGTCCAGACATATACTTCCGCTTATATGTCATCTCTGGTACGTCTTCAAGCATGCGTAGCTGTAGGAGTGCATTCCAAAAACGCTCTGTATACTGTGGAATAGGCTCACGATCCCGTTGTTGAAGTAAATCCCATTGCTTGATAGCCTTCTCATGAAATTGCGGTGGTAAGAAATTCTGCATGAACTTCTTCTTAAAATCTTCCCAAGTAGCAGGACATTCCATGCTCTTGCGTACTACAGTCCACCAAAGTGATGCTCTGTCTACCAAATGATTAGTAACACACTTGATTTTATCTTTTTTTGGATAAGTTTCCTCATGGAAATAGTCATCAAACTGGCTAATGAATGATAAAACAGTCTTTCCTTCCCGTATGCCATTGAAAGTGCGAAATTTGAAACTTCGTTTACTTATCTTTCATTCCTTGCGAATGGTTTGAGCTTCAAGGGTGGCATCGATGGTACGTCGAATCAAATTTTCAGCTTGAGGTTCTTCTTTGTCGGTAGACGCTCTTTGTAATTTTGTCAATTGCGCTTGCAATGCTTGCCTAGCCCTTCGTTCTTCTTCCAATTGCAGCATGATTAGATCCAGCTTTTGTTCCATGGTAGGCTCAGGTAGGTCGTCTTCAGCCATAGGATCATCCATATGTGGTGTCGTCATCCTGTAAAACTCAAAAGACCTTTCTCACTCAAAATCAGGTTAGCGGGATGAGCGTAGCTCAAGTTCGGGGTTACAAGGCTATGTATTTTTGGGTATTTCTTTCTCAATTTTTAGAAAATCTGCAATATTTCCTTCTTCGTATGCTGAAAATACTTCAGCGAACCTGCAGATAGGTAGAATACTTTGCCACGAACAACTTTGCAGTTCAGAGTTTCTGCGCAAGAACAACCTTTCTAGGAGTTCTGAGCACTAGTCAGTTCTGACTCCAGTTGACTAGTCTGACTTGCAGAGTTGCAGACTTACAGAACTTAGTAAACTTGCAGAACTTGATTACAGTCGACTTGCAGGACTTGACTTCGGAAGTGCAGGACCTGAAGTTTATGAACTTGATTGTCTTGTGTGACTTGCAGAAGCTTAGTGTCTTAAGCTTATGGAACTTATGGCTTACCAAGCCAAATCTGATTTTCGGGTATCGCAGTATGTTGACGACGGGTTTGAACGTGGCGAGTTTATACTGACGCCGCCCGAGATGATTTTTTGTGGTTAAGCTTTATTAAAGCTTAGCTAAGCTTTAAGACTTTTGATTTTTTTTAAGCTTTTAAGCTTGTAATTGAAACTTAGCTCTGGTTTTTGATGACTTGATGAAGGAGATGAATGTGTGGTCCTCCGCCTGTACAGCCTGGTCCTTCGTGATCTGACAGTAGAAACAGGGGTTCTTGATCGCCAGAAGTCTGCCTGTATCGACGGTTCGCAACGAGATTGACTGTAGAGCCCGATCATTCCAGGAGCTCCGCCTTCGCTCGAGATGGATAGCGATTGGAAGCTCTTGATCTCAGCTCCGCTCTGATACCATTGGTGCGTAGATCGGTCGCTGTATGCTCACGTAGTGAATCCCGGAAGGTCCCCAAGAACAATGAACTCTACGTTTTTGCACAAAAAACAATGTAAAAGCATGAACGACAAGAGCAAGAGACCAATTGGGTTCAATCTCCCCCCATGCCTTGTGTGAGCGCTTCACAAAGCATGTATTTTATGTATATTTCCATCTTCATGCTCAATAAAAGCCCAATTTACAAAAATATGATAAGCTTTTAGCTTTTGAGTTTGCTTTCTACAAAAATAGGAAATAAAGCTAATGGACGGTGCCCATAGAGTCTGGCACGCCCAACACAATATCCAAATAGAAATAACATATCCGTGCGTATAGGCGCATACAAAATAATAATAAATAATCGATGTCTCAATAGACATGACAAAATATAGGCGTGGCGCCTATCAAAATATAATCCATAGGTCGAATACTCACTAGACTCCAATGCTTTCCTCCGCCACTGCTGCTATCACTACACATCAACTGAAGCATTCACAATCGTTAGTAAAATAATACAATTAAACCGACAAAAGTGAATACCTAGCAGTCTTCAGCTACATAAATAAATCAACTAGTTAGAAATAAATCCTAACCTTAATTTATTACGAGTGCGCACTCTAAACTCATAAACGTTTATTAATTTAATATGCATTTTGCGGAATCACCCGCTATGGAATCACCCATGTATACACTAAATCAATGAAACGCCTGAAAAGGACAGGCGTCCCCATCAACTTCTCGCACAAAGAATCCTCTTTGTGTATGAGCCCCGATCATCTAAGTTTACGGAATCCACCGTAAAACCTCACGGAATCCACCGTGGCACGGAATCCACCGTGGAATATGCCTCTTGGCATCAGGTTGTCCAGGATTTATTGACCATAATATATGGAAACTTAAAGTATTGATAATTTGGGTTAACAGGGTATAAACCCTAACCCAAGGATAAAGAGTAAACAAGAAACTTATCTTATGAGACCCTTGGAATCTTGCTAAGTCATTGATCCTAGATCGAATGCTGGATGTATTCGGAGAGAAGGATTCACACCTTAGTAGTTGGCCGTATAAACAACCATTAGAGTGTTTGTGTTTGTACACTTAGGAGCACTGTTTGTTCTTTTTTTTGCTCAAGAAACTAATGCTGGAAAATAACTAATGCTTTAGCTTGAAAGCCTGGAGAGAGAGGCATCATCAATTACCCCCGACTGTCTACCTGACCCTATCCAAGGGGGTTGTTAGCTGCGTCAGGTACGTGGACCGAACCCACCGCGAGAGGTCTCTCCGTGGATGCTGCTTGGAGCAGGAGGACGCTTGGGTGCCTGGGGGCTTTGGCCGTAAATCCCTTGCCTTCGGGTCCTGCACAAGAGGCCGACGTGACTTGAGATTGGACCTTGAGGCCCGCATACTAGTCAATGGTGGGTGAAAACTTGGAATAGCGATCGTTGAGGATTGCTAGAATTGCCTTCGAGTGGTTTGCCTTCGAGCAGATTATGGAATAGCCTTCGGGCGGATTATGGAGATTGCCTTCGGGCGGATTATGGATTAGCCTTCACACTAGATTATATGATGTATTACAAAGACTGATAAATAAATATCAAAGGTTGAAAAGGAACTTGCTTGACATTGTTTTTCTATGTCAGTGCCTAAGTTATGTGAAGGAACAAGTGATTAAATGGTTAATTAAGGAAGCTCTTTTTGGTTGTCAAACTAAATGTGGCAGGTAATTAGATAACTAAAGCAAACTGAGGAAAGTGCGATGGATGTGACCATGGGTCCATCCTACGAAAGGGTGGTTTTGGTTGGCCGGGAACTTTTCTCAAAGGAATTGACAACAAGGTAACAATGACCTAAAATCTAGAAAGCTAAAGTCCCGATTTATAGTATTTTAGGGGAACAGAATGGGACTATGCCTTATGGGCAGAGAGAACAAGCTTCGCATCCCTCTCATTTCCCATTCTCCTTGAACCAAGTGCAGTATAAATCCGCTTTGACCCTGATGTTTCTGCATGAAGTAGTTCGTCTGGGGTTTGCCGCTAGTTACCTTCTAGGAGCTTGACCATTAGGAAAACCATGATTCAGGTCAGTCCTAAGTGGGAACGACCGGAATGCTTCTACTTCGACAGACTCGGGAAGACCTAGATTGCAAACCCCGTGACATTCCATGGGAGTGTTGGGTGGTGCTTTCTGGACTCTCTTCCTGATGGGCTGCTTAGACGTATCCTACAAGTGGTAAGGGGGACACGTTACAACTATGTATATGTGTTTGCTAGTATTGAGTCAATATAAGATGAGATTAATAAATACATTGTTTATACTCCTAGTTGTAACAAATTAGCTCCACTATGTCTTGATATACCCTCAGATGATAAGAAGGATGTTGACAAAGCGAAAATTTCAAAAGTTACATACAATGATAGAGGTGTCCACATGAGGCTACACGACACAAATATTGGGGAGGAACTTCGTGTGGACAACCCAAAGCAAGGATGTGTCTTCCTATGATAGGTCTATTCTGGCCTTCATTGAGAAGAAAGCCAGGCTAGGTAGATTGAAAACTTATTAGTACTCCATGGACCTCCACAAAAGGTAGATGATCTCCCAATTGAGTAGAATGGTATGATTTCTTTTGAGCTTCCAACTACACAAAGTAAGAAATAAATTATGGGCATTAAACAAGAATATGATGGTCACATCTAGTTTTGGTTGTAGCCCTCACAAACAAATATGGAAATAGAGTGCATAGTGCACTTCAACTATTATCTTAGAAGTCTTCAATATATCATGATCACTTGTCCTTACTACATAATTGAGAGAATATACAATGATATTTTTTTCCATGGTCATTGGATGACAGACAAGTGAGGATGGGCTATCCTACAAGTGAGGAAAACTCCAAGATAACATGTCATTATTGCCAAAAGGTTCTTAGTTATACAATGATATGCTTAATCTACTATGGGTGGCCACTAGATCCTATAATGACATGATTGTTAATCCATGTTGGGGATCATGCTCATAGCATTCAACAAGGAACAAAGAGGAAAACCATGGAAAAGGTGTGGAGTCTTACCAGTAGAGTCCTAAAATAAAAAATGGGGCCAATAAAAAATACATATGCTAGTTACTTAGCAAATGTTGTTTGAATCTTTGAAAAAAGAATATGAATCAGAGGCGATTGAGGTGGATCGTAATCATTTTTTGAAAAATAATGTCATTTGTACAAAATAAAAGATAAGCTTGTGTATTATTACTTTCTATTAACATTGTATGTCCGACATTTGAAATAACCATCTAATAAATGCATAGGTTCAAAGATATTATTTCCCAAGACAGAGCTAATCAAGGTTAGATTGTTGGGGATGGATATGGGAACATACTTATTTTGCAAAAATGTTGTGTCTTTCTATTTCTCCATGGAAGTAGATTTCCTGGGCAAGTGCTGCCAATGAGAACTACTACTTCTTTAAAATGTCTACCAAGAGACCTAGTATTAGGGGTGACTTAATGAATTGTATGAGGTGAACAGAGACTCAAGATCTACAAAGTGCATCAATCACACTAATAGGGTTGATGGGTGGGCAACTATGTTTTATTCTATTTATAATCCCCGATACATGGTAGCATCATTATAGCTTATTTTAAAATTAAATTGTTCCTAGCAAATATTATGCTAGCATATCAATCATCAACTAGCATGAGAGCATCAAACATGATTGCAATATGAGAACTTAAAGTGGAGGACAAAGAGTATTAAATCTTATTTTGGAGAAATTTGAGTTTTATTATGGTATGATGTGATCCACTTGACTTTGTTGGATTCATGTCTTGATGAGATAAGTGAAAATTGGCTAGCAATAAGGGTAGTACAATGGAGGACCAAAGAACATAATGAAAGGGAGGGAGTGCACTTGTGTTTTTCAATTAATTAGTCACTATAGATAAACAAATGCATCACATTGAAATATGCGATGCATGGAGGCTAGCAATGACAGCTCATTGACATATTTTTAGGCCTTTCCTATGTGAGATTGGCGGGCACAAAATGTAAACAAGGATAACATTAAGGCTTTATGAAAGGTAGAGCCTAAGTGAAAGCACACAAGTAGAAGCAAAAGCAAAGCAAGAGGTATGGTAAATGGAGAGAGAGAGAGAGAGAGAGAGAGAGAGTGTGTGTGTGTGTGTGTGTGTGTGTGTATGAGTGTGTGTGTGTGTGTGTGTGTATGTGGAAACTCTAACAATCACAATGTGTGATCAACCTTTCCTTGTTTAAATGTCACTAAATGAATACAGAATGAAGTGAAAATGATGGACAGCTATCACCTATAGTGTACGGGTGTGAAAATATTATCAATGTAATGAATACACTCAGATAAGTTACTCATGAATATATGTGTGCATCACATGGGTTCAAAATCATGTATTTTTAAAATACCATTTTTATACATTTTTTACATACAAAAGGGTGTAATATAAAGAGATTATTTATAGATTGAATAGAAAAGGGTGATGTTTTATTCAAAAAAAATTCATAGATAAGGATATTTATAAATAGGCCTTGAACACATATGATGTAGAGGATATACATATAGTAACCTCCCCGAGTGAATAAATGGGCCGTTAGGCACATGTGTCTTTACTTCCAACAACCTCCTGACCATACCTTCTCTACAATATGATAGTGAAGAGTAGTACATAGGAATCGATTAATCAAATATATGGTAGTAGTGAAAGCCTTAGTCCAAAAGTATTGCGGTAAGTCTACCTCAGTAAGCATACTATAAACTTACTCTTAAATTATCTTATTCATGAGCTCAACCATACAATTCATGGGTGAGTATATAGGGCAGTTAATTGATTCTTAATACCTGTCTCATCACAAAATTTCTCAAAGACTTTAGATATATACTCCCCTCCATTATTAGATCATTGACTTTTTTTCCTATACCTAGACTGGTTCTCAACAAAAGCAAGCCAATGTTGAAAGATAGCCAAGACCTTAAAAATCTTCTTTATGGGGTATGCGTAGATCTTATGCAAGTAATTATAAATGAAAGCAACAAAATACTTCACACCACCACCTAACCACTTGCAAGACATAGGTCTACAAATATTAGAATTAACAAGAACTAGAGGCTCATCCATGTGCATAATGTTTCCAAACTTTTTATGTGAGTTGCGAGTTTTCTTGTCATAAAGAAAATGATTTAAAAAATCAATACTTATAGTCAAGGGATAGAAGATATTGCGAATGAGTAAGAATTTTCATTTCCTTTAATGACACGTTCCCAAGGTAATAATTCCATAATGATACATGTGGTATGTTAATCACTAGAAAACATAGTCAATAGACCCAAATACAAGTAAGGGATAAAGAGTACTAGACGTGGCACCTCATGCTAGGACAAAATTTTTGTGAGTAAGCTTCCATGACGAATCACTGAAAGATACAACATAACCTATATCATCTAGTTATCCAATTTAATGAAAGCTATTGGTCAAAGCTAAAACATGGTGTACATCATGCAAAGTAGATATACTTTCTAGAGAAAACTATAGCAGGGCATCTCCAATACCAACAATATCCAAGATTAGATCATCAATTTGATAGATCTTGTCATGTTGATAGTTGTTTCCAGGAGGATGTTATGAGTAGTATTGTTTGATTTCGTTAGTCCAAGAGGGCCGATTCAGTTTTGTAGTGAAGTGTTTTATTTCATTAGGCCAAGAGGGCCAGTTGTCTGTTTAGTGCAGGTGCGGTTAATGGTTTCTTGTTTGAGTTTTGTGCTAGATAGATTTAAAGACGAGCTTGGAAGGAGCCTTTTGTTGCATGGAAGCTTCTCGTGGCCCTATCCAGGTGATATCTATCCTTTATGAGTACTCTGGTTTTTATGCTATATGTGTTTGTGTGCTTGTTAAGGGGGGTTTTTTCGTTTCTTGTTGGGGACCAGCGTCCAAGGCATGACGTCCCAGGTTTAGGCTAAGTATGTTTGAGGGAGGTCGGAGTAGTCATTGCCTCCTGTAAAGACATTGTCAGGCATCGAAAGACCTATTTTAGAAGGACCTATTTTAGAAGGAAGTCTTAGTGGCCCTGTTTTGCTAGCCTGCTAGGCAGCCGTTCTAGGAGTTCTTGTTAGTAGTGAGGCAGTTAGAGAAGCCTGCCAGAAGATAATAATGATGATGCCAAGAAACCCTAAACATCGTAAAAGATGACTATAAATACGAAGGTGTGTAAAAAGGGGTTCTAACCCCTATCAAAGAACAAAAAAGAAATGACAATATATAAGCAGTTGATCATTGCCTTGCGAAGGCCTGGTAGGTTCCTGGGGATGAGTCAGACCCGGGGCCGATGCCTTGTCTTCCTAGGGGTGGCTTCTTGCTGAAAAAAAAAAGATAAAACAAGGAAGGTTGGAGCAAAAATAAAAGTGAGCGTTAGAAAAGGATTAAGTGCCGCCTTGCGAGGGCTTGGTAGGTTCTTGGGTGCCGAGACAGGTCCTGAGGCCGATGCCCTGTTCTCCTTGGGTCACTACGCTCAACTCCCTCCTTTTTACATGCCCAAGTATGTCAATAAAATAAAAACCCTAACAGAAGAAATATACTGAAAGAAAATACTTCTTGCTCAGGCTATAGGAGTCCTCGCCTAGTAGGAGCTCCTAGTTGTGTTGTCTTTAGTTGGTAGGTAGTTCAGACCACCACTTAGGGCGACCTCTTTGATAGGTTTTTTTTAGTTTGGCTGTGTTGGAGCAGTTGATTAGTGACTTGCTTCGGATCTTCTCTTAGATGATTCTAGGCCTACTCCTTGTGGATGTCATGCCTTGGTTCTGTCAGGGGGTAGGGGGAGCATTGTGCTGAGTTTTATTATATATTTGTTTTGTATCAGTTTGATGCTTCTTTGGTTGTTTATGTGCAGATATGTTCGTGGATTCGACGGGCTGAGTCGCCCTATCCTGTGGTCGCCAATGAAAGAGAAATTTAGGTGCCGCGAAGTGCTTAAAAATAGCTAAAAATTATGAATATCAAGGGAAAAATATTCAATGTCAAAGGCGACGGCTCGATCTAGGACGATTTTAAGCACCAAAGTGCTTTAAAGGTACCCAAGCGACACTTATTGATTTTTCATAGTTTTTCAGACAGTCGTGCAGGTTGACACGAGCTACTGGCCAATGCGGGATGCTAAGCCGGACGCCCCAGGATTTTTCAGAGCTCAATTCCGAGTTCGAACGGGGAAATGGCCAAGAAGTTGGGCAAGATGCGAAGAGGTGGACATTAGAGTGGCCAAAGTGGGCATGACTTTTGGGAGCCCAAGAAATTTAAATGTCACATGAAAGTTTGATGCAAGAAGAAGCATGAAATCATGGAGAGAGGAGGCGCCAGGATGTGCCCGAAAAATGCGCCTCCTTCTCCTTTATCATGGCATGGAGGTTGTATACAACCTATCAAGCAGATCATTGGCCCTCATTCCCCTCTGTGTCCTGGTCATTTTGCCGCCCTTCGCTCCTCAATTGATGGCCTGAATGCTGAGATGGAAATCTAGTCTTTCTCTCTCCTCCCCCTCTCTCTTCTAAAGTCAAGTTCATGTGGGAAGAAGAAGGAAGAAGAAAGAATGGTGGAGGCTTGTCCAGCATGGATCGGATTGCTCCACGGGCTGGAAATGGTGATTTGTGATCGTGCTGAGCATGAAGTGCTGCTGATTTTCAGATTTGCAGCCATGGACATGAAACCCAAAACACGTAAATAAGCGGTAATTCAAATTTTTCAAAGGAAATTTGAGATTTCATGGCTTTTGATTGATAAAATGTTGTTCATGTGGGCTAAAAATTGTTTATGTTGCTGTTTTCCATGAGAACTTGCTGTTCATAATCAGAAAATCAGAAAAATATGCATCTTGTGGCTCAAAATAATACACTAAAACACGTAAAATATGGAAAATCAAGGGAAAATGATGTTTTTGGGCATAAAAATGGAAACATGAATAGGAACACCAACTAAATTTTCATTTTGATGCAAGAAGGAACTAAGGGCCATAGCCCATAACCTATTTTGAATTTTTAGTAATTAAATAATGCAAAAAATAAGGGAAAATACAATGAAAATAAAGGAAAATCACTAAAAATAGGGGAAAAATGCATTTTGGGTGCAGAAAATTAATGAAAATTAAGAAAAATATTTGTGAATGTTTGTGGGGACTGAAGCATGAGGATTTGCCTCAGTTCAACCCCACCTTGTTCTAGTGTGTTTCTCTCGCTTTTTACACATAAAATGATGGCAAAATGCCCTATAAATCTATACCACAATGCAACATTTGATCGATGGGAGGGTAGAGTGGTTAAAATGTGTCTAAATAAGAAGTAAGATGATGAAAGGACTGCTATTTTGGTGTGCATGCCATATAGGTCGGTGAATAATTATAAAATAAGAGCCTAGTAGCACGAGGGTTTCCTCGGTGCTAGGTTTGTGCAACGCCGCATAGGAACGGTAGTTGAAAACCATTAAAAGGATGTTTTCCACATGTGCACAATATTGATTTCATAATTTTTTGAGCACCTGGCATCCACAATATGCATAAATCATGGAAATATTTAAAGGTATCAGAAATCCTGGATGCACAGCAATTGCTTTCATTAGGACCTTGACCCACGTTGAGTGAGAGACAGGACACCCTAAGCCATAGGCTAGTTGTGGGGTCTAGGGAAAAGAGAAGTAAGGACAATGGTACATTCCTGTATACGATTAAATGGTACCTTGAGTGGATTTTGTGCGAAATGTTCATATGTTGAGCGACGCATCGAGGGGCCAATCCCCAAGGTGTAGGAGAGTCGTAGAGGGGTGGCGGCATTCAGACATTGGAGGATCCCCTATGTCTGTGCTTCGTGCCATTAGGCAATGTGTAAGGGACTCCCTCTGAGGAGTAGTGGGTGAGAGAAGAGTTGGACTACAAGACGTAATACAAACGCACGATGCTTAGGAAGATAATGTATATGTCATCCACGCTCCTGGCCGCGAGGCCGTGGAGTTATTGAGCGCGTGAGATAGAGGTCCGGCTAGTGCACGAGCCAGTGCCGGCCCGTTCTAGGTTTCATCACCACCACTTGTTGGCAATTCCCGGCAGACGCACCACTAATGGGACCTAAAATGGGTTGGCACTGGCTATAGCATTAGCCAAACCTCTGACATGCACAAGACAATCCCATGGCCTCGCGGTTAAGAGCATCTACAGAACACATTGCCCTGCCATCGTACATACATTTTGCATTTATATGGTGTTTATAGTCCAACCCTTAACTTCCTAGATGCCACAGCCCCACTGCGACTCTCCTACACCTTGGAGATTGGCCTCTCGATGCGTCGCTAACACATATAACACATACGAAACAAACTCCACTCTTGGTACCAATATTATATCGTTCCAAGAATGTACCAGTTCTCACTTACTTGTCCCCTTGGACCCATCGTCTAGACCTACAGCTTGGGTGCCTTACTCTCTTCAATGTGGGTCATTTGTAATTCAACCAAGTGTTATGCACGCCAGGAATAGATACCATGCATATAAGTCATGCAATAGTGTATGTTTTATTATGCACAAACAATTATAGTTTAAAATTAGCCTAGGTGTCATGTAAAAAAAGCCCTTTTAATGAATTTCAACTAATACGCAATGCTTTGTTGTATGAACCTAGCACCAAGGCAAACCTCGTGCTACTAGATCCATTATTTCTAAATAAACTGCATCTTAAATGTTATGCATAAGGAGAATAATCAGACTTTTTATTATTTCAGTACTTAAACTATGGTATAACATCATCCTCCCCCTCATCGTTTAAAATTTGCTGCGGTGCATAGGTGTAGAGGTTCTTTTATGTCCTTTTTTGTATGTAAAAGCAATAAATACACACTTTAACACAAAGGACAAGGCTAAATTGAGGCTTAACCTCATACTTCAGCTCGGTCAGACATTCACATACATAAATCTTATTTTTCCATTTTTTTAAACGCAAGAAACTCATTTTTTCCTATTTTTCTCTATTTTTTCTATTTATTTTTAATAGAAAACATGTATTTTTTGGGTTTTTTTCTAATGAGACTGATCATTGGAACTGAAACTCGGCATTTTTCCTTATTTTATCCCATGTCCACTCATTTTTTCCCATTCAAAACCAAAAAAGCTATCAATTTTCCTCAAAATTAGTATTTTTTTTTGTTTTGAAATTTTATAGTTGCTGTATATCAATACGGGTTCTAAATAACAGTGATTGCATCCCTAAAAAATAATGCAAGGAACATTCAAATAAAATTTCATCCCATGTGCACACCATTTAGACCATGAACGATAAAAAACAAGCAAATTTCTTTCATAAAATAGAGCATACCGCCTTTTTGCGTGTTTCGAGTTTTTTGAGTATTTAATTGGGACTGTGTATCGACAAAAAAGCCATGGATTTCAACATAGATTTTCAGCCCTTCAGCCTCCTCAGCCTCTTGGAACAATCCGATGCCTCCCGAACAAGCATCCATCTCCCAATTCTCTTCTTGATTCTTGCCACATGAAGTGCCTCTATGCAGGAGAGAGAAAGAGAAGAGAGAAAGATTGAGTTCTGATCTCCACAACAGGTCAGCTATTCCACATGTGGTCTAGAGCAATGAGGAGTGAATATTGAATGTAGATTAGCCATCCAGTCAGTTAGGGGGTTGTTTATAGGTGCCATAGCCCCTCCATCAAGCGTGGCCGAAAATGGCACCTTCATCCTCTGCTCACAAAAAAAACGGCTGCCCCCTCCATCACAATTTTCATTTTTTAGTTGGGCTCCCTAAAGGGAGGCCCCAAAAGGCATGCCCTTTGGACTCTCTTAAGTCCTTTCCCACTTGGCCTTTTAGGCTTGGCCTCCCGGACACTCCCTCTCCATCGTCCGGTACCCAATTCTTAGTTCGAAAAATCTTGGGCGTCCGTCTTGAAGTCTCCCACTACTGGGCATCTCCCAAGGTCTCGTCTGTCATGTCAAAAAATTAAGAAAATTCACCAACTATATTCCAGTGGGTCTTTTAAGCACTTTTGAGTATTGCCGCTTAAAATAGTATTGATTGCCATTGCTGCCTTCGACGAAAGCTATTTTTCCCATGAAATTTGGAATTTTTTAGCTATTTGTAAGCAGTTCTCGGCATCAAAAATCATTTGTCAAACTATGATTACCACCAAGGGAGATAGCCTCTTCTAATGAGGATGGTTAGTACATCTTTGAGAGCTTTGATAGTGACTCCGAAATGCCTCGACCACCTAGGACAAAAAATACCAATGGGGACCTCCCACTCCACCTAAGGTACAAGAGGCTAAAGGAGGAGAGAAGGAAACAGTTAAAGTCTTTAGAAAAAATGAATGATAGAAAACACCCCATGACCTACCCAAGCCTTGACACGTATACATAGTGGATGCCCTAACTAAGGAGGAGGAGAATGATCTCATGAATTCTGTGGCATGCTTACATGGTTCTTAAATGAGCTGAAAGAAATAGATCCAAGTATCATGGCTCGTAATATTCCTATGACCCGTGATGCAATACCAATTAAGTAATGACCATACACAATGAATCCTAAGCATGCACATGCAATAAAGGAAGAGATTGATAGGCTATTGAATGTAGGATTCATTTATGAGATAGAGCACAAAGACTAGGTATCACCTGTAGTGATAGTCATTAAAAATAATGGAAATATTCAAGTGTGCATGAAGCATAAAAAGGTCAATGCAGCTACAAAGAGATACAACTACCCATTAGCATACATTGAGCACATACTAGAGAGAGTTTTAGGAAAGGAAGCATATAGTTTTTTGGATATCTTTCGAGGCTATAATTTATGAGATAGAGCACAAAGACTAGGTATCACCCATAGTGATAGTCATAAAAAATAATGGAAAGATTTGAGTGTGTGTGAGCTATAAAAAGGTCAATGCAGCTATAAAGAGAAACAACTACCCATTAGCATACACTGAGCATATACTAGAGAGAGTTGTAGGAAAGGAAGCCTACAATTTTTTGGATATCTTCCAAGGCTATAATCAAGTGCAAGTCCATCCAAATGACAGGCACAAGACAACATTTAGCACCAAATGGGGAGTGTTTGCCTACATAGTCATGCCATTTGAGCTAACCAATGCCCCTACTACCTTTCAGTACCTCATGTGTTCTATCTTGAAGGACATGATTAAAAAATGGTTGGAAGTGTTCATTGACGACTTGCGTGTCCACACCAACTAGGAAGAGCATATGAAAAAGCTACAAATAGTCTTTGAACTGTGTGTAGGCAATATGGTCTCTCAATGAACCCCTGAAAGTGCTAGTTTTGGGTGAAGCACAAGCATATTTTAGGGCACGATGTGTTAAGGAATGGGATAGCCATAGACTCCTGGAAAGTTAGGGCAGTGCTTCTTAGGCCACACAAGGTACTACACTAGCAGTTTATGCTAAACTATACACTGATTGTTAGACCTCTATATAAGCCATTGATAGCATTCAAGTCAACTGAAGTATGCTAGCAAGCATATGAAAGGCTTAAATAGGCTCTAACTTAAGCCCCTATCTTAAGAGCTCCAGATTGGTCCATTGCCTTCCATGTGCACATTAACACATCAAAGTATGCAGTGGGGGCAGTATTGTGCCAACCTGGTGAGCATAACCTTGATTATCCATTGAGCTTTGCTTGCAGACAACTCACTCATATAGAAATGAACTATTCCACAATAAAGAGGGACGGGTTAACCATGGTGTTTGCTATAAAGAAATTTAGACATTATCTTCTAGTGTTACCGTTTACCTTGTTTTTGGATCATCAAGAATTGCTTTATCTTGTGAAAAAACCATGCATAACAACAAGATGCATTGCTTGATGGTTACTTTTGCTTTTGGCATTTGAATTCTTTGTGGTAGTACACAAAGGAAAATAACACTATATGGCATATCACATGCCCCACATACCCATAATTGAAGCAAACTAAGCATGGAATTATTGATGTCCTACTAGATGCACATCTTTTTAGAATTTCTAGTGAGAAGAAGACTTGTTTAGAGCAAACCTCACATCATATTGGGCGGATGATATAGTCCACATTATAGAGAATGGACTGCCTAAACTACCCATAGAAAAAACAATGTTTAAAAAACCAATCTTGAAGATCGAACCTATTAGTTTGCTGGTTAATTTTATTGATTAGGATAAGATAGAATTTTAAGGAGATGTATCTGCAAATATGAAATGCACGATGTGCTCATGGAAGCACATGGCAGGATTGTTAGAGGAACTTTCAGCGGAGATATCATAGGACACAAGGTGCTCTAGTCTCAATTGTGGTGGCCAACATGATTCCACAATGTAGCTAAGTTTTTGAAGCACTGTGATGAGTGCCAGTGGACCAAAGTCCCTAGTTGTAAAGGACAAAATGGATTTGATCATAGTGATTGCATGCCAACCATTTGAGAAATCGAGAATTGAATTTATTGTTCCAATCATCCTTGCGACATAGTACTCACAAGCCAAGTACATCATTATTGCCACAGAATATCTCACCAAGTGGACAAAAGCTCAAGTAACTTGTAAAAATGATGATAGGACCATGACAAGTTCCTTTGGGAGCAAGTAATCTTATGATTTGGTTGTCCCATAGAGTTGGTTTTAGTGACCAAGGTAGATATGGGAGGGCAAAGAAGCATGGACAAATCAACTGGTAGAGCTAGAATGCCTATCTAAGACAACTTGTCTCATTGCAACCCATGCTTTAATGTGTGAAAAGGCACGATGCAAGAGTTAGTTTGACAAACACGTCAAAAAATGAGACTTTAAGCAAGGAGACCTAGTCTTGATGTACTCTATTAAGGAGCACAAGCAAAAGATGAAATTCAGGGGATTGGGACCTTTCAAGGTTCTCAATATCAATAAAATGGGCAATGTTAAACTCACAACCCCAGAGGGGTAGGGCAAAGGATTTTTTAATGGAAATCACATCAAAAAGTACTACCCTCCATCACATCCACTTCATCAACCTTCGATGATAGAACCACCAATGAATGTGAGAGTTGCAAGCATCACTAAACTAGAGGATGAGGAAGCAATAGCACTGACCTACCTATGAATAATCGTGACTGCTCAAAAGGCATACACCCTTGATGTGCTAATTGATGAGGGAACTCACTCTAATATCTTAACATATGATCATTGGACTACCATGGGCCAAGCCAATATCAATCAACTCATGTAAAACTCAACCCATTTGGAGGCTATCCTATCCACTTGTGGGAAAATGCAAAGTAATGGTTTCTATTGAGACTCAAATCCTACCTATCATCTTTTATGTGCTACCTAACAAGAAAAGTGTTGGTAAGGAATCATTGTTTGCTAACGTGTTCAAAAAACAAGTTCACTATAATATTGACTATGACTCGCAACGCATCCACCTTGCCCATCGATAATTTTAGAATAGTAACAACTTTCAACAACAAGGGCAACACAACCATCCTAGATCCTGTAGTGCTATCAGTAGTTAAACCTAGTGTCAACCCTAATGAGAGGGTTAGTGCACCACAACATATACCCATGGTGAAGTCCCAACAACACCTAGAGACCACAACCAAAGGTATGATCCAAGCACTCAAGTAAGTCCCCAAGCATAGACCATCCTCTCACAAATGCCAATCATTTGGACTTCATAGTTTCCATGCCTCACACTCTAGACTCAAACAAATGAGTTGGCGCTCCTATACTTCATAGATGATTAGGCCGCACTGTGTTCCAAAATCCTTAGTGCGATGAGCCCAAGGCTACTATCAATGTAACACCTAGGTGTGCCTGCCTAAACTCACAAGTGGCATGTATGATCCTCAATCTCGTGCTCCAGAAACTAAGGCCCAAAAACGTAAATCAAAACACGAGAAGAGAAAAAACAAAAGGAAGGGTGCTCAATCCATGAGTGCTTCAATGGTCTATCGACCAAAAACTCAATCCAAATCCAATGTGCACCCAATTGTTAATGAGCTCTTGCCTAATGACTCTATTGTGATCATCACTACAAAAATTGATGACAAAGCATCAACCAAACTCCAAACTTCTCAAAAAATCCTAACCAAACCCAATGAGAATCCCAAGGTGGAAATATCATATCCCAACTTGTTTAGTCCAACTAAACTAAAGTCGGCAGTGGTGGGTGGGAGGCCTTAAGCCGCCTTAGCAACAATGATCCATTCTTGAAGTGGCTTCCAACATGGCCATGGAAATGAGGGATGACTTAGTAAAGTGCATTCGATGATTAGAATCAACTTTCATATTGTTTGCTAGAAGTTATGAATGTTTGGACCTAGGCCTAATTCACAAACCCATAAAAAATGAGGTATGTTCCTTGTTGTGTTCTTGGGAAGAATACACATTCATCTTCATTGAGGCCTCCACCATTGCAAAATAGATTATTTCCAATGAAATCTCACAAGAAATGGCCTTAAGTCAATAATTAATCACATCCTACAAGAAGAGCAAAATTCCCATGCCACCATAGTAACTTGTTGAGCTCCAATAATTAGTTGAGTCCGAGTCCACTTTCTTATGCAAGTGGTAAACTCTACACATTTCATGGGCTCAAGAGGGTTATCAAATCATAACCAATGTGGAGCAATGATGTGCCATCAAGACTTCTGAGTATGAATCGACGTATGTGGCCCTAACCTCATTTAAGATATTAGCCATGACAAGAAATCGACTGTTAGATCACAATATCATACTACATCCATACTTGGATAGAATCCTAATAGAGAAGGAACTCCACATTGCAAGCCGAATCAACTTAGGTGACCTCTTAACTGATATATTGACTTACATCACACACATGGGCATTCCTCCACAAGATATAGACTATCATGCAATCCTAGAGTATAACCCAATGTTTTGTGACTCACTCTTGAAAAAGTAAGGCACACTAGAGATGCAGTAAAGGCCCTTACACCTTTACTTCCACAATCCTATGAAGGATTTTTATCATTTCCAAGGGGAAGGGGATAGAGTGGAGAAGGTGGGTGGAAAAATTTGAAATTGGAGTTGAACTTCAAAGAAAATGATAAATTGAATTTTCTTCTTTGTTGAGTAAAAATGCTCTATGAATTTCCTATGTGAAATGCATGGATCAATTGATGTGGAAATTTCCATTTCGTGAATTATACAATTTATCGTATGATAGTGTTTTTTGTAATCACTTTACCTTCTATGTAAGAAATTTTTTTAAAGGAGAACTAATTGTGGGATGTCATGTGGTGATAGAAACCCAAATGGCAGGGTAGTAGGATAAAACCAATAGGCTCCCCTTCTTGGAGGAGGAACACCAAAAATACAGCCTAGATATGGAGATACACATGTTCAACCAACTAAAATACTAAAACATCCACAACCTGGGGGGGCTAGTGACATCTGAAGAGGCAATTAGGTGGATAATAGAATAATGATCTTGCCAAGTACCTAGATAAGGTGGGACAAGACGTCAATCATAGGAAATCCACTGAGTTCTTGAAGATCTTTGATGCCTAGAAGAACAATGGAATGATAACAATAAAAAAAGGAGATACCCTGTCATAGTAGGCCTCGTTTCGACAAAAGGTGATAAACACCCTTGGGCAGGAAGCCGGGTGTGGAAAAGGTGGTAACACCTTGTAGTCTAGGATAGCTGAATCATCAGCAAACACTTTTCCAGAAGAAATTCCAAAGCCACCTCCCTTGGTGTGATGTCTCTATACTCCCCATAGAACATGTGATTCCCTCACATAGACGACATGATCTCTAGAAAATCTATAGTACCAGATACATGGGCTACCTCCCTAGGTACGCCTCATCTTTAACACCCTGATGACAATAATAGACGAAGTGATCTTCATTTAGAAACCATTGAGTTATGTGATCTTTCATCCTAATAGGATGGGCTATGAGTCTAGTCAGCCCTCTGTATCTATCAGTGAATGTGAGATAGAGGATGGGGTGAGTGACCAGTCCTTGCCCTTTACATTTAATAGAGAGGTGCAATGTGTGAATGGAGTGTTGCACGCACGAGTTGGGCCTCTCAATGCACAAAGCACGATTTTTTCCTTTGCACTGCACTATAAGGCTCCATGGCCTTCCTTCTCGCACTGTCTACCGGCATAGGGCAGGTTGCACAGTTGCAGAAGCAAATGCACACAAGGCATACAATCTCTGCACAAGTGACTATGAGGATAACATCAATGGGTTTTAGGAATGGGTTGCCCTCCTGTATTCTCCAACAGAGTATTAGTCAAAGGAGGTTTGAGTGTGACTAGTGTGTCCTCAAAACAATCATTGAGAGGTGAGGATTGAGGGATGTTACGACATTGGAGTAAGATATGCTTTCTTTTGCCTTTGCACCCACATGATGGGTCTCTATCATCATCACCAGACACGTCACCCTATTCTATACATTGCACCATAAGGCTCCCTAACCTTCCTGCTTGCACCTATGGGTAGACGGGGCTGGATGCACTAATGCACCATCAATTATGTACCCTAGCATACTCCCTCTGCACCATCCTCCTTGTTGATTCCTAAACTGGCAGTGAGATCCGGGTTTCTATAAATATTACCTTGAGTGATGTACGTTATGGGGTGAGTGATTGTTCTCTGATCCCATTTGAGTGCCCGTGAGCTGAGTGACTATCCTTCGTCACAACGATAGCTATCTCGATGGGCTTTATCAACCGGCTACCTCCCTCGATGCTGTTGCATGATCCCTGCCATGCTAGTTGAATGCTAGAGTGACAACCCATTGTACCTCTTACATCCGACTCCAACCCTTCTGTAGCGGTGACAATTCCTTCGACCATACGTGAAACGAGCCAAGTTTTTCTAACCCTATCCTTATGATTGCAAGTGTATGTTATGTGTTAAGTGTGGGGATGTCAACCGTTGGTCTGATGTGTGGTCCTAGGTCCCTGATGTTCGGTTTACCCTGTCCGTTAAGGTTTTAAGTGTGGGGACGCGTCCCTGCACATCTATGATGCATACCCTCAGCATATGCCTCAATTTGATCATTCATCTATGCCATGACCTACTTCTACCCTGATGGGGTCCCTTCCCTACCCACCCATCCACTTTCAACCCACCCTTGGGGCCGTTTCTTCTCTCTTTCCCTTTATCCCTTGTTTTGAATATTTTCATGTGCACGCACCCTACATTCATTAGAACTCGCATACCAACCTTCTAATCCATTTTACCCCTTTGAATTGACCAATTTTCCTTTTTACCAACCCTTGTTCCACCTCACCGTTCTTAAGTTATTAAATTTTGAACCATTTTCTGTCAATTGATCGTGTTTCCATGTGAACACATCCTTTTTAATTTGAAACAACAATCTGACCTAACAGTCCTGTCCTACACCTTCCATATGATATTTTTTCTTTTCCCACTTTGTCATTTCGATGTACTGTTCATTGGTTATTAATTTTTGCCGGTTTTTGGGATCTTTTCGTGTGTAATTTTTTCCATTTTTCCATGTGACCATGCCTATTTTCACTAGGATTCCCTTTTGATTTGACACTTGTGTCCATCCAACCTTTCCCCACCTTTTTCCTTTTTTTCCCAATGGATTTTTTGTTATTCAATTTTTACTGTATTTTCGAGCGTCTTTTTTGTGTTTTTTGCATGTGAACCCCTCCTCATTTCCCTGGAAACAACTTTTGATGTGAGCACCATGTGAATACCCTTTCTCTGGTCATTTTTTCTTTTTACTGCCCTTTGTTTCGATACTCAGTTCTTTTCGTATTAGTTTTTGAGTCCATTTTCGAGTCCATTTTTTGGGTTTTTCCCATGTGAACGCATCCTATCTCAGTCAGACTCATGTTTTGACATGATAGGTTTGGGCACATTATTTTGCACATTTTTTCTTCTTTCGGCCCTATGTCTCGGTATGTGGATTTTCTTATATTAATTCATGTATGTATTTGCGAAGCCGTTTTTCGCTTTTTTCCCTTGTGCTCAACTTGATTTTGCCTTGGACACCCTATCGCAATTTTCCATCATCTTCTCTTCATTTTTTGGCACCTTTTTCCTTTTTTTGGACTTTCGTTCTAATGCACAGTTTACATGTTATTAATTTTTCTTTGTTTTGTCATTCCCACGCACCTCGCCTCGTGCGTGCACAGTGTGTTTTTGCTTTTACGTGCCCTGCGACACCTCCATGTTGTCCATGCCTCCCCCGCCATCATCCTGGCCCCATTAAAGGGTCCAGCCACTGCAAAAAAAAATTTACCCATGCCCTGCGCTTATGCACAGGGCGAGGGGGGGCTTTCTTGTTTTTCTTTTTCTCATTATTTATCTTATTTTTTAGTTTTAAATTTTTTTAATTAAAAATTTTTAAACCCCCCTTCTCCTGCCTCCCTCTTCTCTCTCCTCTTCTTTCTCTCTCTCTTTCTTCTTCTCTCTCCCTGACCCCTCCCTCTCTCTCCCCTCTCTCCATGCTCTTGCTCCTCCATTTCCTCTTCCTTCTCCTCCCCCCATCTTCTCCCTCCTTCTCCCCTTTCCCCTCCTCCTCCCATCTCCTCCTCTCCTCCTTCCTCCTTCCCCCCTTCCTCTCCTTATTTTTCCTCCTCCACCTCTTCTCTCCTCCTCCCACCCTCCCTCCTTGCCTCGTGCCACCTTTGCTCCCATGTGCCGCCCTTTCCTCCACACTGGCTAAGGGGATACTTCTAACTTTGTGCTATTTTTAATTTTTTGTGCACCAACTGAGAGGCACCTCTATACATTTTTTAGGTGAGGGGATTCTCATGTACTAATGCTATACGGGTCGCTTGTTTTTTACCTAGGTGTACATTGAACACTACATGTGTTAACCCTCAAGTACACTTAAATGCAGTATTATGGGACACCACCAAGTGAGGGAAGCTTCAATCTTGGCCAAAGAGCTCCCACATCACTTGGTTTCGATGTAATGCTCACTTAAATAGAGCATGTACGAGTACCAAGTAATGAAGGATTCTACATAGGATAAAGAGCTCATGCATCACTTGTTTTGACATTGTATCCACTTAAATGTAGTATGGGTCACCACTAAACAAGGGAGGCTCCTTCCTAGGGTCTATGGACCCTGTATTGCTTGGTGTTGACACTCACGGGTTACTACCAAACAAGGGAGGCTTCCATCTAGGCCAAAGAGCTCCCACATTGCTTGGTTTTGATATAGTGTTTACTTGAATGCAATATGGGTCACCACCAAGTAAGGGAGGCTTCTCCCTAGGGTCAAAGGTCCTTGTATCATTAGGTGTTAACCCTCATCGGCCACCACTAGGTAAGGGAGGCTTTTATCTAGACTAAAGAGCTCCCAGATCGCTTGGTTTTGGCATAGTGAGAGGGGATTCCACAAATTTTTGAGCTACTTCTAACTTTGTGGGCTACTTTTAGCTTTCTATTACTTCTAATTCTATGGGTGCCAAGTGAGAGGCCTGATGTTACCTTTGATGAGATGGCCTCTTGGTATGCATCACTAGTTGCAATGCCATTGGATATGCCTTCTATACATGTTTCTATAGTTGATTCACAGCAGAGTACTGCAATGATAGGCCCTAGTGGTACAACGATATCTCTATGGATAGGGAGATTGAGGAGCTCTGGCTCATTATCCACTAACACTAGTATGTCACTGAGGGGGAGATATGAAGTGATGGACAACAAAGGGAAAGAAAAAGTCCTTAATGATACATTTGGTGTGATGAAACATGGCACGATGACTTCAGGATATGACTCAGCTACTAGATAGTGAGCTTGGTATTCCGATCACGTATATGCCTGGTACTAGGCAGAACATATATATTCCGCCTCATGAGAGGGGGGAATTGAGTAGTGCATCACAACTTAGACGATCGCAAAGAGTCAGGTACCCCCTATGGATAGGCTAACTTACAGTGATTTTTCTACGAAGCATTTTTCTTATATGAAAAAGTTGATAGAGGTCAAAGAGTCTGCTGCATTTGTTGAAGCAATGATGGATAAGAATTGGTGCACAACTATGGATGAGGAAATAGATGCTTTGGCTGAAAATAGAACATGGGATCTTATACCATTGCCAAAAGAAAAGAAGACCATTGGCTGCAAATGGGTCTACAGGATTAAATGCAAGTCGGATGGCAGTGTAGATAGGTACAAAGGCAGGTTGGTTGCTAAAGGATAATGCTCAACAATATGGGTTAAACTATGAGCAAACATTCAATCCTATTGCCAAGATGGCTACCATAAGAATAGTGATCTCATTGGTTGCTACTAAAGGCTAGACATTGCAGCACATGGATGTTAAGAATGCATTTCTCAATTGTAATTTAGTAGAGGATGTTTATATGGATCAGCCTGAAGGGTATGTACACCCTAATTTTCAACAGTATGTATGCAAACTAAAAAAAGTGTTGTATGGGCTAAAGCAGGCTACAACAGCCTATCATGCAAGGATAAATAATTACCTACAAAGTTTGGGATTTACTGTTGGTAGGGCTGATCACGGTCTATTTACAAAAAAGATAGATAAAGGCTGGTAGTGGTGGTCATTTATGTTGATGACTTGATAATCACAAGTGATGATGACTTGGGGATACAACATGTTATGCAAATGTTGAAATCTGAATTTGACATAAAAGACTTAGATGAACTGAAGTATTTCTTGGGTATTGAGGTGATCAAAGCTAAAAATGGTTTATGGCTGATGCAGAAACACTATGACATGGAAATGCTGAAGAAATATGGCATGGCTGAATGCAAACTAGTGGATACACCTCTTGATCAGAATGTCTAAGTTAAACCTTAGCACTAGAGCTGAAATTGATGATGCAATTATGTATAGGTAGATGGTTGGTAGTCTGATCTACTTGACTATCACTAGGCTAGACTTGAGTTATGTCATTGGACTTATAATTCAGTTCATGCAGAAGCCCAGAAAGCCACATTTGGATGCAATTAGACGGATTATGTGTGTTAAAGGCATGGTAAGGGTATAACCTAGGGGTCTATTAAGTAGTCTTTAGGTGTAGTTTTGAGCATTTGTCATTGTTCAAATATGAAAAGTCATGAGTAGACTATGAGTCTTTTTGGGGAAGTTAGAAGGAGTATTTGTGAGATTTTTGTATGTATGTTCATGTCAGGAAAACAGATAAGCCTGTAAATGTTGTTGTGATAATGAAGGAACAGAACATATTTCTCTACCTGTGTTTCTCTCTATATACAAAACTCTTATTTGTTTTTTGTATAATCGATTATCCGAATTATAAAATGGAGTCTGTGTGATCGGAAATGAGCTTGTTGATGGAAGGAATGATTCAGAATTAATGTTCGAAACTGATAGATTAGTCAGGGTTGAAAACAGATTGGATATGTTTATTATAGAGAAAACTGTTTGATTTGGGTAAAAGTAGGGGAAGATTTTTGACCCCTAACACTTGCTGATCCTGCAAATTAGTCTTTGGGCATCAGGTGGGATGGTTGAAAATGGATTATGTGCAAAAGATTCATGAGTTAAAGGATAGAGTCAGAAATGGATTCATGGCTTGAGGAATTTCAGTATTGGACTACTGAAGAGGAGGAACATGAATCCTTTGCATAGGCTCTGTTACAAGAGTTTCAGAATTGGACAACAGAAGACGAGGAGTTTGAGGCATATAGTCAGGTATTTCTGAACACACAGTTTCCTGATTTACCTTTGGGCATTATTAGAAAGTTCAGGGAGGTAGTGTGGAAAGAGCTGACAAAACAGGTTGCTCCTTTTGGCTTGAAGTATATAGGTAGTGTGATAAAAAAAAATTGGCATAATCAGTATCTTTGGAAATTTCGTCAACCATATGGGCTGAATTATACACCTAAATTGGTAAGGGGAAGATGGAGAAATTGGTGTGGCTATGCCAATCATCACTGTGAACATTGTGCACCTAGTAGAATAATCTGATGAAAAAACATGTGTATGGTATATGTCTGCTGAAAAATACAAGGGTGAAGGTTTTGAAACTTATTATACCAGGCTATAAGAAAAATTAGAACAGGAAGAGAAACAAAGGAAGAAGGAACAACTAAGGTCCATCAGTGGCAGTCATGTGGATATCCTGGATTTAGAGTATCTGAATGATCAGGAAGTACAGATTGAAGAAGTAGGTCTTAGTCATGCAACAAGAGATGTTGTTACTAATCAACAATTACAGATTACACCAGGTGAGGAGGAGAGAAATAGAAATAGATTTGTGGGACTATTAGCATGGTCACAAATACAAAGATAGGCAAGGAGAAAACTAAGGTTTCAACCATTGCCTAAAACACTAGCAAGAAGAAAGGTTACAGCAACACAATAGCCAAGATCAATGGCACAACCCCCTAATCCAAGTCAAATTTTCAAACTTAAAGGGTGAGTCCAAAAAGGAAGACCTAATGCCCATGTAGGTCAATTCAATGGGAAGCATGTGGACTAGGAGTACTGTATGGAGATGATGTGAAAAAGTAGCAATTTGCTACCACATTGGAGGGTAAGGCTATGAACTGGTTTACACACTATGGTGCATCCCATTTTCTTGATACACAATCATTACAAATAGCATTTCTGTCAAGATTCAGAAAGTGGAAAACACCTATTGAAATTTTAAAGCAATTGAAAACAATGAAGAAAAAGAGACTTCTTGTGGAAGATTATGCATAGAAGTTCCTGGATCTAAATGGAAGACTTGCACCACCCGAAAGACCAACCAATGAGATGTTGGGGGACTACTTCAGTAATGGGTTGAGGGGATCCTTGAGAGCTGCAGTAGCTAGTGCAGAAATTACTAGAGGTGCATGAGGATTTAATCAATTGGTATTAACTGCCAGAAGAGCAGAGAAAAGGTTGGGAACCATCAAATAGAAGAAGAAGAAGAAGAAGAAGAAGAAGAAGAAGAAGTCTGATAGTGATTCAGATTTAGATAGTGATTTAGAACCAGACTCAAAATCAGAGTCTGACTCAGGTTTAGATTCAGAAGATGACAGTTCAGATTCTGATTTTGATGATTCAGAAGATGAGGAAAAAGGAAATCCAGAAGCATGAAGAAGAAAAGGAAAGAGAAGCAGAGAAGTAAAGTTAGGGGAAAGAAGGACAAAAATGGTAAGGGAAAGACAAAAAGCAAGTCTCTAAACCTCAATAAACAAATTATTGCAACTTTGAAGAGTATGGGAATTTCAACATCTCAGAAGAAGGAGAAACCATATTGTAACACATGCCAGAAGCATGGACGCATAGATGCTACTTATTGGTATAATCCTAACAATAGGGCAAACCCAAGACAACAAGTGCCAAGGGAAAATGCACCAACTATAAATGCAGTAGAACCAGACAGAAATAGAGCAATGGAAGGTCCACCTAGAAGATTTCGGGGGAGAAATAACTGGGGACCACCTAATCCTCAAGGAAATGGTAATCTCAATGATGACCCATGCACATACTATGGAGAAATGAATCACAAGCAGGGTCCTAATTGCTTATTGTGGTGTACACACAAAGAGGAGAGAAGCATTCCTATTATCAAATATAACAATCAGAGACCACATGCACAAGCAAAATAATATAGGCCACCAAAGTCTAATGTAGTCATTGTGGAGGAAGCTAGGAAAGTTAATGAACCTGTGTTGCAAAAACAAGGGTACTATCTCAATGTGTTGTGTGTCTAGTGTGATTGTTCAAATTGCATCCAGGTGGAGTAGATTCCTGAAAAATCATCATCAGTTCTGGTTATTACAAGATCGGATGGAAAGTGTGTGGTTTATCATGTTATATCCCATAAAGAGATGAAACACCCTGAGTATTGGGAGAATCAAAGACAGGTCAAACATGGGTGTTTGAAGGGAATTCAGAAGAGTCAAAAGATTGACTATGGTAAGCAGAAGCCTGTCAAATTGAAGCTGAAGATGTGGATTACAAAGTATCCAAAAATCATTGTTAATTTTCAAGACAAGAAATATAGGGGGCGTTGTTGGATGGAGGTTCTGGTGTGAATATTCTACTTGCATTCTTGTATTCCTGATTGAAGCTGCTTGAGCTAGAAGAAGCTCCTTTTCAACATGGAAGATTAGAGGAGGATTCAGCCTCTAGGAATTCTCCAAAATCAACAGATTACTGTTTCAAGATTTACCTTTCTAGTGAATTTTGTGGTTGTAAAAATGGATGAAGGAGACAGTCCATATCCACTTCTATTGGGAAGGCCTTGGTTTAAGCAAGCTAAGGTTCAACATGATTGGGGAGGTGCTAAAATTACAATCAAGAAGGGGAAGAAGAAAGTTCACATGAATATGATACCTAGTGCAACCTTGCCTAGAGAAGCAAGAGCATTGGATGCAGAGGCTATTAACATGGTGAAGGAAGTTGATGATGATGATGAAGATGCTTTCCTTAAAGTTAATGAATCAGTTGTACCTATTTTTGATATAGATGTGGTTAGAATTTTGAAACATTATAAGGAGCAGAAGGAATCTATGACCTCCCAACAACAGAATGAGAGTAAACAGGAAGATCTTGCATATGAGGACATAAACAAGAACTTGTCTGAATAGGAAGAAAAGATGCATATTCAGCAAATTATTCAAGCTAAAAAGGCTTTTGAGGAACATAAGGCTACATTTACCAGGGTCTAGGAAGATGATTTACAAGATCTTAATTTAGGTTTTGGAGAGGATCCTTAGATGGTCAAAGTTAGTGTTCATGTGGAAGGCTAGTTCAAAACCAATCAGAGTTCAGAGATACAGGATGAATCCAAACTATGCAAAGGCTATCAAGGAGGAGTTGGATATGAAAGTGGGATTTATTTATCATTTGGAGAAGCTGACATGGTTATCACCTATAGTGGTGGTGCCAAATAAGAATGGCAAACTCAAAATTTGTGTTGACTACAGGAAACTAAATGCATCCATTATAATTGATCCTTTCCCAATACCATTTTAGGATACTCTGTTGGTTGCAGGTCATCAGACGTATAGTTTTTGGGATGGATTCAATGGTTAGAATCAGATATTGATGGCAGAAGAAGACAAAGAGAAGACTACTTTTGTTACAGAGTGGGGAGTATATGCTAGTGTGGGCGTGGCTGTAGTGTAGTGCTCTCTCTGAGGCAGCTGCTTGTAGTGGTCGTAGTTGCCGCGAGTCTATGCAGCTGGATGGCGTGTCCTGTGAAAGCGAACTGCCGAGTGCCAGGCAGCTGGTGGTGCTGGTGTTGGTGGTGGAGGTCGGGGTGGCTGTCAGCATCGACGTGGAGATCGGGGCTTCCGTAGACGTCCCCTCCCCTCGACAGAAATGCTACCTCAAGAACCCCTCCTCCGGCCACCAGGTCAGCCCCGTGTGCTTTGACCTCTCCTACCACCACCATGCCGACCTCTAGCCATGCTCAGAAGCACTAAAACAAACCACAAATCATTTTAAAAATGAAGACAACTCAACTAAATCACATGTTCTATTAATTAATCTCCATCAAAATATGACCATTTGATGCAGACAACACACTTTAATATCATTTGTTATTTGGTTTTAATAAATGTATTAAATTTTCTTAATCATTTGAACCTCCTAACCACATTTTCACCCCTAAGGATGCTATCAATATTTGTGAAGACCCTATCTCTTATAGTGATGCCATGTCATCCCCACAAAAGAAACAATGGCGGAAGGCCATGGAAGCTGAGTATGAATCTCTTTTCTCTAAAGGTACATGGGTTCTAAATGAGTTACCACTTGGATGTATTGCTATTAAATGCAAGTGGGTTTACAAGTCTAAAACAAAAGCAAATGGAACATTTGACAAATTCAAACCAAGGCTAGTTACCAAAGGTTTCTCACAAATTGCAAGAGTTGATTACCAAGAAACTTTCTCACTTGTTGTATGTATTACGAATATTTAGGTCATGTTAGCTTTGTTATTGAGTTTGATTTGGAGATTCACCAAATGGATGTGAGAACCACTTTTCTTAATGGACATTTAAAGAAGAGATATACATGGAGCAACTAAAGGGATTGGTAGTCACATAAGGAAAACCTTCCTTGCAGACCTCATTGAGTGCTCTATGGTCTCAAACAATCTTCACGAGCTTGGTATCAAAAGATTGAACTCTTCCTTACAAAATAAGGTTTTATCTCTTGTTCTTGAGATCCGAACTTATATGTCAAGGACTACAATGATAGTTTTGTTATTCTTTCTTTGTATGTGGATGACACCATACTTGTTTCTAACAATCTCAACTTCTTTCAACAAGTAAAGAAGGTTTTATATTCTACATTTGACACTGTGGATCTGGGAGACATACACTCATATCTTGGCATTTAGATTCAATGCTATCGAGAAAAGGGTGTTTTATATTACTGCGTCAAACAAAGTTCATTGAAGATATTAGTCAAAAGTTTGGTTTGGGTTCTACACATCCTTCTGGTACTCCTTGTCTCGTGAGCTCTACCAAAAACTATTATTTTTTGTAGAATGATGGACAATTAGCATTACATCAATCTTATGCTATTCTTATTGGATGTCTTCAATTTGTTGGCTTAAATTCTTGCCCTAACATTCTTCTTTCTGCAAACTTCTGTGGAAAACATCTTAGTTCTCCATGCCTTCAACATTGGATTGCTGCTAAATGAGTTTTGAAGTATTTGAAAGGCACTAAATATTTTGCATTGGTTTATTGGTGCCAACAAAACTTTGATTCTTTGCATTCACTTCAAATTTTGGGTTATATAGACATAGATTGGGCAAGATTTCACTTATCTATGGGTTCTACAAGTCGAAATTAATTCTTTATTAATGGTGGGCGTTTTTCTTAGACTAACAAGAAACAACATTGTGTTGATGTTTTAACTATAGAGGCTAAATATGTAGATGCATCTTTAGCAGCTCCAGTAAGTCTGGTTCAACAAGTTCTATCTGATATTGGCCATCCTCCTCTCTCTAGCACACCACTTTAGTCTTGTTGAAGACTATGTACAGCATAACAAGTTTAAATATATTGCAGTGCACTATCATTATGTTCGATATGAAGTAAAGAAAGGCAAAACCATGATTGAACATTGTCCAAGTGATGAGATGACTGCATATATTTTCGTCAAAGCACTCAACGGAGCACACTTCACCCGGTTATATGCTTAGAACTTGAAGTTGTCTCAACTTCAATCTTAGGGAACTAATCTACTTTGACACTATAGTGCCATTCTACATACTCCTTGTAGGGACCATACACTTCACACATACACATTTACCTAAGACCTCTTGGTCATCTTTGCACACACATATCATGTTTTACTTCACATGCATAGACTCACTTTACATGCACATAATAATTCTTATTGTTCATGTTTGTATATTTGTATATGGAAGCTTGGGTTTTTCCCTTATGCTTCCTTAGGGTTTTTTCATCCACAACTAGAGACCTTTTTTTCAGTGAGCGTGTTGGAGCTATATATAGCTCACCCTATCTAGACTAGGTCTCACATATATACATGTAGATTGTGATCAATTTGTGATAGTCTTTGGGAGTGTACATGGTGTGTCTCTTCTCTCTCTCTCTCTCTCTCTCTCTCTCTCTCTCTCTCTCTCTCTCGTCTCTACATATCTTCTCTCTCTACATTTCAATATGTTGAAGCAAGATGATTGGTTTGAACATCCTGAAAAGCATTGCCCAAGGACGGTAGCAACATATGTTGATAGAATACTAGTGGACCACACTACTGTGGACACATGATCCTCTGTCAACATTATGTGTTCGGAATTGATAGAGAGGTTGGGATTAGAAATAAAAAAAGAGCTCACCCTATCTAGACTAGCTCTCACCTCTATATATGTAGATTGTGATCAATATGTGATGGTATTTGGGAGTGTACATGGTCTGTCTCTTCCCTCTCTCTCTCTCTCTCTCTCTCTCTCTCTCTCTCTCTCTCTCTCTCTACATATCTTCTCTCTCAACATTTCAACACTTTCCAACCTCAAGAGTCTCCTTGTCTCTTTTCCAAGGAGATTTGAATAAGATGGAAAAAAAGTTTACATGTTGATTTCTTGCTTACTTACATGCTCCATCACCTTCATCTCAACCTTTGTTTGGGCTTTGTGTAGCCATAGAACTCCTTTGATACCATATAAACAAAAAAGAGGAGATAGGTGAAGCAACCAAAAGCATGCATATACAATGAAGACTTGAGCTCACATAACAGAAGTAGGGATAAAACCTTCTTCTTCTTCTTTATTCTTCTTCTTCCACACTAAAGAACTTAATCTACAATGTAATAACACCCAATGAGCCACCTATATCTTGTAGCACCCTAAGAAACACTATTTTTATCCTTAATTAGCTTGAAGGTGGGCGTAAGGATAGAATAATAATACTTTTTTTCATCAATGAAAAGTTCTCTTGAATTCATCTTGTAAGTTTCAATACATAAGATATAATGCAATTATATAAGGTCCTTCATTTCAAACTGGTTGGATAGTTTGGATCTTACACCATAGGCAATACTTCTAGATAAATATTGAAGATACAAAATTCCTGGAATGTGATACCTAATGCAAATGAATTAAGGTGCATAACTAAGGTGACCAATTATTTAAGTTTACATGGTCAAAATCAATCTTTCAAAGGGCAAAGATATTGGCTTTGATACGCAACTCAATATTGCAAAGTGTGAGACATCTTGTTAGAGGTTGCCTATTCTTTGAATTCAATGGGGTTTATGATGGGGATTTAGAAAGCTACAAAGCTTAAACCCTAAAACAAAAAACTTGAACCTTGAACCCTAAAAACCCTAGAATTCTTAAAAACTTTAAAAACTCTAAACCTTGAACCAAAAAACTTTCACCCTAAAAACCCTAGAATTCCTAAAAATTTTAAAAACTCTAAACCTTGAACCAAAAAACTTTCACCCTAAACCCACTCTCTAGCTTCTTTGACAATGAAAAGAGAACCTATAACTTCTATTCTTAACCCTAAACCCTAAACCATATACCCTAGGGACCAAACCCTAAAATCCAAACCCAAACAAGTCTCTACCTCAAACACATACGCAAGACAAAGTAGGAACCAAAAATCTATATTGCCAAGATCATCCCCCATGAAGAGAGAATTGATACAAGCTTGAGCACGTGCTCATGCTCTATCTCAAAGATATATAAAAAATTTCATATTCAATAGATAGTGTTGATACATGCTTGAGCACGTACTCAAGCACTGTCTCATATCCATATCAATGAGAGAGGAGAAACTATCTCACCATGCCATTAGAGATAGTGTTGATACATGCTTGAGCACCTACTCAAGCACTCTCTCATATCCATATCAATGAGAGAGGAGAAACTATCTCACCATGCAATTAGAGGGAGAGTAGGAAATCATCATGAAATCTCATTCCCCATAAAGAGAGGATTGATACAAGCTCAAGATCCATCCATAAGACATATTAAAGTGGCATAGTAAAGGAGAGGGTTTATACTAGCTTAGCTCTCTCATCTCACATCCTTTCCAACCTCGTCACCCCCAAGTGAAATAGAGAGTTAAGCATGTGCTCAAGCTTTTCCCCAAAGAGATCTCATAGTCACATAGAGAGAGAGAGAGAGAGAGAGAGAGAGAGAGAGAGAGAGAGAGAAGGGGTTTAATATGGGCTTAAGCATGTGCTAAATATATTTCTCAAAGCTACCTCAAAGATAGAGGAGAGATTAGGAATCTATTTTCCAATATGGTTCTCAAAAAGTGAGGGTTGAGATAGGCTTAACCATGTTCTCAAAGCTCTCTCTAAAAGACATATAAAAAATTCATATCAAATACAAAGTGTTAATAAAATATTGAGAAATCTTTGTCTCATAGACATATCAGTGTGGGAGGAAAAACTACCTTGCTATGGTCTCAATGAAGGGAGAGGGGTATCAATCATGTCACCACCTTGCCCCATAAAGAGAGGGCTAGCCTTGAGCACATGCTCAAACTCTATCCAAAAGATATTTCAAAGTTACAAAATGAGAAAAAGAGGGTTGATATGAGGTTGATCATATGGTCAAGCTCTTTCTCACTATCTTGTCAACCTCCCCCTAAGGAAAGAGAGGGTGCTTGACCATGAATTAAAGCTCTATCCCAAGGACACACGGTATGGTTGAAATAGTAATTAGCATGGGCTAAAGCACAATCTCAAAAAATACATTTCAAATATAGAGGAGAAAGTATGGATGTATCATCCCAAGCTCACCCCCCAAGATGAGTGTGGGCTACGCATCCACTCATGAAAACCCTTGGAGAATGGATGTAGGGAACTTGTTTAGCATGAATAAAGTAAGAATCACTATTCATATACTTTGGGTTTCTTAGTGCTATTGATTGTTGAGATGTTCTAAGCTATAGGACTAAAGGCTCACATTTAATGGGCCTAATTTTTTTATGGAGGATACTTAGTGATTAGCTTCTTACAAGCTAGGAGATCCTTCTCATTGATGCTTGTAGAAATTTGAAGCAATTGTACTTGTCTTGAAGTGTGCTCTCATAAAGCAAAAAAATTTAGATTGTGGGTTGTTAACTTGGGATGAGGATAACATTGATAAGATTGTATCTGTGATGGCTATACATACAACAAATGTAGCCAATTTTTATCTATGGGTCAATCATGGGAGAATGTAACAAGCAAAGCTTATTTAGATGTATATTGAGCTTGGAAACCAAGCGTTCATGATGCTTTAGGTAAAAGCATAAATGCAATATGTTTGTGGGTGTAGTGAAAGAGAAAATGGTGATTATTGTTTTTATCTTTGATTGGCTAATTTTGGAAGAAAAGCATGTGCTTTCAGAAAACAAGAGGTTGCACTTCATGGGATGGTGCTAGGTTGGTTTGGTAAGAGTTGGCATCAGAGACCGTTCTTATGCCGTGAACATAGTGAAAAAAAAAAACTCTAGAATGCATCATCATTCGGCTTTCTTATTGATCTAGAGAGCCAATGCCATATTATTCATTAATGTCAGTGTCATGTGGATGGTTCAAAAATACTAGATTTTTGGACAAGTTTAGCCAATTTTTGATATTTTTGATATTATCTCTCTTCTAGATATCCAAAAACTATAGACAACTTCTAGAATAGGATGACATGTAAAAGAAAGCAAGAGGCTTTCAGCCATTTTTTGGGGGATTTTATGCAAAAATAAGGATTAGCGAAATCGCGTGATGTGCGATCGCAATTTTCAAGCAGTGAACAATACTCCCAACTGGGAGAAGAAGAAGGAGTGATCTCGGAGTGTACCCCCCTTTCAAAGCCAATGGAAGCATCGGATTGGTGGTTTGAACAGTAGAGAGGAAGTTATTGTTGTATGCACATTTTTTGTCTACAAGAGATTTATCTTCTCAAGATGCTGAAATAAATTGACAGCCTTCACATGTGTGAGTATTCTTCTACATCTTCTATTTCTCTAAACCCCTTCTCTTCCATCTACTCATCTTGTTGAATCTCTCTTTACTCACTGTCTCTTATCCCGTGGTAGACTTTCGAAACCCCACTCTCCGACAGTGGTGAACCCGATGTGAAAGTTGGCATATCATGTGTGTAAATATGGGGGATTCTACAGGTTCAAGCAATGGTGATGCTTTACAATAGAGGATTGCTTTGTTGTAGCAACAATAATAGCAGCAGTTGTTGTTACAACAGCAGATGCAAACTCAACAGGAAGCATAAAGATTTGATTCCTTAGCCATGAATGCATTGCAGGCACAGTGGGACAAGAATTGAAGCACTTTAAGGGTCAAAATGTTTCAGCCTTCATCTGAACGTATGAAGAAAAAATGTTTCATGGGGTACCACAGTGTGCATGGAGTCAGTATTTCTCTCGTTTGGCCATACATACATTGCATGATTAGATTGATGAGTTACATAGAAGAGATGCTGATTGGGAAGCTTTTAAGAAAGCTTTGAGAGAAGAGTTTTTCCTTGAAGATGTAGGATTGGTAACTAAAAAGACATTTACAGATTGGATTGAAAAGCCTAATAAAGGGTTGACTGTTATAGCTTTACTCAATGAATTTGCAAGTCGGTATGTGCACTTGGATGATGATGAGTAGCAATCATTGGAGAGCCATAAAATTGATTTGTTTCTGAAGGTTGCAAATCCTATCTTGCAGGAGAAGCTAGCTGATCGTTTAGAAGATGTCTCTTCTAAAACGGGACTAAAATCATATTGGGCTAATGTAACTAAGGCAATGCATATGTTGGCAAAGAGAGAGTGGATGAAATTAAGATGGGGTACAGGCACCACACCTAACAATGCTCAGAAGGGGGTTGAACATCCTATCTTAAAGCAAAATCAAAAATGTTAATCTTTTGGAAAAATGGTAAAATACATGCAACAGAAACTAGTCTTCGTATAAATCCAAATTTTGGAAACTAGGGCATGTAGAAGAGGTTCAAAGAGATGGCTGCAAGAATAGCATTTGTTGCCATAGATGCAGCCACATATGGGTTGAGAATTGAAAGGACTAATGAAGATTGTAAAGGAGGCATGGCTGAAGCAAAATATCACATTGGGATGCAAGCATTAGATTGTATGGAAAAGGGCAAAACAACAAAGTTTGAATTGGCTGATGCAAGTGAGAGTATATGAGGGAGAACAGGATGGAGTGCAACAATGGATTCATTTTCAACCTATGCTTATTTTGTTGAGGCTCATAATCAAGAAGCTCTTATGCAAGAAAAGAGAAGACGAGATGAGGACACTACTGGTCCTTCCTCTTCAGGCCCATCTAAATGCATAACATGAAGTAAAATGGAGCAGCAGAAAGAGGTTGAAAAAGCCGTATCTAAGCATGTTCAGGAGGATGCATCTCAAGAGAAGAAAAAAAAAGGGAAGAAAACGGGCAAGCAGCCTAGTTACATGTTACAATCGGATCTCGAGACTACCACAAACCTTAAAAAGGTCTTGGAAGATTGTATACTTGGAAGTAGAGTGGAATTCACACTTGGCAAAGTTCTTGGAATTGCGAAGTGTGAATTTCATGAATGATGCAATCATTGATATGATGAAATGATAAAGACAGTTTGATGGTGAAGTTTTTCAAGCATTGATGTAAGTTGACAAAGACATAGAGAAATAACTTTAGAGGGAATATGATGATGTATGTAATGTTTATTTGAAGCAAGTTGATATTGAAAATGGGTTAAACAAGAGTGTAGACAACAAGCTTGTGGTTGAAATTGGTCTTATGGGTAGTAGTAAGTATAGAAAGAAGGCTACGTATAATTGGGATGTCCATCAACAAGTACATGAAGAAGAAGATGCTCATTTGATTCAAAGCAGTCATTATTCACAAACACATTGGGCTCATGCTTAACAGAGATAATTATCAAATTGGAGAAAGAGAGATGCTTTGCATAGCTCTCTTAGATCATGGTCTCGAAATCAATGTTATGGCCCACAACTTTTATGAGAATGGAGGTTGGCCGATTGCTGTTGATTTAGGATGGCGCATGCATGCAACAAAAAATTCATCAGGGGATCTTTATGCGGCTTTTCAAAATGTACCCTTAACTATTGGAGATGTTAGGGATGAATATCATTTTTTTGTGTAGGATTCATGTAGTTGTCCAGTGATTTTGGGATAGCCCTATATTTTGGAATCAAGGCTGGAAACAAAAGCCTTGGATGATGGTTCTTCATATACTTGGGTTCGGAGTAAAGACAATACAAAGGTGGTACAATTTCTCATTATTTGTGTGAATCATCCATGTAATCAAGATAGGCTATGTGATAATCCCATGCCACTTAATGCAAGCGAGTTTAAGGGTTTTTAGACAGCACTCTTGTAACTAGAGGCTATGGCAATGCCTCTAGGAAGATAATTATGCCTCCAAGAAAGGGGGAAATTGTGTTTGTGTCTCGATTGCAAGAATGGACAGCATTTAGTCTTGGCAACTTTAATGATATTTCAGCCATATGTAGGACTAAAAAGAAATATGTAGGATGGGCTGAAAAAGAGCTAAAGACATATGGTTTGATGACTACAAATGAAGGTATTTCAGAATTGTTTTCAAGGCTCGTTGATGTTGATACAGTGGCCGAAATTTTTGCAGCAATTAATGCTGAAATCTTCAATATCTTCATAGTCTTCTCTCTCAATCTCTCATATGAAGTCACTCTATTTTAGTAGAATTTGCTATCTCTGACTCTCTCTCTCTCTCTCTCTGTCAATAGTATATCATATCCTCACTACAATTCTCTCATAATCACTCTCAATAATCCTTCTTAGGTCGTGGATACCCCTCCCAAGAGGTGTGTCTGATATGAAGAGGCACCAGAGCCACTACAGTGTCCTTTCGTAGCTCACCACTGTCACTTCACTTTAGTCTTTACTTGAGTCTTCAGCAGCTACTTCTTTCACTTCTTTTAGCTCTTTTTCACTTGTATTCACCTCTTTCCAAGGCTAGAAAACTTTCCCAAGCTACACTCTCATCCATCAGAACACATACATAAGCATACAGAAGGTCTACAAAAGCTCATCAGAAGCTCATCAGAGAGTTACAGAAGGTCAACAGAAAGCATCGAAACCACATAACTCATACCAAAACCATTCCAAACCATCAAAAACCACTCAATAAGCTTTCAAAAAATCTCAAACCCTATCAATCAATACTCCATCCCTCCTTACAGAGAGAAAACAGAACAAAACAGAACAAAACAGAAGCTCAACAGAACCAATCAGGACCAATCAGAACATATCAGAACATCATCAGAACTTCACATCTCTACTAATAAACATCATGAGCTCAATAAAACCATTCCAACCTATCCAAAACACTCTCAAACCACTTCCAAACCAATCAATCATCTCATAAAATCAACCATTCAGCTCTCAAAAACAAGTCTCTTTGGGTACATGAATATAAGCAATATATCAAAAGGTTTGAAAATATGAAACACAAGGAGTTTCACCAGTCTCAATAGTAATCGGTATTTTACCAAAAGGAACTGTCGTAGGAAGATGATTTTGCACAAATACTGCTGTTAAGACTGCTTCAACCCAAAAACATTGAGATAAGCCAGAATAAATGAGCATGCATCACATGGCATTGAGGATTGTCCATTCTATTGAGGAGAGTAGGAAACTGTATATTTATTATGAATATCTTGATTATTATAATAATCATCAAAATAATAGGAAATTGTATATTCATGATGAATACCCTGATTATTATAATAATCATCAAAATCATTTGAAATGTATTCTCTACCATTATCACTACGAATTTTCTTGATGCGATGACTAGTATGTAGTTCTACAGCTTTTTGATAATGCTTAAAATATATAAAGCTTCTAATTTGTGATGCAAGAGAAAAAAAATTGTGTATCTTAATAAGACTTTGATGGAGGAAGAGGTCTATAAATATCAGTGTGAAGAATAAGATCAAGAAAATCTCTGAAATGAATTGTGGTAGAAATGAAAAAGGGTTTGTGAAAATGCTTTCCAAGTGTACAATATTCACAAATACCCATGTGCGCACAAGCTTTGAATTCCATACCTTGAACAAGGTCATGCCAATGAAGATTGACAAGCTTAGAAAAATTAGAGTGAACAAAGCAAGGATGCAATATTTTTCTATTAAGATTGCCAAAAGCTATAATAACTATTGCCACATCTTCATTTAAAGATAACTCAAAAATATTACCATTTCGAGTACCAACAACTATGGTTTGGTCACCTTTCTCAATGCGACACTTGCTATGGTCAAAACCAACAAAGTGACCAAGATCCACAAGTCTTGCAACTAAAAGAAGATTCTTTTGTAAATCTAGGATATATAAAACTCCACGCAAAAATCTTATGGAAGAAAAAGTAATGAGATATAAATCACCTATATCTTTGACTTGACAGGTTGTGTCAGCAGAAAGAGAAACAAATTTCTTGGCAGGAATAGAATGATAATTATGTAGCCATTGGGACTGATATGTCATGTTTCCCGTAGCATTAGAATCAATAGTAAAAATATATCCTTCCCGAACATGAAGTATACTTTTTGGAGAGAGAATAACTCACATAATCTGCTTCTTCAATAGTATTGTCATGTGTAGCAGCATATACTCTATTACAATCTGAATCAAAATGCCTCTTGAAACATAGATGGGTTGGATGATCACTATTTTGCAATAGTCACAATGAGAATAATCTCTAGATAAATATGGTTATTTATTTGTAATACCATGTTCCTCATCATATTATTTTTCCTAGTAATCATCTATAGTGTGACCATTTCTATTGCAATAAAAATAATGTCATGTTAGGAAACTTGAGATGAGAGAAGTTACCACCACGATGACTCCTAGGTATAAATCATGGAAAGGGATGCCTTCGAGTAAGTAAAGCTTGGTCGATTTGTTCTCATTGTGTGTCCTAATGTGAGATCATAGATATCTCTTGATTTGTGTATTGTAATTCATGTCATTGTGAATATTCAATCAAAGATATAGAAGCTTTATGAAAATTGATTCCATATTTATTAGATAATTTGGTAACAATATTATCATAAGCATGATCTGTTACAATATCAAGAAGATGTGTTTCAAATTTATTTCATGAAATGACATCACCAGCAGCAATAAGCTAATTGATAATGTTCTTGAATGATTCAATATATGCGTTTTCATAGAAATTATGATGTTGTATTGTAACTCAAAGAGCTGACTATGAATATAAATTATTTTTGTAATAGATTTCTTCTCAAAATTTGCTATCATATACTCCCATATTGCTTGTGACATTGAAAGCTTACATATATCAAGCATAAGAGATTCTCAAAGAGCAAAAAGAATATACTGATGAGCTGCTTTGTCATGTCTCACCCGCTCATTATAAACGGTGTGCCATTCTTCAAAGATAGGTCCTTCAGTTACAAGGGTATTATCATGAGCCTGATCAATTAGTTGAGGTGGAAATCCATAGTTACCAAGAATAGTATCATGCAAGTCATCGCCTTCAAGAATCAGCAACATCTTTACTTTCCATTCAAGGAATCATTGTCCTTGAAAGTTAGGGACTGAATGTTGTCCAAAATGAAATCCATTGACGATTATAGAATTTGACATATCTAGTTGTGAGAATACACACAATATGAGATCATAGAATCTACATGCTATATATGAAACGATGACGAAAGTGCAGTACACAAGTCGTACATAGAAGCTATGCTGTAAAGAAAGATGGTTAGTTCAAAAAGTATACTCCGGAAGAAAGAGATCCAAGATAGAAAAATTTTGGGCAAGAATAAAGAAACCTAAAATAGATTAAACATATGTGAGAATAAATTGATCCAACACAGACGAGAAATATAAATAACAATCAAAACGTTATCGCTTTACTTTTGGCCAAGAATAGAGGATCATGTGGCTAATTTTGGCAGAAAATCAAGAGTGAGTAAACATGATTAAACTTGTGTCATAGAAGTCTACATGAAAAGCTATTGTCATGTTTGGTTTTCTATTTCAAGTCTAGTTTACCTAAACTAACATAAATTTTGATACAAAACTCCAAATTGAGCATGGATTTGCTAAGAAGAATGCTTGTGAATCCTAGCACATCACAAAAACTGGTTTTTCTTGAGAAATGTATTTCCTTAATAATGAGAGTGGAATTTAAAAATTGGAGAAATGCTAGACAAATGCCAAATGACAATAATTTAAGGCAAATTTTAAAGGTCAAGAGAACGGAAGATGTGGGTCATCCGACAATTTTAAGTAGTCGTGAAAGACAGAAATTCAAATTAGTTTGAAATCCACACTTCATAGTGGTTGTGGATTTTTCATACTTTTTTTGAATGCCTAATTGAAGCAAGACAAGTTCCATGAAGTTTCAGACTTCAAGATGGAGACACAAAAATTTTCATAGTTCAAATTGGTTGGTGGACACAAAACCTACGAGTAACCACACACTTGGGGAGTCAAATTAGTGCAAGATTGGAAGAGTCATGGCTTTGGCCTTTGGGGGGACCTTGGATTGCCCCCGAAAAATTGGCAACTTGGGGGAGAGGAGGTTTTCAAAATAGCATGATGCAAAAATATGGAGGCGACATCATGATTCTTAATTGAGAGTGGTTATGGGGCAGAAAGAAGCCACATGATTTGATCACACAAGCCTGCTCCACCGAATTTTCACTCTACATTTACTCTTTTCACGTGAAAAATGGTGGTCTAAAGAGGAAGAACAAAAATTAGTCTTTCTCTCTCCTGTTGAAGATGGTTCATACGCAAGTAAATGGGAAGAGATTGGAATGAATATAGGTTGTCCAACTTGTATCGACACGAGATCACATGGATGCAGAAGAGTGATGGCGAGCATGCTCTGAGAATCAATGGTGGGTTTAGTGGCTACGTAAAAATGTAAATATTAATTCTTGAAACTCGAGAAAACGTGGTAAGCCCTTTTTCAATGAACTTCAAATCTTTTTTGACAATTTATGATGCAATTCTTATTCATGTGCAGCAAAATTTTGTTTGATACTTGTTTCCAACATGTTTGAGGGCTATATGTTGTAAAATTCAAACCCCATTCTTGTAATCATGAGTTATTAATTTTTAAACATCTGAAAAGTATATTTTTAAAGGAAATTTTGTATTCTCGTCATTTCGGGCGATCAAATTATGTTCATGTGGGGTAAAAGTGAATGTCAAGATGGATTAGAGTGTGACTTAATTTGTTAACTCAAAAAATGTTAAAAAATATAATAATTTATTCAAAATAAATAAAAAATATTTTACATAGAAAAAATAGATTTTATACATAAAATTTTTAAAAAAGTATAAATGTGTTTTTGGATGTATGATGGTCCTAAGGCATGAGATTTAGCCTCAGATTAGAACCATTTCCATGTTATAGTGCTTGATTTATTGCTTTTTAGATAAGAAAATGACATGAAAACATTCTCTACACCTACTAGCGCAATCATAACATTAAACGATAGGGAGGGGAGGGGTTATGAGTGCTAAATACAGGCTAAAATATGATTTTTATAATGCACTTTATGTATAGGACACCTTTATTTTAAAAGCTAAAGGGTTTAGTAGCACGATTATACTCGATGTTGTCCCCTATGCAATAAAATAAATATGCTAGTAGTATGAAAATCATGAAAATAATTGGTTGTGCACATCCATGTTGCTGATTTCATTAAATAAATTATTTGTATACTTTGTGGGCATTCATGTTTTCATTGCATTCAATATACATGGTATCAAATGAGTATCAGCTCTCTTGGATTGCATAGCACTTGGTTTCATAAATACTGGCCCACGTTGAGAGTGTGAGAAGTCCCAAGCTATAGATTTAGTACATTTGTTTCTTTGGGGATTGATCTAGTGAGGATTATACTTTATCTCCTAGAATGATTTTTATAAGAGAGAACTATGTCTTGTAATGTGCTTTATGTTTGGACGACATATCTTGGGGCCAATCCTTGAGGTGTAGGAGAGCCATAGTAGTGGGGCTGTAGTAGTCAATGGTGGAGGGTGCTCTTTGTGTATGTGCTACGAGGTGATAGACACCATTATGTTTGGATACTCCTTGCGAGGAGTTGGAAAGGGATCCGTTCGACTATAAACAATATAAAAGTGTGTAAAAAGTTAAACAAGAGAGTGTATCATTTATACACTTCTGGTCGTGAGGTCGTGGGGTGCTTTGGTTGAGCATAAAGGCCCCTGGCTAGAGCCTTAGAGCTAGTGTTGGGCCTGTTTTTGCTATCCTGATAGGTGGTGCCTTTGCCGAGAGAGCCACTAATAAGTGGTAGTCTTTGAATCTTGGTTGATAGAGACCAGTTGTTTAGTGTATGCCAAAAGGCAGTGAAATAGATCCAAAAAACCGTCAAGCTAAGATCCAGAAGCAAGAAAGAGCCAAAAGGGCTAGTTGGTGGGCTGACATTATCAAGAGGTATTCTCCTCAATGGAGGAGTTCGATATTCCTATGAGGGAGGGTCTTAGTGACCCTAGTTCTATGAGTAGTTTTTTAGGAGGAGAAGGAAGCTCTACTACTTTCCCTCTCCCAGTCGGACAGCCCACTTTGAGCAGGGTAGTAATTCAACTAGTTCATAGACCCTTAGCAAATCCAGTTGTTGTCATGGCACAACCTATTACAATCCATGTAGGGATGCTGGATCTGCTAGCCTTAGTATCTGCTCTACCCATTTTTAATGGGTTAGTAGAGGAAGATGTGGAGCTTCACATTAGCGAGTTCCAAAAGTTAATGTTCAATTGTCAAATTCAAGATGAGGTACATCTGACAACACTACAAGATATAGACCTTATACCGACGTTTAAAGCAATGAAAATACAAACAACAAAATTTGCCACCGTCGTCACAAAAAGCGTCGTTATTGACGATGCCATAGAAACGTCGCTATTGGCGTCGCTATATGTGTCGTAGTTGCGACGCATATAGCAACGCAACCAGTAAATTTGCGACGCACATAGCAACGCCAATAGCGACGCGAGTAGTAAATTTGCGACGCAAATAGCGACGGTAACAGGAAAAAAAAAATTTGTGGCAGGGCAACTTTAAAATAGTTTCTGCACTACTGTATATAAAGCGCTTGCAAACAAAAAGAATGTATACTGAAATCATAAAACTGATACATGAAATAAATACATGATCGCATAAAAAGCGATTGGTACAATCATGACAGGATATCACTAATACATAGAAAATGTCTACATAGATTAGGCGACTAAAAAATAAAGGTATGTGAGCTCCAAGGATCCAAGGGCGAGCTACAAATCCTCGTCCCGCTGCAAAGGAGCATCGAACGGATTCTGCTGAAAAAGAAACAACACATCAATCCACCATACAATAATGAATTCAAATATCTCATGGTAACTACGGACAATAAAGATGAGTGACTTACAGGGCCGCCGCATCTATACAATCGGTCGATCAATGCATTGAGACCGTGTCTCTCTGCATATCAAGTCTCAAGGCCTTGCAGATCGCGATTTGTAATGGACTACTGCAAAGAAAACAAAATGCTAACTGTTAGAAACATGATTGTCAGTACAAAGAATATTTCAAAAAAACAAACAAGCAAAACAAAAGAGAAACTTACAAAGTCCTCCAAATATGTCCTATGGCTGCCACTCCCAAGATGATGGACCACTCCAGCCTCGAGTCGTGCCCTCGCCGCCTCGCGCTGCTGACTCCAATGTCCTAGCGAATCTGTAGCCTCCTCCCTCAGTCGGTGCGAGTCGTTTGCATCTAACCACTCGGGCTTTGCAGCCCCACTCTTGATTGCCTTGCGTACATCGGATCGTCTATGTGACATGTATGCACGCATGCAACCCATCATCCAGCCGGTAGAGAATTGATCTACTGCGGCTGGCATCGGAAACTCCTCGTGCAAGGATGCTACTACGTAGTCCTTGCTGCCCTTCAGTATATTCTTCCAATGATCCATGACATTGTGCCGAAAAACTTGTTGGCACAACTCTCTCATGCGAGCCATCACCCTCCTCCCCTCATCATTCATGATGATGGCTCCTGACCTACTATCAACCAGATATCCATAACCCCTAGGAGTCTGCCTAAGATGGGTCCTCTCCCATCTTCGTCCACGCTCTTGGGCATATCCAAGAGACCCCTCTACATCCGGTGTATCGACGGGGGTAGCCTCTCTCGGAGTGGCACCCAAAGGGGTGCCACCAAAAGGGGTGCCACCTGCTGACGGCTGCGCACAAGCCAGAGTAACTCGAGTAGACGTCCCCACAGGTGTGACAAATCCTGGAGGTGACGCAACTCCAGCTGAACGACAAGACAGAGACACCACATCCATGTCTCCACAGCAGCATCCCCTGATCCCAATGCAGTCCCTCCCTTTGGTCCAAGTCATGAGCATCGAGATCGTCTGCTCGAAGCTGAAGCATATGATCGCACTGAAGTAGATCTAGCAGAGCTCCCTGACGAAGAATGAGACGACTCCTGGCCTTCCATCTCTCTAAATCTCGCGAGCTGGTCTAGAGACATGCGTGCCATCATGTCCTGAAACTCCTCGTCGCTCATCCCTCGACTCATCCTGAAAATGTCACCTGCACAGATAAAAAATGGTGTTAGAATAATCAATTTAAACTATGCAAAGCATAGTTATATAAATTATTTTTAAAAAATCCCTCTTAAAATGCATATCTTATGTACCTTTATAAGAGATCTAAACAATGAATTGAGTAAGCGGATGCTCCAAGAATGAAGTATCCTATGGTCCCATGTTAATCTCCTGACACAACTTTGCATACACTGGAAGGTCGATAGACATATCACCACAAAAGAATGAGTCTGCCTCATTCTCAAAAAATTCTTGGACTCATGTATTTCCATAATTGTTAGCCGATGTGGGCTCCAAGCTTGCGGCGGCCTCCACCCCTTGTAATATTGATCCCTCTATTTGCATATTATCTTCATCTATGTCCAGAACATCGCTTTGATCATATATTCTCGCACTTCGGGGAGTTGAAGGTATAACATACCACCATTGAGGTTGTCGGGGGTTTGGATAGAAGATTACATATTCACAAACAAGTACAAAGCGAGTTCAAACCATTGTGACATAAACCATGTCGTATTACAATTAGCAAGCAAATGACTCTATGCACCTGTTAACAATGGGCCGGCAACACAAAGGTGCTGCGCAAATCCGTCCATTTTTTTTCGGAATCTATTTCAAGAAATCCAGATGAACCTTGTCGAATTGTTGCTCCAGCTCCTCCAAGTACCACTTTGAACCACTGCACATCAAATAGTATCATGGAGAAGCTATAGTAATCCACCGTAATAATACTTTGCAAGTTCCCAAAATACTCCATCTCATCCACAACCATGTTCGGATCCATTGCTCGTCGCCGGCTCTCTTGCTCAAACCTTGCCATGACACCATAGTCCATTGTGGAGCGCATTTTGTCAATATGCTCCACGCGAAAATGCCGTCCGCGTGACCACGCTACACTATATATTTTGTACTGTACATTGAAACACTCAAATTCGATGTTGCATATAAAATTTAGATATGATATATTCTAAACCCCTTATCACCTTTGGACTACATCCCCTCAAGAATTTCCACTCCTCCATTGAGACCTCTGTCCCTTTGCTGGATGCTGCGGTCAAGGCTCCATGTAACCATCGTGTTGACATAAACCGCGGCATCTCCTCCATGCCTTCGGGATATCGAATCAGTCAATGACGCGTACTGCATCGGAATTCAGCTCGCGCTTCCTCTCGATCTTGCCTTGCAATCTGGTACTTGGCGAGCCACGTCTCCATGGAGGTATGGTGCAACATACAAAAGAGATTCACCTTCTCTTCCATTAAGGCATCCATTCTTTTTTCTACCCCATTTCCAACCACCACATCTCCACTCAGTCTATCATCGTCCTTCAGTGTCCATAGCATTTCATTGTCTGGTTTCACTGTTGGTAGCCATTGTGAGATATGCACTAACGCCTCTGACACCAACCAACCTTCGGCCATGCTACCTTCTGGTCGTGCTTGTTGTCGCACAAAGCCTTTCAGGGTTTTCATGAAGCGCTCCAGGAAGAACATCCATCGCGTATGGATAGGTCTAGCAATCTCCACTTCGTCCACAAGATGCACAAGAAGGTGGACTTGTATCGTGAGCATGCTAGTGGGCAGGTATTTCTCAAAGAGACAGACCGTCTCCACTGCTCCCCACCTCGCGGATTCAATAGAGGACATCTTAATCTCTTTCTGTGAGATCCATTGCACCAAAGTCGACAACTTGTAAATGGCCCTGCGAATTTTTGGAGTAAGATATCCTGCGATCGCGATCGGTAGGACAAACTGCCACAAATGAGAAAGCATTATGAATAATGGCCACTTTTCAAATTGCAAAATGCCCACGCTAATTATGATCCATTCTATTCACAAACCTAACATATCTTATGCCAATGATGGGATTTTAGCCCCGACAATTGGTCATCCTTAGAAAATGCGGACTTGAGAAAACGCATCATACTCGTCGGAGTGTGGAAAGACTTGATTACTTGCTTCACAATGAGCTCTTCTTTAGTGGACAAAACCCAAGGAGCGTGGGGAAGCTGCACTCCACCATCAGCACTCGACTGCGGCCAAAGCGCCTCCATCTTACCTACCTCCTTCAAATCCATTCGTGACTCTATAGTGTCTCTCTTTCCTTTGATGTGGTCCCATAGCAAGCTGCCCATATTCTTGAAAATATGCATGGGATCCAACAAGTGGTTGACCTGTAAGTGGGTCCAATATGGCAACTCGTAGAAAACAGAGAATCGTCGCATTCCATTTGGATGTGATTCCGGGTTTACCATTTTCAGCTCGTACCAGCTTGCTACGTTTATACGTATTGGAGGTCTTCCAAGGAAACCTTCCCTAAGTTCATGATCCTCCGGCAAGAAAGCAACGTGTCCTTGATATACCATCTTCTTCATGGTTCATGACCTTTAGGAGTCTAACTGTGGCCCACACAATGGACATGCATGATAACATGAGGTAACCAGACTTGTAAGGCGAGCCAGGACCTAGTGAATACTTGATTGAATGAGATAAAATATAGATATTACCAACGAGAATGGAGGTCTACTCACCTGAGCACTCTCCCAATCCCGGAAAGTCATGCATCGTCCACATGAGAATGGCTCGAATGTTGGCTGACCGCCAACCATCGCGCCTACTCATATCTTGCACAGTGACCCCCTCCTCCCACAAAATCTTAAGCTCATCGACTAATGGACGAAGAGACACATCCATATTTTTTACTTTGTAGCGGCTTGGGACAAGCAAGCTAAGGATGAGATGTCCTTTCTTCATAGAAAGCCATGGAAGGATGTTGTAGTTGACAAGCACTATAGGCCACACACTGTAAGAAGTTGAGCGCAGACCGAATGGGTTCACACCATCCATTGCGAGACCGAGCCGAAGATTCCTTGGCTCTCGTGCAAAGCCTGGGAAGGTAGAGTCAATGTGGCTCCATGCGCGTGAATCCGCTAATATTCGTTGAACTCCATCCATGGACCTATTCTGCACATGCCACATTGTCAAGCTTGCCATGCCGGACGTGCAAAACATGTGGTTTATGCGGGGGATGAGCGGAAAGTGTCTGAGAACTTTTTGAGGGATAGTTTGCTCATATCATATAATGGTATAGATGCTTCCTCTCTAAGTGGATCATATGTCTCGACATCCATGGGAATCAATGCATCGATCATTGCCTCCATCTCAAGCTCCAAGATTGTAGGTAGATCGGGAAGGTTGTCTGTCTCCTCTGGCATTGACGGTATAGATGGGCCTTGCGAGTGGTGGATTGGCTCCTGCAATCCATCCATCGCACGTCCACGAACTCTTCTAATTGGCTGCAAAGGGTGCACTCCCCCTTGGGTCGAGACATCACCCCCCTGGATAGAAAATTTGCCAACAAGACCCAATCTTATTGTGTATGGTTTTCAATTAGCTTGCGAGTACAATGCATGATTAATATTAACTTCAAATTACTGTTTGCTAAAAATCCGCAATCGCGTGATCAATGATCTCATATTGAAACTCGCCAAATCGTCGTACGTGTTCTATAGACAATCGACGTTTTCGTCTAATTGCCAACTTGCATTGAGAGCAAGGACATGGGACACGCTAATTAAGATACACCTCGTGATCTTGAACAATAAGACCTTCTTCATTTTCCATCTTATCTACATTACAGCAAACGAGGCTCAAATGGATAGCTTTATGGAGATGTATGTCAAGTTGCAAGTTGACCATAAATCTTGCATTGTACATAGTAGTTGAGAGATATATTGATGTTATATCTCGGCCCTATATCATGCTCAAGGATTTGTTTGTCCCGGTAGATAATTATTCGTTATTGTAAAAAACTGCACTAGAGGGCTTTGAGTATAAATAATCCATTTATGAGCATCATTGAGGATCTCTTAGTCTAATAATAAATCAATCTCAACAAAAAGCATCTTAGAAATGTGGGTTTTTTGTCCTAGGATCGCGTATTAAAATTAATGCCATCTATGAAATTTATCAACTATAGTAATAAAATTTATTTTAATCAATTCTACTCATAGTCATAAGACCTGAGAGAAAATATCATATGCTCAATTTAAGGGATTCTTCTTCTATAACAATACTTTTGGGTTCATTTTGATGAAGTACCGTAATGACCATTAGCTAGGGTATCATTTTCTTTTAGTCCTTCTGTTGACTAGTTGGCATGATTTCTAATTTGTTATGCCTATAAAGTTAATACAAAAACAATGAATTATGCATATCACAATTAGATCCCCTACTTGGACATTATGAAGGACATGACCAATTTTAAGCCATCTTAAAGAGTCACCAATGTACGTGGCCCATGGCAAAGCACATTGCATACCATTATCGATAACTATATTATCGTGCATCTTAAATCTCCTAATTAAACTTTATAAAGTGTATGACTAATTTTTAGCCCTCTTAAGGAGTCGATGTAATGGTACCCATAAAAAAAGCAAAGTGGATACCATTACCATAATCATGGATATGCTATCATTCAATATATGTTATCTTTCTCTTTCTCTCCCTCTCTCTCCCTCTCCCTCCCTCCCTTTTTCTTTCTCTCGCATTTCCTCTCCCTCTCACAATATATCTTAACACTCTCCAAAAGAAAAAGGGAGAGGGGGAGAGAGAATGTACTCTCCCTCCCTCTCCCTCTCCCTCTCCCTCTCCCTCTCTTTCTCTTTCTCTCCCTCTCTCATTTCCTCCCTTTCCCTCTCCCTCTCTTTCTCTCTCTCTCCCTCTCTCTCCCTCTCCCTCTCCCTCTCTTTCTCTCCTTCTCTCTCATTTCCTCTCCTAAACAAGCAAAAAAGAAAGTGATTAAAACCTTTAATAAACAAAAGGGAGAGAGAGAGAGAGAATGCACTCTCCCTCCCTCTCCCTCCCTCCCTCTCCCTCTCTCTCCCTCTCCCTCTCTTTCTCTCTCATTTCCTCTCCTAAACAAGCAAAAAGGAAAGTGATTTAAACATTGAACAAGTAAAAGGGAGAGGGAGAGAGAGAATGCACTCTCCCTCCCTCTCTCTCTCCCTCACTTTCTATTTATCTCCCTCTCCCTCTTTTTCTCTCACATTTCCTCTTCTAAACAAGCAAAAAAGAAAGTGATTTAAACCTTAAACAAGAAAAAGGGAGAGGGAGAGAGAGAATGCACTCTCTCTCCCTCTCCCTCTCCCTCTCCCTCTCCCTCTCTTTCTCATTCTCTCCCTCTCTCTCCCTCTCCCTCTCTTTCTCTCTCATTTCCTCTCCTAAACAAGCAAAAGAAAGAGAGAGGGAGACTCACCGATGAGATATGGTGAGTGTGGGGCGACTCCTCTTTGCGATGAAGACTCGTCCTCTCCTTCGTGAACAACGGCGGCGGCGGCGCCAGCGGTGGCAAGTCTTCTTCCTCTCCTTCTCTCACGACGGTCGCTCTCTCCCTCGCTCTCGCTCTCAAAACAAACAATGCGCAAACGCGAAATGAAACCGCGCTCGGTTTCAGCCCGCTTTTTTTCCCAGTGGAGCGTCGCTATTTGCGTCGCTATTGGTGTCGGTAGTTGCAAATAGCGACGCCAATAGCGACGCAAATAGCAACGCCGCTACCCGCCATCGCTAACCGACGTCGCTACTAGCTCAAATCCTTGTAGTGCAATGTTCTTTAATATGACTTTGAAAGGAAGAGTTGTAGTACAGTATCACAGCCTAGAAGCTAAAACCATAACTACAATTGATCTATTTTTTGTAACCTTTTAAAGAGAGTTTGCCTTTGAGAGAGGTGATCAATATTGGCTATGTGTTCTCAATGTAATATGTCAAGAACCTCATGAGAATGTTAGTATGCCAAGGAACTGAAAGAATTAATTTGGAAATCGCAAATCTATATTCCCATCCCAACTTCTATGGTTGAATTGCAGTACTTTTTACATGGGTTCCACTTTATTATCAAGATGTAGTTTAGTAGTGTTGCTCTTGTCGACCATGATATTGATATTATATAAGCAAAGGAGGTAGAGTCACGATTACAAGAGGCCTACGCTTTAGGGAAAACTTGAATTTGAGTTTAGGGCTTGGAAATAATTTGGCATTGACTAGTGGAAGTCAAGAGACACCTATGACCAATTTGAATGGGAGAGGAAGCATACTATAGAGTATCCCCTAGCCCCTTCTAATGTGACCATGCCAATAGCTAGCTAGATGGCTCCACTAAATAATGGAAGCCAAATGACAAATCCTAATATTGTTCCAATGAATCATCACTTGATCCCTAATCAAGTGGTTAGACCAACTGAACGACAAGTAGACGATCGTGGCTATGAGTCTCGTGCATCAAATATTCTTAGCAAAGTCAGGGACATGATAAAGAATTTTATTAATATGATAGCTGAATAGTATAGAAAAATAGCCATAGATGTCAATTTCCTAAAGAAGCAATAAAACTTGATAGGAAGTTGATTCCTTGAAGAGGGTGGTCCATGAAGATTTAGTTGTAAGTGGTGTGAAATTCAACACTTTCTAAGAAACTACCCTAATGTCAAATGTGACATATATGGGAAGTCCAATCATCTAGCTAGTATTTGCTAGAGTAAGATCTGCTCTCTTCAACAAGGGAGTAAGCAACCACATCCAATAAATCATCTAGCACAAGGGAATAATCTTTAGCACCACTGGACGAGAAACCAAAAAAAATAGTGCAAAGAGAAAATGCTATCATAGAGGAGCTACCTAGTGGTAGTGGTGTTACTCTTATCGAAGCTGTGCGTGTTAATGTGACTGAGGCTTCCAATTTGTGAGCCATTACAAGAGGACAAAAGGTTAAAGATGGTGACAAGGATAATGTAAAACCTATTGAGATAAATGTTAAACAAGATGATAAGGGGACACAAATCCTTACCCTTGATATGGAAGCCAGTCCTCTAAAAGCTGTGGATGGCAAAGTTGATCTCAATAAGGTGCTACCAAGGAACAAGGTTAAAGCTAAGAAAGAGGCACAAAATCGTGTTCAATGACCAAGAGAAAGAATAATCTAGTGGGAGAACAGAACCATTGCTAGCTATCATGAATTTGATTTAGCAAGTTTCCTTTGTGAGGTAAAGCTAGATGTAAATCTCTTGTAGTTGATCAAGTTATCTCTAGGAGTGCATAAATAGTTCAAGAAGATTCTTTAGACTAGGTATATCAATGAGCCCTTAGGAATAGCTTGGGTGGAAAATGATTCGTTTGAACATGCTGAAATGCATTTCCCAAGGGTAGAAGCATATGTTGATGGCATATTAGTGGAGGATGCCATTGTGGACACGGGATTCTTCATCAATATATTATGAGCTCAAAATTGATTGAAAGATTAGGACTCGAGATCCAAAAGGATGCCTCCATAAGTATCTAAATGGTTGATGATAATTTAATACAACCTAAGGGTTGCATTAGCAAAGTCCACATGATTGTGGTTAATGTGGAACACATTGTGGACTTTACGGTTATTAGGTTTGCTAGGTAGCGAACCTATGAAGTATTGTTTGGAAGGCCATGAACCTATCAAGTATTGTCAAGTTGCTATACTTGCTATTCATATGATTTTTGGCAGAGGTGCTTGACTTGTGATAATGGAGGCATATCTTGAATCTCCTCAAATTGAGAGAATACATTTCTCTTCGTCAAAATTGGATGCATTAGAGGATCGATTATGTAGTGAGAGTTCGTCCAATTGATGAATCAAAAGAGGGGTCCACTATAGACGATGTCTACCAAGTGACTCTAAATGAGCTGATAGAAGCTCAAGATAGAATAAGAGACATGGATGTGATTGAGCTAGACCTTGTTACACTGGATGATCCATGACCAATTAAATTAGGATCTATACTCAGCTTGGAAGAAAGGAAGGACTACATGTCCTTGATTCAAGAATTTAGTGAAACTTTTGCCTAGAGCTATGATGAGCTGAGGGGTATTCTTCCTAGTTTAGCTATGCACACCATTCCCTTGAAAGAAGGTAGTCGCCCTCTGTGACAAAAAGTAAGGTGCATGCCTTTTTGAGCTAAGGGACGGTATTTGAGGAGCTGTAGAAATTGCACAAGGCTAGTATGATAACAACACACAGAGTGGTGTTCTCTGGTGGTTATCAGGAAAAAGAATAAAAATCAAATCCAACTTTGCATAGATTCTAGGCAGCTCAATAAATACACAATCAAAGATTGCTATGCACTACCATTTATTGACCAATTTCTAGATTAGTTAGCAGCAGATTGAGATATCTACTCATTTATGGACTGCTTTGCTAGATATAACAAAAATGGCTATTGCGGAGAAAGATATGTTGAAAATGACATTTATAACTGTATTTGGTACCTTTGCATATCATGTTATGGCATTTGGATTATGATGCGCCACATTCTTGGCAATGTATAGCTTATAAGACTTTTGGTGATATTTTCCCAAAGGAGTTGAAAATATTTATTCATGATCTGGGGACATGCACCACAAGGAAGTGACAACTCATTATTTTCAGAAAATATTTTGAGCATTGCAAGCACTTTTACACTACTCTTAATCTAAGAAAGTGTGTCTTTGGAGTGCCCCATGGATTGCTATTGGGCCATGTGGTTAGCTCGACGCTGGTATTGCAACTGATCCTGAAAAGATAAACGTCATTGACACTATGAGTTTTTCGCATACTCCTAAAGAAGTACATATCTTTCTATCATCAGTGAGGTACTATCAAAGATTTATCAATGAACTGGTAGAGAGAAAGTTGTCATTGTTGATGAATCTACTATATTTTAATTGTTAGTTTATTTGGAGTGATCCATGTTAAGTATCCTTTGAGGATGTAAAGTAGGAATTAGTGAAAGTGCCAGTCCTGAAAGCACCCAAAATGGGTGAGGTTTTCTATATATTTTCAGCAGAGCCACAATGCATAGCATCAGCATAAACTATTATTTAGCCCAAATTTGGGAGGAAAAGTGGTATCATCCAATTGCATTTGCTAGCCATATAGTGGGGATATCTTAGATTAATTATACCTACATGGAGAAGTTGTAACATGGGATGGTATTTGTGACAAAGAGATTCAGGAATTACATCCTCTATGAGGAGATGATATTTTTATATGAAGGCCGAGGGGTTGAAGCTATTTATGAATAAGTTGCAACCACTTGATCGTCTATTTAAATGACTGATCACCTTTTAGGAATTTCATTATGAAATTAGGAGTAAGCTACCAAAGTTGTTGATCATTGAATGTCTAGTTGTGGATCTCAAGGAGCCGAGAAAGTCTTTGCTATGGAGGTAGTGACCTCAAGGGTCTATTTAAAATTGATACGGCCTCCATCCCATCTTAGTATGCTGCCATGATGCACTATCTATCTAGAGGATAGGTTGGAGTTGCTTTATCAAAGTTTGAAAATAGGAAAATTATGCAACAAGCCTTGAAATTTTTGTTGATTGTAGGAATACTATACTAGCGAATGGATAAGTAGAGAGTACCAATAAACAACTCTTGTGGGGAATTTATCTAAGACAATATTTGAGGGTAAGTATGATTAAGATAAGAATTTGCATTTGGTTGCATGGGCATATAACAAAACATTCAAGAGAGCAACATGACACACCCAATTAAAGTTGGTATATGGGGAGGAGTGTGTCTTACCTTTGAAAATCAAATGACCCACTATGAGGTTTGTGTCAAGATTGTGGGAGAGAAGGAAGGAGTTTCACTTGTAGCTTTCTTGCTTGCACAATGGGGGAATATCCTCACAGGTGGAGGCTGAAAACATTTTTCATCTTCTTAGTTGTGTAAGCCAAAAGAACTCAAGTACATAGAAATAGAAGAACCCTATATATGGGTCTCAAACCAAACTCAGCTAACTAAGGTGGCATATTAACTGAGCCACAAACTAGAGTAGATAAGGATAGCTGTCATCTAGCTATTATTCATGGGCGGTGTACCAACCGTATCTGTAGCTAACAAGTCGGTGACATAAATGCACAATGGTCACCCTGGCGTATCACGAGTGGAGCTCGATATCTCAACACTCCCCCTCGAGCTCAATCCCAATTCCTGCACACCAAGCAGGTCTCTGAACTTGTGCAGCTTCTCTACGCCCAATGCCTTTGTGAATATGTTAGCTACCTAATCCTATGTGCTGACATAAACTAGATCAATAAGACCTAGTAAAACCCTCTCCAGCACATAGTGATAATGCACCTCAATGTGTTTTGTTCTAGCATGATAGACTGGGTTATTTGCCAAGTGTATACTACTCATGTTGTCACAATAAATGACAATTGGCCCATCTATAGGTTGATGCATATCATAAAGTAGCTTATGCAACCAAGCTACCTCACATGCGGCCATTGCTGCACCCTTGTACTCAACGACAAGGCAACTATAGGCTGTTTCTTGCTTCTCCAAGTGACTGCAGCACTTCCAAAAGAGAATACATATCCACTGGTAGATCGTCTATCAGAAATACTACCAGCCCAATCAGCATCACTGTCTCCATGCAACTGTATCTAAACCCCAATCTCATAAAGTAGTCCATACTGCAATGTGGACTTCACATACTTGAGTATGCGTCTAGCCACATCCAAATGCGGTTTCCTTGGAGCCTGCATGAACTGACTTACCAATCCAACAACATAGCTCAAATCTGGCCTGGTAATAGTCATATAAATCAAACTTCCTACTATGTGTATGTACATAGTAGGGTCTTCGAGAAGCTCACCTGCATCTGTGCTCAACTTCACATTCTGCTCTAAAGGAACTGAAATAGGCTTACAGCCTGTCATCCCATATTTGGACAGCATGTCCAATCCATACTGCCTCTGCAAGAGCCATATCCCACTTGGTGATCTAATCACCTCAATGCCCAAGAAATAATGCAGATCTCCCAAATCCTTCATCTCAAACTTTTGCTTTAGTAGCATTTTCACATGAAGGATATCTTCATCACTATCACTTGTGATAATCAAATCATCAACATAAATGACAAGCAGCATAATACATTTCTCTGTTTTTCTCACATAAAGTGAGAAATCTGCCTTGGAAATCTGAAAGCCAATAGTGACAAGATATTGTCCTATCTTGTCAGACCATACTCTAGGTGCTTGCTTTAAGCCATACAAGGCTTTCTTCAACCTGCAAACAAACTCAGGATGAACAGCATGCACATAACCTAGTGGTTGCTCCATATAGACCTCTTCTTGCAAATCACCATGCAAGAAGGCATTCTTTACATCCATCTGATGTAAAGACCATCCCTTTGATGCAACCATAGCAATGACTGCTCTTATGGTTGCCATCCTTGCAACCAGACTGAATGTTTCTTCATAATCAATGCTATATGTTTTTGCATACCCCTTGACTACTAATCTTGCCTTGTATCTGTTCACAGAGCCATCTGCATTGTGCTTCACCTTAAAAACCCACTTACAACCAATTGCATTCTTATCTTTAGGTAAAGGTACCAATTCCCATGTAGCATTTGCTTCCAAAGCATCCATTTCTTCATCCATGGCTTTCTCCCATTTTTCTTTTTCCATGGATTTCTCAAAAGAAGTGGGTTCTGGTTCCTATATCACTTTGACCATATATGCAGAGTGAACGGTTGTAAATCCATCATATTTCAGCCTATCCACAGGATACCTAGCTCTGGTAGACCTTTACAAAGTAGGTTCACTCCCAGGTGCTCTCAAAACATCCCTGGTCTTCCTTACTCCAGGTGTAATAATAGAAGGAATACCCAGCTCATCATCAATGCTCTGTTCTGAGCCACTAGATTCACCATCCACATAAGAATGACCTGCATTCACATCAAACATGGGCTGATCTACCTTCTCTTTTCCTTTTCGTGATACCTGCATACCACTATCTGCATTGCTTTGAGAAGATTCTCTTGATCTCGATCTGCATGTCCATGGCGAAGAATGTGAACCACTGCTAGAGGACACTCCAGGTCCACTAATATCTTGTGACTGCTGCTGTGAATTCTGTGCAGCATTACCATTTTGTGCATCTACATTATCAATCACATTTACTGGTTTATACCAGCTACTCATCTCATAAAAAACAACATCTCTGCTCACTGTAAACTTACGAGTAGAAGGGTTATAGCATCTATACCCTTTTTGCTGTAGAGAATAACCAATAAAGATGCACTTCTCAGCTTTTGAATCCAACTTGGATCTCAACTCATCTGGCACATGAACATAGGCAATGCAACAAAAAAATTTCAAATGAGAAATATCTGGTTTTCTACCAGTATACCTCTCCTCTAGAGTCATCCCATGTATTGCTGCAGTGGGAGTCCTGTTTATTATGTAGACTGCTGTAGCAACTGCTTCAGCCCAATAAAAAACTGACAAGTCTTTTTCGTTGAGCATGGCATGAGATACCTCTCCAATATGCCTGTTTTTCCTTTCTTTAATTCCATTTTGTTGTGGGGTATGACTACATGAATATTGCTGCTTTATGCCATGCTCCTGCAGGAACCTTGCAAACTCATTTGAGAGATGCTCTCCCCCTCCATCTGACCTTAGGCATTTTATTTGCAGGCCTGTTTCTTTTTCAACCATAGCTTGAAGAGTTTTGAAATGCCCAAAAACTTCACTTTTCTTTTTCATAAAATACACCCAAACTTTTCTACTATAGTCATCAATAAAAGTGACAAAATAATGACAGCCTCCAAGAGATGCAGCTTTAGTAGTCCACACATCAGAGTGGATTAGTTCCAATGGCTTCTTACTCTCTTGAACATGTCTAGGAAATGGTTTCCTTGCCTGTTTTCCAAATTGACAGACTTCTCATACCTTATGCATTTCTACAACCTTGAATTTAGGCAATCCTGCAACAATATTTTTGGCGTGCATTGATTTAAGTCGATGTACATTAACATGACCAATGCTTTTATGCCAGATATCAATATCTGCAACTACACTGGTCCCATGTGCAAACATTGTTGCACTCAATTCAGGCATGTCTGCATCCAATGTAAACATTCTGTCCTTCTTCTTTCCTTTTGCTATCAAGCGATCTTTATTTTTCATATCCTCAACAAAGCATCCACGAGGATTAAATCTGACCTGCAAGCCCTGCTCAACCATTTGACCAACAAAGACCAGGTTCTTGGTGATACTCGGGACATGAAATACATCTGACAGGTATTTCTTTTTCCCATCTTGCATAGACAAAGGGATTTTTCCAATCTGCACAATAGGATGTGCAGTATCATCACCAATCTCTACAAATCCTGGTTTTTCCATTTTCCTTGCATCTTGCATCCATTCTGCATGACCTGTCACGTGGTTTGATGCGCCTGAGTCAACATACCACACATCATTGATTTCTTCTACACTTGTCACATAATTGGTCATGTGCTCCACCATAAACAAATTCTCATTTTTGTCATCACCCTGTCTACTAGAAGATGCATAATTCCCTTGTTGCAATTTTCCATTCATGATGTCATTCTGCTTTTTATAACAGTCTTTAGCCATATTACCCATTTTACCACAATAGTAGCATTCAACATTGTTGTTTGCATTTTGGCCTCTTTGCCATCCACCATGACCTCTTTGGCTCCCCCTGCCTCTAGAGTTACCATGATCTCCTCCATAGGAGTGGTTTTCTTGAGTTTGCTGCATATTTTGATTTCTACCACGGCCTCTAGATCGGCCTCCTCTACCTTTGCCTCTACCTCTTCCAGCATCTGAGTAGAATACATATTCTTTTGAAGTTCCTCCTGAAGAAGATGCCACCATTTCTCTGCTCCTCAGAAATTAGAAGTGCAATCAACTCCTCAAAATCAGGAAATCTTTCACGGATGGAAATCAATGTTCGGAACTCCACATAATCCTTTCCTAGACCATTCAAGGTCACAGAAACTAAATCATCATCTTCCACTGGCGACCCAATGGAAGCAAGTGCATCTGCAATCTTCTTCACCTTCATGTGGTAGTCATTGATGCTTATACTTTCTCTTTGCACATTGTGCAACTCTTGCTTGAGCTGCATTTTCTTAGCTTGCATATTTGTGCTATACATTTTTGACAAAGTATCCCATGCCTCCTTTGGTGTACTTGCATCCTGAATATGCATAAGCATAGAGTCTGAAATGCTGATAGATAGCCAGTACATAACTTTTCTGGCTCTCTCATGCCATCCTTTAAATGCCTGCATTTGCTGTTGATTGGGAACATAAAAAAGAACTAGTTCTTCTTCATTTCCTGCAACAAATTCCAATATCATTTTTCCATAAGGAAATTCATCATTCTAAACTTCCATGCTTGGAAGTTGTTCTTGTCAAGCTTTTCAGTGAGGACAATCTGTGAAAGAGAATCAGACGCCATTACAGAACACTGCAAAGAATTTTGTCACTGCAAAAAGCACAGCTTCAGCCTCACAAGGGCAAATCTGCAAAACTGACGAAAGTGGTATTTGACCACACAGTCACTTCCTAGTGACGATTTTGCATCAACAGGCAACAAGGATGATTCTATATCTCCCAATGTCTCTGCGCACAGGCATACAATGCAGTTTCTATGGTAATTTTTCACCGACCCATAGAACAGTGGTTGCACAACAAAAAATAGGGCCTTTTCCTGAGTGTTTGCAGAAAACTTCCGCCTCCAAAACCGGCCCCGAAATGGCCTCAAATAAAAAAAACATGGCAACCAAGGCCTAAAGCCCTCTCCCGTAGCATATACTGCCCTCTTGCTATACCGCGAAGGACGTCGCAATCTGAGACAATGCACTCTTGCACTTCTTGGCTGTGCTACCTGCAGAGACTTACTCCCAAAATAAAAAAATGAAAGCAACACTGGACCTCTTACCAAAACATCGCGAACTTGGCTTGCTTTCTTGAGCTCCTTACCACAAACAAGGCTCTGATATCATGTCAAGATTGTGGGAGAGAAGGAAGGAGTCTCACTTGTACCAACGATGAGCGTGAGAGGATGTCCTAAGCTGTAGGTTAGTCGTTGGGTCCTAAGGGGAAAGTGTAGTGAGGAATGGTACATCCTGGAATGTAAAATATTAGTACCTTGAGAGGAGTTTGTGCTCGTATGTTAAATTCTATAAGCACAAAGAGGAAAAGTGGTACTATCCAAAAAGCTATAAAGGCATGCACTTGACACTCATTTCAATAGACTAGCACTCTCAGTTTGAGTCACTCAAAACCGTGTTTATGAGGCCAAGCTAATCTATCTTGGAACCTGGTTTACTAGAGTTACAATTCCTCATTCTAACAATGTATCGTGTGTTTGATTTGCATCCACTAGCTGATCTAGCTCTTGACCTGTGTTTCTCAACATGGTATCAGCACCATGGCGGAGCTAGGTAGTAGTGGGCATACTTCCCAAACTTTACCTCTTTCACTCTTATCTCTACTCAAGCCATCAAATCATCTATTCATGGATCTAATCTACAACACTTCCTAGATGCAATCTGGAAGCTACTCGAGAAGATTTGTTGTGTGGGCTAATTGTTTCAAGGAAAAGAAAAGACGAAAGTGTTGTCTGCGTGTTGTAGCTAAACTCCATGTCACAAGCAACACTGAAACAGAACGAGGGGGAGGGCCTATGTTGGCAAGGTAGGTCCTCCACTTTCTTCTATGGAGAGAAAGAACTTGTGCCTTTGGAAGGTAGCAGCAGCTCAATTTCTGTTAGAAAAGCAACCTTCGTGGAAACCCTAGCTAAGGTAGGGAGGGCTTATATGCGAGGTTATCTTCGTTGTTCTTCAAAGACAAGAATCAGTGCCTTTGAGGACACAGCCACAGCAGCATAATTCCTATAAGAAGAGGCAATCTCGTGGAAACCCTAGCCATAGCAATGGCCTTTGCGAATCTCATCCCCGAGGTTGAGGACTTTAGCAAGGGTATGCTCAAACCTACTGCTGCCCTCGGCATTGTTGCCATTGCCATTGGTGTCTCCCTTTGGAAAAGGCTCGGCATATGTAAAGATATGGTTGTTTCCATTGCCCACTCTTTCATGTTTCTCTCAATTATTAGATTCATCTTGCAATTCATCTTCTCGCAGAAGAATGTTGCATGTATAATCTTGGCTTACCTCTTCATGGTCGCAGTTTTGCAGGATACACTATTGGGAGCTAAACATGTTCCTAACGGGAAGTTAATATCAAGAGCTTCAATGCTTGTGGGAACATCCATCAACATGGCCTTATTGGTAGGCCTGCAGAGGTGTTCCCTTTCACTCTTCACTACATTATCCTAGTGTTTGGAATGGTTGTTGGAAATGCAATAACAATAACTGGAGTTACATTTAAACGCTTGTAAGATGATATTGAAATTCAACAAGCTCCCACATTGGATACAGTCAATCATCTGTGAGATCAATGGGAATAATTTTTTTTTCTCAAAGGCTTATCCCTCTTTTAAGCTATAAAGCCTTTCAGAAACCCCATTCATACTCATGTTCTTAGAACGGTTCTATCCAATCTGTATTCACACTATCTTCTACTCCAAACTCATTTATGCACTCATTTTGAAAGGTGGTTCATACTTGAAGCTTGAGCACTTCTCAATTTTTTTGTTAAAGGCTATCGAGTCATGTATTCCAGCAAGCCCAAGAGCTGTCAAAAAAAAAAGTGTCCACCTTGTATGCCTAAAGCACTGCAATGCCTATAAAATCCTAAATCCTATTATCTATGTACCAGTTCAACTCATGTATGCTAAGAAACATCTAACAAGCCAAGGGAATGTACCCATTTTTATCCATCTCAAATTTACTAGGAAGACTAGAGCATAAGAAAAAGTATCAATCATCAACAAAAAGAGAAGTACCACGCACCAAAAAAAGGGATAAGAAGCACAATGAAGAAAAAGGTCATGAAGACAAAGAAGAAGTTCAAAGAGTGCCAAAGAAGCACAATGAAGATAAAGAAGATACTTTCCACTACTGACAAAAAATAATTTCATATAGTGAATCTCCCTTACTGGATCTTGTTTCCCATAGTGGATGTAAAAACCCTTGCCCAAGATGTAAAATCTCAAGCTTTAACTTGACTAGGCTACCTATGAGCTAGTCTTTTGGGCCATGTTATCATGTAGGGGCGACAAGAGCTAGCAAGTGTAAGGACTCATCATTTGGGGATGTTGAGAATAGCAAATGATGCTTGCATGTATGCCCATAGAGGCTGGATGTATGCCTAAAAGAGGTTGCCCATAAGAGGCTTTGTATGAGAGATAAACAAAGATGTATGCTCTAGAAACAAAGGTCCTAAATCCCATAAGCACAGAGAGGACAAGTGGTACTATCCAAAAAGCTATAAAGGCATGTACTTGACACTCATTTCAATAGAATGGTACTCTCAGTTTGAGTCACTCAAGATTATGTTTATGAGTGCAAGCAAATCTATCTTGAAACTTAATTCACTGGAGTCACAATTTCTCATTCTAACAATGTATTATTGTGTGTTTGACTTGTGTCCACGGTAGCTGATCTAGCTCTAGATGTGTGTTTCTCAATAGAGCAAAAAACACTTCAAACTAGGAGGAGAAGAAGAAGTGATCTAGGAGAATTCGGATCAAGTGTTCTGGAATTTTACCCCCCTTTTTAAGCCAATGGAAGCATCATATTGGCAGTCTGAGCAGTAGAGAAGAAGGTACTGTTTGATGCACGTTTTTGGTCTACAAGGGATTTATCTTTTGAGGATGCAAAAATAAATTGATAGGCTTCATCTCTATGAGTATTCTTCTACATCTTCTATTTCTTCGAATCCCTTCTCTTTCAACAATTGCTCTCCCTTCACCCTATTGTCTCTTATGGTAGAATTTCGATCCCAAACACTTCGACTATGGTGAACGCAACGTGAAAGTCAATAGTAGCAAGTGTGTAAAGACGGGAGATTTTGCAGGTTCAAGTTGTAGTGATGCTTTACAATAGATGATTTATTTATTACATCAACAACAATAGCACTTCTTGTTACAACAGCAGATGCAAACTCGGCAAGAAGTAGAAATAATCGATTCCTTAGATGTGAATGCATTGCATGTAGTGGGATAGGAATTTAAGCTATTTAAGGGTTAAAATGTTTAGGCCTTCATCCGGTTGTATGAAGAAAAGATGTTGTTTCATGTGGTATGCAGTATGCATGCAGTCGATATTTCTCCCATTTGGCCATACATGCATTGCATGAATGGATTGATGAGTTATATAGAAGAGATGCTCAATGGGTAGCTTTTAAGAAAGTTTTGAGAGGAGTTTTTCTTGGAAGATGCAGGATTGGTAACTAAAAAGATATTTACAAATTGGATTAATAATCCCAAAAAAGGGTTGGCTGCTACAGCTTTGCTACGTGAACTTGAAAGTCGGCATGCATAGTTGGATGCCGATGAGCAGCAATCATTGGAGAGTTAGAAAATTGATTTGTTTTCGAAGGTTGTAGATCCTATCATGCAAGAGAAACTGATTGATTGTTTATAAGAAGCCTCTTTTGAAATGGGACTGAAATGAGATTTGCCTAATGTAACTGAGGTAGTGCATATGTTGGTAAAGAGAGAGCGGATGAAATTGAGACAAGATACAGGCACCACACCTACCAATGCTTAGAAGGGGGTTGAAATTGCAGCCAAGGCACCTATGGCAATGGTAGAACAACTAGCTATACCTGTTGGTCCAACTCTTAAAGGTGATGATGTGGATGGATTAATCAAAGACATACATGATTTGAGGCTAAATTTGACAGAAATCTATGCAAAGTTCAAAAAGTTGGATGTTAAGGTAGAAGAGAAGGGTTAGGCAGCAACAACCCAAAGACCATACAAAGAAGGATACAAGAGGACATGCATTTGGTATGACAGTTTATAGTATGAAAAGCAAGATTGTATAGCCTACCATGAAGCGGAAAAGCAAAAATTTTAGTCTTTTGGAAAGATGGAAAACTACATGCAATAGAAATTGGTCTTCCAATAGAGCCAAATTTTGGAAATGGTGGCATGTAGAAGAGGTTGGAAGAGATGGCAGCAAGGACAACATTTGTTGCCATAGATGTAGCCACATATGGTTTGAGAATTGAAAGGACCAAGAAGCTCATAAAGAAGGCATGGCTAAAGAAAAATCTTGCATTTGATGTAGGCATTAGATTGCATGGAAAAAGGCAAAACAACAAAGTCTCAATTGGCTTATGCAAGTCAAAGTATATGCGGGAGAATAGAATGGAGTGCACCAATGGATTCATTTTCACCCTATAATTATTTGGGTGAGGTTCATAATCAAGAAGCTCTTGTGGAAGAAAAGAGAAGAAGATAAATTTGATGAGAGCACTGTTGGTCCTTCCTCTCAAGGCCCACCTAAACACATAACACGAAGTAAAATGGAGTAATAGAAAGAGGTTGAAAAAACCATACCTAAGCATGTTATGGAGGATGCATCTCAAGAGAAGAAACAAGAAGGAAAGAAAAGGGGCAAGTAGACTAGTTACAAGTTACAATTGCATCTTGAGACTGCCATAAACCTTAAAAAGGTCTCGGAAGATCACATACTTTTAGTAGAGTGGAAATCACACTTGGTGAAGTTCTTGGAATCGCAAAGTGTGAATTACATGATTTAAGCATTAATATGCTGAAATGAAAAATATAGTTTGATGGTGAAGTTTTGCAAGCATTGATGTAGGTTGACAAAGACATAGAGAAACACCTTCAGAGGGAATATGATTATGCATGTAATGTTGATTTGGAGAAGGCTGATGTTGAAAATGGGTTAAATGGGAGTGTATATAGCAAACTTGTGGCTAAAATTGGTCTTATGAGTAGCATTAAGAGAAGGCTATGTATAATGGGGATGTCCACCAACAAGTACATGAAGAAGACAATGCTCATTTTATTCCAAATAGTCATTAACGCATTGGGCTCCTGCTACAATAGAGACAATTGTTAAAGTGGGAGAAAAACAGACACCTTGCATAGCTCTCTTGGATTATGGTTCTGAAATCATTGTTATGGCACACAGCTTGTATGAGAATGAAGGCTGGCCAATTGATGTTGATCCAAGATGGCACATGTGGGCAGCAAACAATTCATCAAGGGATCTTTATGCGGCTTGTCCAAATGTACCCATGACTATTAGAGATGTTAGGGATCAATATCATCTTTTTGTGCAGGATTCATGTAGTTATCCGGTGATTTTGGGGTAGTGCTATATTTCGGAATCAAGGCTAGAAACAAAAGCCTTGGATGATGGTTCTTCATATGCTCATGTTCGGAGTAAAGACAATACAAATGCCGTACAGTTTCTCACTATTTGTGGAATCATCCCCCAATTGAGATAGGTTACGTGATAATCCCATGCCACCTAATGCATGAGAGTTTAAGGGTTTTTAGACAGCTTGCTATAAGTGGAGGCTCTTATAGTGCCTCTAAGAAGATAATTATGCCTCCAAGAAAGGTAGAAATTGTGTTTGTGTCTGCATTGCAAGAACGGACAACATGTAGTCTTGGTGGTTTTAAGAATATTTCAGCTATGTGCAGGGCTGAAAAGAAATGTGTAGGATATGCTGAAAAAGAGTTGAAGACATATGGTTTGATAGCTGCAAATGAAAGTATTTCAAGGCTATTTTTAGGGCTGGTTGATTTTGATACAGTGGTTGAAATTTCTACACCAATTAATGCTAAAAATAGGGAAAAAAAGAGGTTATTTATGTTGACACTTTAGAGATGTATGAAGTCCTTCAAGAGTTTGCTGAGCATGAATGTTATGGGATGAAATATGGGCTACAAAATAGGGTTGAAGCAAGGATGGATACAAAGTAGAAAACAATTGCAAGGAAGGTTAAGCCTGTGGCTTGGCCTTCACCACTTGAAAGTGATGGGTTGGCTACAAAAGTGTTTCAATAGCCTAGTTTGCGGGATCCACATGGAGTAGGACACAAATTTATAACTAAAACTTTACAAAAGCTGAAAATTGGTGATACAAGTTTTTTTTGCCTACAGAAAGAGCTTGTTTTTTGCATATGTTGGCAATGCATGGGAAATCCTTTACGTTTCACCTAGATGAAATTGGATGTGTTGATCCTACCATAGTTGCACTTATGATGATCTTTACAGTATCTCATGTGCCATGGAATTTAAAGCCTATTCAAGTACATTTGGCATATTTGCCTAAGATGCTAGAGATTTTGAACAAGAAGATTAGGATGCAGATTTTGGAGTCCTCTTTAGCTCCATATTTGAATCAGTGGTTTACTATTCCAAAGAAGAATGGTTCTTTGAGGTTTATATCGGATTTACAACCAATTAATAAGGTCACCATAAGGAATGTTGGATCGGGCCTGATAGTGGATGAATTTGCAAAAGCATTTGCAAGCAATAAGGCAATTTACTATATGGGAGATTTATATTCAGGATATGATCAATTCTAGCCTGCATTAGAAAGCTAAAATATCACTACCATGAAAACACTGCTTGGATTGGTTGGGATGTGTACGCTTCCATAGGGAGCAACCAATTCAGTGGCGCATATGATGAATGCTATGCATAAAGTTTTGAGGGATTATATCCCTCAGTTGACCTTACCCTTTCTTGATGATATGGTGACAAAAGGGTGTGATATCCATGAGAAGGATGAAGAGCTAAATGAGTAGAGATGCAGAAGATTTGTGGCTGATCATATTTTTGATTGTGACAGGATTTTGAGCCCTCTTGAACAAGTGAATTTGAGTCTGTCAGGAGAAAAGTTGATTTTTGGAGTGGAGCAAGCAATAGTTTTTGGGCCCATGTGTAGACCATATGGAAAAAAGCCCTCACTAGTAGAGATTGATGCCATAAGCAAGATGCAGGAGACATGTTCGAATGTATCCAAGCTCGTGAGAAAAGGGAAAAACTTTTGTTGGGGTAAACAACATACAAAGGTTGTTTATAAGTTAAAGAGCTTATTGATTTCAGCCCCAACACTAAAGAGAGCAAATTATGAAAATGGGAAACCTATTATTATCACTGTAGATACAAGTCAAATTAGCATTGGATGGGCAGTAGGTCAAGATGATGCTAATGGGAATAGGTATGCCATTTGGTTTGGAGCAAAGGTCCTCAATAAACATCGACAACAGTATTCTCAAGTCAAAAGAGAGTTTTAGGGAGTAGTGATAGCCCTTAAGTGTGATAGGGAGTATTTCATAGGAGCTCATATGGTGGTAGAGAATGATTTTCTCCCTCTACTTGGCATTATAGTAAATTGCTCAACTCCCAATATTGCTATATTACGGTGGATTGCATATATAAAGTCACTTAACCTTGATTTTCAGCATATTGTAGGTAGAGAAAACCCCATGGTTAACATGCATTCATGAGCAAGGTTTGAAGATGAAGAGGAGATGATGGAAGATGAAGAGGATGGCATGATATGTGCTGAAAATGACTTTATGACACAACAGGGAATGAGTATGTAGTTGTTGTTACTTCAGTAGATACAATATTTACAACTATTGTAGCATGGATTTTAGCATTAAGAAAAGAGCTTACATCCATGCAAAAGAGATGGGCAATAGAGAGAAAGCATCATTAGTGTTATGCTTCAATGAGAACACAATTTTTGGAAGAGTTGTATGAGGAGGATTGGCTGAAAATAGGTCAATATCTGAGCTTCATGACAAAGAAGGCTAAGTGGTCTAAAGTTGAATTCAAAAGGACTAAAAGAAAAGCTTATGGGTTTTTCTTGAAAGATGGATATTTATGGAAGCATGCAAAGAAAAAGAGAGGAGCTCCACTACATGTATTGGGAGGTAGGGCTTCTCAACAATAGGTGATACAAGAGTTTCATGAGAGTTTATGGGATGGATATAGAGGAGTTTCAGGAAAATTTGCCAAGATCAAAGAGAAGTATTGGTGAAAAAACATGTATAAAGGTGTGGAGCATTATGTGGAATCATGGAGTGTCTGTCAGAAGTATTCCATGGTAAAGCATAGAGATGGGTTGCAACCGACCTATCCATTGTCTATGCATTACAAATGGGTAGTTGATTTGGTTATCATGCCTGCAGGTTTATGGAATATGAGATATCTGGAGCTTGCACAAGAAGACATGAAAAATCAAGTGGAAGGTTGAGCTCTTAGTAGAAAGACTACTCAAGCACTTTGTAGGTTCTTATCAAGCTGGCTTTAACTTCAGTCTATAATCTTGAAGCAAATGGCAAAAGTGAAAGAGGTCATCATCCTATCATTAAGGCATTAGCAAAGTCATGCAAGGGAATGATGAAAGAGTGGCTAAGAATGTTACCCATTGCTTTATGGGCTGATAGGACCACTCATAGTGTAGTTATAGGGTATGTGCCTACTGAATTCATGTATCGACAATAGCCAATCATGCCTATCGAAGATACTATTGCAACTTGGAGTATTCTACCATGGAAAGAGGGTTTGAATAGAGAAGAGTTGCTAGTCCTATGCATTAGATAATTGGAAAGAAGGCCTAAAGACATTGAGACAGCCATGAAAAAGTTGAAGACTGCAAGGATCAAGAACAAGAAGAGTTTTGACAAGCAACATAGACTTCGATTACGAGCTATACAAGAAGGGGACTGGGTGCTAGTTTATGATAGCATTTTGGAAAATTAGCATAATGCCAGCAAGAAGATGGCAAAGCAGTGGTTTGATCCATATGTGGTAAGGTTTTTTTTTTTACAATGCTACCTATGCATGAAATGAGATGGATGGGACAACTCTAAGGATTCTAGTGGCAGGAAGAAGACGAGGTAGAATATGGAAGAAGACGAGTCTTTAGCATATGAATTGAAGGAGTTGGATACTGAGCATTAACATGAGAATATGGAAGAAGACGAGATAGAAGACGAAGACATTGAGGTGGTAGAGGATACTTCTTCTGACACTACAAATCCATAAGAATTTGGCACATGCTGGAGGATGTGCCAGTTAAGAGGGGGTGGATGTCATGCCGTTATGCAGACATAGTGTGAAAAACTCTAGACTGCATTATCATTCGGCTTTCTTATTGATCTAGAGAGTTAATGCCATATTAGTCATTAGTGTTAGTGTCCGTAGTGTGGATGGTTCAAAAATACTAGATTTTTGGTCAAATTTTACCTATTTTTTATATTTTGGATATGATTTATTGTAAATATCCAAAATTTGTAGACAAATTCTAGAATAGAATGACATGTTTTAAAAAAACCAAGTGGTTTTCAACCATTTTTGGGGGATTTTATGCAAAAAGAAGGATTGGCAAAATTGTGCGATACGCGATCATAGTTTACAGGCACTAAACAGCACTTCAAACTAGGAGAAGAAGGAGTGATCTAGGATAATTTTGACCAGAAGCCCTAGTATTTTACCCCCCTTTCACAGCCAACAGATGCATCAGATTGGTGGTTTGAGCAACAGAGAAGAAGCTTTTTTCTACAAGGGATTTATCTTCTCATGATGTAGAAATAAATTGAGAGGCTTCACCTCTATGAGTACTCTTCTACATCTTCTATTTCTTTGAACCCCTTCTCTACAATGAAACCTACTGCAATCCCTGCAAGGATGCTAGATTTGGCAGTATTAGGATTTTCTCCACCCAATTATGGGTTAATAGAGGAAGATATAAAGCTCCACATTAATGTGTTCCAAAAGTTAATGTTCAATTGTCAAATCGAAGTTGAGGGACATGTAATGATGTTCTTTAATATGACTTCGAAAGGAAGAGCTCCAATATAGTATCACAGCCTAGAAGATGGAACCATAACTACAATTGATCTACTTTTCGGGGTCTTTGGAAGAGAGTTTACTCAGTATTGGCTACATGTTCTCAATGTAACACAATAAGAACCTCATGAGAATGTTTGAGTCTATGCTAAGAAATTGAAATAAGTGTTTTGTAAATTGCAAACTTATATTCCCATCCCTGTTGCTGCTCAACTACAATACTTTTTGCATTGGCTAGAGTTTAATATCCAGGTGTAGTTAATACTTTTTGCATTGGCTGCTCTTGTCGACATTGATATTGTGATTATATGAGCAAAGGAGGTAGAGTCATGATTACATGAGACCTATGCCTTTAGAAAAAACTTAAATTCAAGTGTAGCATATGGAAATAATTTTGCACTGACTAGTGGAAGTTAAGGGATACCTATGAGCGATTTGAATGGGAGAGAAAGTATAATGAAAAGTGTGCCTATGTTACCAACTCCCTCTAATGTGACTATGCCAATAACTAGGTAGATGGCTCCACTAAAATGGAAGCCAAATGACAAACCCTAATGTCGCTCCAATTAATCAATAGCACTAGTCAATCCCTAATCAGCTAGTTAGACTAAGGAATAGCAAGTAGATAATCGCGGCTATGAGTGTAGTGCATCAAATGTCCTTGGGACGAAGTGAAGGACATGATGAAGTATTATACCAACATGATAACGAAACATTATAGACTAATAGTTGCAGATGTTAATTTCCTAAAGAAGCAGCAAAACTTGATAGGAAGTCAATGCCGTGAATAGGGTGGTCCATCAAGACTCGGTTGTAAGTGGTGTGGTAGTCAACACTTTTTGAGAAACTGTCCTAATATCAAATGTGATATATGTAGGAAGTCTGGTCATTTAGCTAGTACTTGTTAGAGTAAGATCAAATCTCTTCAATAAGGGAAAAAGTAGCCAGGTCTAATAAACCATCAATCACAAGGGAACAACCTTCAGCAAGATAAAGGACCAAAACAAATATCGTAAAGAGAAAAAACTATCATAGAGGAGCTGCCCAATGTTTGTAGTATCAACCTGATCAAAGCTATGCATGTTAAAGTCATTGAGGCATCCAACTTGCAAGCCATTACAAGAGGACAAAAGATTAAAAAATATGAGAAAGATAATGTAAAACCTGTTGAGATAAACCCTAAATGGGATAATAAGGGGACATAAGCCCTTAACCTGATCTGGATGCCAGTCCATTAAAAGTAGTTGATGGAAAAGCTAACCCAAATAAGGTGCTCCCACCAAAGAAGAAGGTAAAAGCTAAGAAAGAGATGACAAAGCATGTTCAATGTGACCAAGAGAAAGGATGGTCTATAGAGAGAAGAGAACCATTGCTAACTATCATGGATTTGATTAAGTGAGCTCTCTTTACAAGGCAAAGATTGATGTGAATCTCCTGCAATTGATCAGTTATCTCCAGGATTGCATAAAGAGTTCAAGAAGACTCTTCACACTAGGTATATCGTTGAGCCCTTGGGAGTAGCTTGGGTGGGAAATGATTGTTTCGAATATGTTGAGAAGCATTGTCAAAGGGTAGCAACATACATTGACAGTATATTAGTGGAACATGCCATTGTGGACACGGTATTCTTCGTCAAAATTATGAGCTCAGAATTAATGGAGAGATTCACTACAAGATATAGGCCTTATACCGATGTTTAAAGCAACGAAAATGCAAACAATAAAATTTACCCCCGTCGTCGCAAAAAGCATCATTATTGGCGACACCATAGAACAGCCCGTATTAGCGTCGTTATACGCGTCGCAAATCATCGCTATAAGCATCGATATTGGTGTCACTAGTGACGCGAGCAGTAAAATTTGTGATGCTAATAGCGACGGTAATAGGGAAAAAAAAAATTGTGGCAGGGCAGCTTGCATTGTGTGCTTTATGAGAGCTATACAAAATAGTTTCTGCACTACTGTGCACAATGCGCTTGCAAACAAAAACAATGTATACTGAAATCATAAAACTGATACATGAAATAAATACATGATCACATAAAAAGCGATTGGTACAATCATGACAGGATATCACTAATACATAGAAAATGTCTACATAGATCAGGAAACTCAAAAATAAAGGTGTGTGAGCTCCAGGGATCCAAGGGCGAGCTACGCATCCTCGTCCCCCGAAAAGCTCGTCCCGCCGCAAAGGAGCATCGAACAGACTCTTCAAAAAAAGAAACAACACATCCGTCCACCATACAATAATGCATTCAAATATCTCATGGTAACTACGGACAAGAAAGATGAGTGACTTACAGGGCTACCGCGTCTATACAATCAGTCGATCAATGCAGTGAGATCGTGCCTCTTTGCATATTGAGTCTCAAGACCAGTCAGATCACAATTTGTAATGGAGTGCTACAAAGAAAAGAAAATGCTAACTGTTAGAAACATGATTGTCAGTACAAAGAATGTTTCAAAAAAATAAACAAGCAAAACAAAAGAAAAACTTACAAAGTCCTTCAAATATGTCATGTGGCCACCACTCCCAAGATGATGGACCACTCTGGCCTCAAGTCGTGCCCTCGCCTCCTTGCGTTGCTGACTCCAATGTCTTGGGGAATCTGTAGCCTCCTCGCTCAGTCGGTGCCGGTCGTCTGCATCTAACCACTCGGGCTTTGCAGCCCCACTCTTGATTGCCTTGCGTGCATCAGATCATATATGTGACATGTATGCACGCATGCAATCCATCATCTAGCATGTAGAGAATCTATCTACTGTGGCTGGCACCGGAAACTCCTCGCACAAGGATGCTACTATGTAGTCATTTCCCCCTTCCGGTATGTTCTTCCAATGATCCAAGACATTGTGCCGAAAAACTTGTTAGCACAACTGGTACGCAGATCGGACGCAGGTAGCTCACGTAGTGAATTCCCAAAGGTCCCCAAGAACAAAGCACTCTACTTTTTAGCACAAAAACCAATGTTAAAACAAGCACGACATGAGACAAGAGACAAATTGGGTTGAATCTCCCCCATGCCTTGTGTGAGCGCTTCACAAAGCATGTATTTAATGTATATTTCCAATCTTTATGCTTAAAAATAGCCCAAATATAAAAATATGACAAGCTTTTAGCTTTTGAGTTTGCTTTCTACCAAAAATAGGAAAATAAAGCTAATGGACGGTGCCCAAAGAGTCTGGCACGCCCAATCTCAATGTCCAAATAAAAATAACATATCCAGGCGCATAAGCGCATACAAAATAATAATAAATAATCGATGTCTCTATAGACATAACAAAATATAGGCGTGGCGCCTATCAAAATATAGTCGAAAACCCGCTAGACTCCAATGCTTTCCTCCACCACTGCTGCTATCTCTACACATCAACTGAAGCATTCACAATCGTTAGTAAAATAACACAATTAAACCGACAAAAGTGAATACCTAGCAGTCTTCAGCTACATAAATAAATCAACTGGTTAGAAATAAATCCTAACCTTAATTTATTACGAGTGCGCACTCTAAACTCATAAACGTTTATTAATTTAATATGCATTTTGCGGAATCACCCGCTATGGAATCACCCATGTACACACTAAATTAATGAAACGCCCGAAAAGGACAGGCGTCCCCATCAACTTCTCGCACAAAGAATCCTCTTTGCGTATGAGCCCCGGTCATCTAAGTTTACGGAATCCACCGTAAAACCTCACGGAATCCACCGTGGAATATGCCTCCTGGCATCATACCCCCGGGGTGGGATAGCAATTGACCTCAATTGCTATTAGCTCAATGTGGAGCTAACAGAGTGGGAAAAGCATTTAGGTCTCTAGCGTGCATCCATTGTGCTTCTTCTACAGGATGGTTCTTAAATTTCACGAGATATCTAGAGTACCTTCGGCCAGTTCTAGTGGTCATGTAATCAGTGTCTATGATGGCTTCTGGTTCAAGTATTTCAGTCTCTTCTTCTAGTAAAGGTGGGTTTTCATATACAGGGTGGATAGGTAATTGTCCTCTAAATGGTCTCAATAAACTAATATGAAATGTATTATGAATTTTCCAATGAGATGGCAATTCTAACTTGAATGCATTGTCATTAATCTTATGAATGATTCTAAATGGTCCGTAGAATCTAGGGGCTAATTTGACAACTGGATGTCTATCTACACTTTGCAGTCTACGCTTTTCTATTCTAAGCCAAACATAATCATCAACTTTGAAATTCATAGTTTGTCTTTTCTTGTTGGCTTGTTTGGTATATGATTGTTGGGCTTTAGCAATCATATCCTTGACCTCATCAAAAATAGTGTTATGCATAACAGCAATATCATCGGCACTTTGTATTCTATTAGACAAAGAGGCAACAGGTGTAGATAATCTATGTCCATAAATAACTTCAAAAGGTGCTTTCTTTGTAGATGTGTGAGGTGTATTGTTATATGCAAATTGTAATAAATGTAAATGAGTATCCCATGTCTGAGGTTTAGAGATAGTGTATGCACGTAAAAGATCTAGAATAGTGCTATTTGTGGCTTCTGTTTGTCCATTTGTTTCTGGATGAAATGCAGATGAAAAATCAATCTTTGTGCCTAGATTTGCAAACAGTGTAATCCAAAAATTATTACAAAATCTAGAATCTCTATCTGAAATAATCACTTTCGGCAATCCATGGTTAGTAAAAACAGTTTTCAAAAATAACTGTGCTGCTTGTGATGCTGTTAAAGTTTTCTTACATGCAATGAAATATGCTTGCTTACTAAATCTATCTACAATTGTCCAAATCATGTCATGGTTAGATTTAGTATTTGGTAAGCCAGTAATGAAATCCATAGATATATGTTCCCAAGGTTTAGATGGAATAGATAAAGGCATTAATAATCCATACTGTTTACCATGATGTCTTTTTATTCTTTGACAAATCAGACATTCAGAAACAAAATTAGACACATCTGCATCCATATGCGGCCAATAAAAATCTTCAGTTAACATGCGTAATGTAGAAATGATACCTCTATGACCTTGATATGGGGGACAATGAATTTCATTCAAAACAAATGATCGGAATGGAATAGTAACACACAGTCTCTTTTCAAAGAACATGAATCCATCATTATATGACAATGAATCAACAGGAATGAAATTATTTTGAACTAATTTTTGCCAATCAGAATGAAAAGTAATATCCTGGTGATATGTGTCTTTCATAGCAATCAAAGAATCAAAAGGTATGATAGAAATGTTATGAATTGCAGGTCTTCTACTCAATGCATCAGCAACTACATTTTCTTTTCCAAGTTGGTATTGAATGATAGGATGGAAACTTTGAATGAATGAAGCCCATTTGATATGGCGGTCAGAAATTTGGGGTTGGCTAAGTAGATGTCTAATGCTTTGCTGGTCAGTCTTTATCATGAATTCTTAACCCATTAAATAATGCTTCCATTGTTTCAATTCTTGGACAACTGCTAAGAGTTCCTTGTCATAAGTGGAATATTTGAGCTCAGAGGGTTTCAGCTTAGAACTAGAATATGCTATTGGATGGTTGTCTTGCATTAGCACAGCTCCTATTCCTGATCCGCTAGCATCGGTCACAACTAGAAAGAATGGTCTGTTAAAGTCAGGCAATTGTAGGACAGGGGCATTGGTCAATGCGCGTTTAAGTAAATCAAAGGATTTCTGCTGGTTTTCAGTCCATTGATAAACAATGCCTTTCTTAAGAAGTTTGGTCAATGGTAAAGCAAGTAATGAGAAATTACGTACAAACTTCCTATAGAAACTAGCAAGACCAAGGAATGAACGTAATTCATGTACATTTTTAAGAATAGGCCAATGCAATATTGCGTCAATTTTCTTAGGATCAACTTTTATTCCTTCTTTTGATACAATATGACCTAGATATTCTATTTCTGTCTTAAAGAATTCACTCTTGTCAGGATTTGCAAACAATTGATTTTCTTTCAGTAATTGAAAAACTAATGATAAATGCTCATAATGCTCTTTTTCACTTTGACTGAATACTAAAATATCATCAAAGAAAACAATCACACAATACTGATATTTTAGAAAGATACGGTTCATCATTCTACTGAAAGTGGCAGGTGCATTAGTTAATCCGAATGGCATAACTAAGAATTCGTAATGGCCAAACTGTGTCCTGAATGCAGTCTTAAATATGTCGGATCTATCTAGCCTCACCTGATGATATCCAGATTTAAGGTCAATTTTACTAAATATAGAAGATCCTTGCAGTTTGTCCATAAGGTCATCAACTCTAGGTATAGGATACCTATTCTTTACAGTGATCTTGTTTAATGCTCGGTAGTCAATACACATCCGATAAGTATTATTCTTTTTCTTGACTAAGAGCACAGGTGCACCGAATGGAGAACTGCTAGGTCGAATTAAACCTCTATTTAGTAATTCTTCTACTTGAGTCTGGATTTCTTTTTGCTCTATTTGATTGTGCCTATATGGAGCTTTGCAAGGTGGTTGTGTACCAGGTATTAGGTCAATCTTATGATCTTCTGGACGTGATGGTGGTAAACCTGGTGGTAAGTCTTCTGCAAAACAATCCTTAAAATATGCAAGAAATTCCTTATGCCTAGGGTGCATATTATTTTCCTTTGCATGCACTTCATTCACCCAAATGAGATATGATTTAGTATTCTTACGTAGTGCACGTTTTGCTTGAGTATGCGAAAGCAGTGGAAACATATGAGATGCATGCATACCAAATAATGTAATAGATTTTCCTTGAAAATTAATATTCATTGTGTGTGTGGAATAATCTATATTGGGATTATGTTGGTGTCTCCATGGCATTCCTAGAATAATGTCGCTAGACTGTAATGGGACAACTAAGAAATTTCTTCTTTCAATATATGGATCAATTTGAATTTCTAAATTTTGAACTTCTTGTGTGCCATTGTACCTAGTACCTAAAAATGCAGCTTTTATGCGATAATGCGTAGGTACAGTATGCAATTTCAATTCCTTTACCAATTTTGCTGAAATAAAATCATGCGTACTACCGTCATCATGCAATACAGTTCTTTCTTTTCCATGCACCATACATTTCATAGTCAACAATGAATGTAAAGTAGGCATACCTGGTAAAGTGTCGGAAGTAGTAGTAGGATCATCTTCTTCTTCAGTGAAATCCGGCATATCCTCATGCTCGTCTTCGTCCATAGCTCCAAGGTAGTTGATATGTGCTGATGGCTTCTTTGAATGACAATTTGCTGCGAGATGCCCTGGCTGGTGACACTTGTAGCATACGATGGGCTTAGCTTTGGTCACATTATTTGCAATGGCTGGAAGTCTGGGTATGTTTGGATTTCCTTGTTGGATAGGCTTAGGGTTTGGATTGACAGTGGATGGTAATGCAGGTGGTTTAGGCCAATTCTTGCGGAAAGATGGTGATGAGAAACGACCTGGATTAAACCTTCTGAAATTTGAATTGAATTGTTTAGATCCATAATTACCGTTTGCTTGGAATGGCTGTAGTCGTCGATCTCTTCCACGTAACTTATCTTCAGTGTCGTGAGCTAAGGAGATGGCATCTTCAAGGGTAGCAGGCTTGAACATATTCACCTCAGCGTAGTAATGTCCAAGAAGTCCAGACATGTACTTCCGCTTATGTGTCGTCTCTGGTACGTCTTCAAGCATGCGTAGCTGTAAAAGTGCATTCCAAAAACGCTCTGTATACTGTGGAATAGGCTCACGGTCGCGTTGTTGAAGTAAATCCCATTGCTTGATTTCCTTCTTATGAAATTGCGGTGGTAGAAAATTTTGCATGAACTTCTTCTTAAAATCTTCCCATGTAGCAGGACATTCTATACTCTTGCGGACTACAGTCCACCAAAGTGATGCTCTATCTATCAGATGATTAGTAACACACTTGATTTTATCTTTCTCAGGATAAGTTTCCTCATGGAAATAGTCATCAAACTGGCTAATGAATGATAAAATAGTCTTTCCTTCTCTTATGCCATTGAAAGTGCGAAACTTGAAACTTCGTTTACTTATCTTGGATTCCTTGCGAATGGTTTGTGCTTCAAGAGTGGCGTCGATGGTACGGCGAATCAGATCTTCAGCTTGGGGTTCTTCTTTATCAGTGGACGCTCCTTGTAGCTTTGTCAATTGCACTTGCAAAGCTTGCCTAGCTCTTCGCTCTTCGTCCAATTGTAACATGATAAGATCCAGCTTTTGTTCCATGGTAGGCTCGGGTAGGTCGTCTTCAGCCATAGGATCATCCATATGTGGGGTAGTCATCCTGTAAAACTCAACAAACCTTTCTCACTCAAAATCAGTTAGCGGGATGAGCGTAGCTCAAATTTTGGGGTTACAAGGCTATGTATTTTTGGGTATTTTCTTCTTCAATTTTCAGAAATTCTGAAATATTTCTGTCTCCGTTTGCTGAAAGTACTTCAACAAACTTGCAGATAGGTAAAACAGCTTGCTGCGAACAACTTTCCAGTTCTGAGTTTTTGCAAACGAACAAGTCTTCTAGGAGTTTCGAGCGTTAGTCAGTTCTGATTTAGTCTGACTTGCAGAGTTGCAGACTTAACAGACTTGCAGGGTTGTTGACTTGCTGGACTTAGCCGACTTGCAGAACTTGCAGGACTTGATTAGTGTCGACTTGCGAAACTTGTCTTCTGGAGTGCGTGACCGAGAGTTTGCAGACTTGTCTGCCCAGTAGAACTTGCAGAGTATAGTATGGCTTAAGCTTAATTAGTTAAGCTTAAAACTTAATAAGCTTAAGAAGGTGGACAGAGGCCGCCGTTTTTTCAATCGTGAGGGGGGGGGCCGTTTTCACTGCGCGCAATTTTCGGACCTCCCAGGATGCATCGATTTGTTGATTTGAAGCTAATAAAGCTTCTTAAGCTTTGTAATTAAGCTTTTTAATGAAGGAGATTAGAGCTTTCTCACTGTTTTATCACGACTTGATGATGGAGTTGAGGGAGTGGTCCTCCGCCGACAGAGAGTGGTCCTTCGCGATCTGACAGTGGAAATAGGGGTTCCTGATCGCCAGAAGTCTGCCTGTATCGACGGTTCGCGACGAGATTGACTGTAGAGGCCGTTTGTTCCTGGAGCTCCGCCTTCGCCCGAGATTGGTAGCGATTGGAAGCCCTTGATCTCTGCTCCGCTCTGATACCACTGGTGCGCAGATCGGACGCAGGTAGCTCACGTAGTGAATTCTCAAAGGTCCCCAAGAACAAAGCACTCTACTTTTTAGCACAAAAACCAATGTAAAAACAAGCACGACATGAGACAAGAGACAAATTGGGTTGAATCTCCCCCATGCCTTGTGTGAGCGCTTCACAAAGCATGTATTTAATGTATATTTCCAATCTTTATGCTCAAAAATAGCCCAAATACAAAAATATGACAAGCTTTTAGCTTTTGAGTTTGCTTTCTACCAAAAATAGGAAAATAAAGCTAATGGACGGTGCCCAAAGAGTCTGGCACGCCCAATCTCAATGTCCAAATAAAAATAACATATCCAGGCGCATAAGCGCATACAAAATAATAATAAATAATCGATGTCTCTATAGACATAACAAAATATAGGCGTGGCGCCTATCAAAATATAGTCGAAAACCCGCTAGACTCCAATGCTTTCCTCCGCCACTGCTGCTATCTCTACACATCAACTGAAGCATTCACAATCGTTAGTAAAATAACACAATTAAACCGACAAAAGTGAATACCTAGCAGTCTTCAGCTACATAAATAAATCAACTGGTTAGAAATAAATCCTAACCTTAATTTATTACGAGTGCGCACTCTAAACTCATAAACGTTTATTAATTTAATATGCATTTTGCGGAATCACCCGCTATGGAATCACCCATGTACACACTAAATTAATGAAATGCCCGAAAAGGACAGGCGTCCCCATCAACTTCTCGCACAAAGAATCCTCTTTGCGTATGAGCCCCGGTCATCTAAGTTTACGGAATCCACTGTAAAACCTCACGGAATCCACCGTGGAATATGCCTCCTGGCATCAACAACTCTCTCATGCAAGCCATCACCCTCCTCCCCTCATCATTCATGATGATGGCTCCTGACTTACTATCGACTAGATATCCATAACCCTAGGAGTCTACCTAAGATGGGTCCTTTCCCATCTACGTCCACGCTCCTGGGCATATCCAGGAGACCCCTCTGCATCCGGTGTACCAACACGGGTAATCTCTCTCGGAGTGGCACCCACAGGGGTGCCACCTTGCTGACAGCTACGCAAAAGCCAGAGTAATTGGAGTAGACATCCCTACATGTGTGACAAATCCTGGAGGTGACGCAGCTCCAGCTGAACGACGAGACGGAGACACCGCGTCCGTGTCTCCACAGCATCCAACTGAGCCACGAGAGCGAGGAGTCGCACCTATATCCCGTGTCGACTGTAGGCTCATTGCCTCTGTATCTCTGCAGCATCCCCCTGATCTCGATGCACTCCCTCCCTCTGGCCCAAGTCGTGAGCGTCAAGATCCTCTGCTCGAAGTCGAAGCACTTGATCGCGCTGAAGCAGATCTAGCAAAGCGCCCTCACGAAGACCGAGATAGCTCCTGGTCTGTCATCTCTCTAAATCTAGCAATCTGGTCTAGAGACATGCGTGCGAAGATGTCCTGCAACTCCTCATTGCTCATCCCTCGACTCATCCTAAAAATGTCAGCTACACAGATAAAAAATGATGTTAGAATAATCAATTTAAATCATACAAAGCACAATAATATAAATCATTTTTTAAAAAATTCACTTAAAATGCATATCTTATGTATCCTTATAAGCGATTGGTCAACAAATTGAGTAAGTGGATGCTCCAAGTATGAAGTATCCTATGGTCCCATGTTAATCTCCTGACACAACTCCGCATACACTGGAAGGTCAATAGACATGTCACCACAAAAGAATGAGTCCACCTCATTCTCAAAGAATTCTTGGACTCCTGTATTTCCATCATTGTTACCTAATGCTGGCTCTAAGCTTTCGACGGCCTCCACCCCTTGTAATATCGACCCCTCTATTTGCATATTATCTTCATCTATACTCGGAATATCGCTTTGATCGTATACTCTCGCACTTTGGGTAGTTGAAGGTATAATATACCACCATCGAGGTTGTCGGGGGTTTGGATAGAAGATTACCTATTCACAAACACGTATAAGAGAGTTCAAACCATTGTGATATAAACCATGTCGTAACACAATTAGCAAGCAAATGAGTCCATGCACCTGTTCACAATGGACCGACAACACAAAGGTGTCGCGCAAATCCGTCCATTTTTTTTCGGAATCTATTATGAGAAATCCAGATGGACCTCGTCGAATTGTTGCTTCAGCTCCTAAAACTATCACTTTGAACCACTGCACATCGAATAGTATCATGGAGAAGCTACGGTAATCCACCGTAACAATACTTTGCAAGTTCCCAAAATACTCCATCTCATCCACAACCGTGTTTGGATCCGTTGCTCATCACCGGCTCTCTTGCTCTAACCTTGCCATGATACCACAGTCCATTGTGGAGCGCATTTTGTCAATATACTCCATGCGAAAATGCTGTCCGCGCGACCAGCTGCACTATATATTTTGTACTATACATTGAAACACTAAAATTAGATGTTGCATATAAATTTAGATATGACAAATTCTAAACCCCTCATCACCTTTGGACTACATCCCCTCAAGAATTCCCACTCCTCCATTGAGACCTCTGTCCCTTTGCGAGACACTGCGGTCAAAGCTCCATGCAACCATCGCGTTAACATAAACCGTGACATCTCCTCTATGCCTTCGGGATATCGAATCAGTTGATGACACGTACTACATTGGAATTCAGCTCGCGCTTCCTCTTGATCTGGTACTTGGCAAGCCACGTCTCCATAGAGGCATGGTACAACATACAAAAGCGATTCACTTTCTCTTCCATTGAGGCATTCATTCTTTTTTCTACCCCATTTCCAACCACCACAACTCCAGTCAGTCTATCATCGTCCTTCAGCGAGTGACCATAGCATTTCATTGTGTGGTTCCACCGTTGGTAGCCATTGTGAAATATGCACTAGTGCCTTAGACACCAACCAACATTCGGCCATGCTACCTTTTGGCCGAACTCGTTGTTGCACAAAGACTTTTAGGGTTTTCATGAAGCACTCCAAGAAGAACATCCATCGTGTATGGACATGTCCATCAATCTCAACTTCATCCACAAGATGCATAAGAAGGTGGATTTGAATCGTGAGCATGCTAGTGGGTAGGTGTTTCTCAAAGAGACAGACCATATCCACTGTTCCTCACCTCGCGGATTCAATAGAGGATGTCTTAATCTCCTTCTGTGAGATCCATTGCACCAAAGTTGATAACTTGTAAATGGCCCCACGTATTTCTAGAGTAAGACATCCTGCGATCACGATCGGTAGTACAAACTGCCACAAATGAGAAAGCATTATAAATAATGGCTACATTCCAAATAGCAAAATGCCCATGCTAATTACAATCCATTCATAGTACAAACCTGACATAACTTATGCCAGTCAAGGGATTTTAGCCCTAATAATTGGTCGTCTTTAGAAAATGCGAACCTTAGAGAACGCATCATACCCGTCGGAGTGCGGATAGACTTAATTACTTGCTTCACAATGCGCTCTTCTTTAGTGGGAAAAACCCAAGGAGCACAAGGAAGCTGCACATGACCATCAGCACTCGACAACGGCCAAAGTGCCTCCATCTTATGTACCTCCTTTAAATCCATTCGTGCCCCTATAGTGTCTCTGTTTCCTGTGATGTGGTCCCATAATAAGCTGCCCACATTCTTGAAAATATGCATGGGATCCAACAAGTGGTTGACCTGTAAGTGGGTCCAATATGGCAACTCATAGAAAACTAAGAACCGCCACATTCCATTTGGATGTGATTTCGCATGGACCATTTTCAGCTCATACCAGCTTGCGGCGTTCATACGTTTTGGAGGTCGTCCAAGGAAACCTTCCTTGAGTTCATGATCCTCTGGCAAGAAAGTAGCGTGTCCTTGATATACCACCTTCTTCATGGTTCGTGACCTTCGTGAGTCTAACTGTGGCCTGCACAATGGACATGCATGATAACCTGAGGTAACCAGACCTGTTCCAACACCACGACCTAGTGAATACTTGATTGAACGAGATAAAATATAGATAATACCAGGAGAACAGAGGCCTACTCACCTAAGCACTCTTCCAATCCTGGAAAGTCATGCATAGCCCACATGAGAATGGCTCGAATATTGGTTGACCTCCGACCATCACGCCTGCTCATATCTTGCACAGTGACCCCCTCCTCCCACAAAATCTTAAGCTCATTGACTAATGGACGAAGATACACGTCTATATTTTTTACTTTGTAGTGGGTTGGGGTGAGCAAGCTAAGGATTAGATGTCCTTTCCTTGTAGAAAGCCATGGAGGGATATTGTAGTTGATGGGGACTATAGGCCACACACTAAGAAGTTGAGCGCAGACCGAATGGGTTCACGCCATCCATTGCGAGACCAAGCCAAAGATTCCTTGGCTCTTAGGCAAAGCCTGGGAAGGTAGAATCAATGTGGCTCCATGCACGCGAATCCGCTGATATTCATTGAACTCCATCCGTGGACCTATTATACGCATGCTACGTTGTCAAGCTCGCCATGCTAGACATACCAAACATGTGGTTTATGCGAGGGATAAGCAGAAAGTATCTGAGAACTTTTTGAGGGATGGTTTGCCCTTGCAAGTCCTGTCGATACCTATGAGCACCACACTTTGGACATGTCTCCATAGTCTCGTATTCTCCTCGAAATAGACAATAATCGTTGATACATGCATGGATGTTATTGTAGTCCATGCCAAGCTTTCGTAAAACATGTCGTGCATCATCACGAGATCAGGCATGGTATTTGCTGGTGGTAATATATTATATATCAATAACCTGAAAAAAATCATAAAACACCTTGAAAAAACACAAATGTTTGTAATAATAGTGACAGAAAAATAAAATCAATGAAGCGTATGTACAAGGTACCTGAACAACTCGGTCACACTCATATCGCTCCACCCATATTTTGCTTGCACACTTAAGAGTGCAAGCAGTATCTTCAGCTGAGATACTTAGCACCCATCATATAATGGTATGGATGCTTCCTCTCTAAGCGGATCAAAAGTCTCGACATCCATGGGAATCAATGCATCGATCATTGCCTCCATCTCAGGCTCCAAGATTGTAGGTAGGTCTCGAAGGTTGCCTGTCTCCTCTGGCATTGACAGTATAGATTGGCCTTGTGAGTGGTGGATTGGCTCTTGCACTCCATCCATCGCACTCCCACATACTCTTCTAATTGGCCGCAAAGGGTGCACTCCCCCTTGGAACGAGACATCACCTCCCTGGATAGAAAATTTGCTAGCAAGACCCAATCTTATTGTATATGGTATTCAATTAGCTTGCGAGTACAATGCATGATTGATATTAACTTCAATTTACCATTTGCTGAAAATCTGCAATCGCCTGATCAATGATCTCAGATTGAAACTTGCCAAATCGTCGTACGTGTTCTATAAACAATCAGTGTTTTCATCTAATTTCCAACTTGCATTGAGAGCAAGGACATGGGACACACTGATTAAGATACGCCTTGGGATCTTGAACAACAGGACCTTCTTCATTTTCCATCTTGTCTACGTTACAAAAAACAATTTAATGACTTGTAATAAAATTTGGGAAAACCCTCACTACAAGATATAGACCTTATAGCGACGTTTAAAGCGACGAAAATACAAACAACAAAATTTGCCCCCGTCGTCGCAAAAAGCGTCGGCATTGACGACGCCATAGAATCGTCGCTATATGCGTCGCATTTGCGATGTAAATAGCGACGCATATAGCGACGGTTGCAGGGAATTTGCGACGCTGATAGCGACGACAATAGCGACGCATGCAGAAATTTGCGACGCAAATAGCGACGGTAACAGAGAAAAAAAAAATTTGTGGCAGGGCAGCAAGCTGCCCTGCCACATATAGCAATGTGTGCTGTATGAGAGCCATACAAAATAGTTTCTGCACTACTGCATACAAAGCATTTGTAAACAAAAAGAATATATACTGAAATCATAAAACTGATGGATGAAATAAATACATGATATCGCATAAAATGCGATTGGTACAATCATAAAACAATATCACTAATACATAGAAAATGTCTACATAGATCGGGCGACTAAAAACTAAAGGTATGTGAGCTCTAAGGATCCAAGGGCAAGCTACAAATCGTCGTCCCCCGAAAGCTCTTCCCGCTGTAAAGGAGCATCAAACGGATTCTGCAGAAAAAGAAACAACATATCAATCCACCATACAATAATGCATTCGAATATCTCATGGTAACTACGGACAAGAAAGATGAGTGACTTACTGGGCCTCCGCGTCTATACAATCGGTCGATCAATGATCTGAGACCGTGCATCTCCGCATATCGAGTCTCAAGGCCTTGCGGATCGCGATTTGTAATGGAGTGCTGCAAAGAAAACAAAATGCTAACTGTTAGAAACATGATTGTCAGTACAAAGAATATCTCAAAAAAACAAATAAGCAAAACAAAAGAGAAACTTACAAAGTCCTCCAAATATGTCCTGTGGCCACCACTCCCAAGATGATGTACCGATCTGGCCTCGATTCGTGCCCTCGCCGCCTCCCGCTGCTGACTCCAACGTCCTGGAGAATTTGTAGCCTCCTCCCTCAGTCGGTGCCAGTCGTCTACATCTAACCACTCAGGCTTTGGAGCCCCACTCTTGATTGCCTTGCGTGCGTCGGATCGTCTATGTGACATGTATGCACGCATGCAATCCATCATCCAGCCCGTAGAGAATCTATCCACTGCAGCTGGCACCGGGAACTCCTCGTGCAAGGATGCTACTATGTACTCCTTGCTCCCCTCCGGTATGTTCCTCTAATGATCCAGGACGTTGTGCCGAAAAACTTGTTGGCACAACTCCCTCATGCGAGCCATCACCCTCCTCCCCTCATCATTCATGATGATGGCTCCTGACCTGCCATCCACTAGGTATCCATAATCCCTAGGAGTGTGCCTTGTATGGGCCCTCTCCCATCTCCGTCCACGCTCCTGGGCATATCCAGGAGACCCCTGAACATCCGGTGTACCGACGGGGGTACCCTCTCCCGGAGTGCCACTCAAAGGGGTGCCACCAGAGGGTGTGCCACCAAAAGGAGTGCCACCAAAAGGCATGACATCTGCCGACGGCTGTGCAAAAGCGGGAGTAACTGGAGTGGACGTCCCCATAGGTGTGACAAATCCTAGAGGTGACCGAGCTCCACCTGAACGACAAGACGGAGACATCGCGTCCATGTCTCCACAGCAGCACCCCCCTGATCCTCCTGCAGTCGCAGTCCCTCCCTCTGGCCCAAGTCGCGAGCGTCGAGATTGTCTGCTCGAAGCTGAAGCATCTGATCGCGCTGAAGCTGATCTAGCAGAGTGCCCTGACGAAGAACGAGACAGCTCCTGATCTGCTATCTCTCTGAATCTCGCGAGCTGATCTGGAGACATACGTGCCATTATCTCCTGAAACTCCTCATCGCTCATCCCTCGACTCATCCTGAAAATGTCGATACCTACACAGATAAAAAATAATGTTAGAATAATCAATTTAAACTATACAAAGCACATTAATATAAATCATTTTTGAAAAATCCCTCTTAAAATGCATATCTTATCTACCTTTATGGAAGATCTAAACAACGAATTGAGTAATACAATTCTCCAAGAATGAAGTATTCTATGGTCCCTTGTTAATCTCCTGACACAAATCTGCATACACTGGAAGGTCGATAGACATGTCACCACAAAAGAACGAGTCTGCCTCGTTCTCAAAAAATTCTACGACTTCTGTATTTCCATCATTGTTAGCCGATGCGGGCTCCAAGCTTGCGGTGGCCTCCACCCCTTGTAATTTCGATCCCTCTATTTGCATATTTTCTTCATCTATGCCTAGAACATTGCTTTGATCGTATACTCTCGCACCTCGAGGAGTTGGAGGTATAACATACCACCATCGAGGTTGTCGGGGTTTTGGATAGAAGATTACCTGTTCACAAACACTTATAAACCGTCTTCAAACCATTGTGACATAAACCATGTCGTATTACAATTAGCAAGCAAATGCCTAGTTGTACCTGTTCACAATGGGCCGGCAACACAAAGGTGTCGCGCAAATCCATCCATTTTTTTTCGGAATCTATTTCGAGAAATCCAGATGGACCTCGTCGAACTGTTGCGCCAGCTCCTCCAAGTACCACTTTGAACCACTGCACGTCGAATATTATCATGGAGAAGCTACGGTAATCCACCGTAATAATACTTTGCAAATTCCCAAAATACTCCATCTCATCCACAACCATGTTCGGATCCGTTGCTTGTCGCCGGCTCTCTTGCTCAAACCTTGCCATGACACCACAGTCCATTGTGGAGCGCATTTTGTCAATACGCTCCACCCAAAAATGCCGTTCGCGCGACTACGCTGCACTATATATTTTGTACTGCACATTGAAACACTCAAATTAGATGTAGCAAGCAAATTTAGATACGACACATTCTAAACCCCTCATTACCTTTGGACTACATCCCCTCGAGAACTCCCACTCCTCCATTGAGACCTCTGTCCCTTCGCTGGATGCCGTGGTCAAGGCTCCATGCAACCATCGTGTTGACATAAACCGCGGTATCTCCTCCATGCCTTCGGGATATCAAATCGGTCAGTGACGCGTACTGCGTCGGAATTCAGCTCGCGCTTCCTCTCGATCTTGCCTTGCAATCTGGTACTTGGCGAGCCACGTCTCCATGGAGGCATGGTGCAACATACAAAAGCGATTCACCTTCTCTTCCATTGAGGCATCCATTCTTTTTTCTACCCCATTTCCAACCACCACATCTCCAGTCAGCCTGTCATCGTCCTTCAGCGTCCATAGCATTTCATTGTCTGGTTCCACCGTTGGTCGCCATTGTGAGATATGCACTAATACCTCTGACACCAACCAACCTTTCGCCATGCTACCTTCCGGACGAGCTCGTTGTCGCACAAAGCCTTTCAGGGTTTTCATGAAGCGCTCCAGGAAGAACATCCATCGCGTATGGACAGGTCCAGTAATCTCCACTTCATCCACAAGATGCACAAGAAGGTGAACTTGTATCGTGAGCATGCTAGTGGGCAGGTATTTCTCAAAGAGACAGACCGTCTCAACTGCTCCCCGCCTTGCGGATTCAATAGAGGACGTCTTAATCTCTTTCTGTGAGATCCATTGCACCAAAGTTGACAGCTTGTAAATGGCCCTGCGAATTTCTGGAGTTAGGCATCCCGCGATCGCGATCGGTAGGACAAACTTCCACAAATGAGAAAGCATTAAGAATAATGGTCACTTTTCAAATTTCAAAATGTCCACGCTAATTAAAGTCCATTCTGTTCACAAACCTGACATATCTTATGCCAATCATTGGATTTTAGCCCAGAAATCTGGTCATCTTTAGAAAATGCGGACCTGAGAGAACGCATCATACCCGTCGGAGTGTGGATAGACTTGATTACTTGCTTCACAATGCGCTCTTCTTTGGTAGACAAAACCCAAGGAGCGCGAGGAAGCTTCACTCCCCCTTCAGCACTCGACTGCGGCCAAAGCGCCTCCATCTTACCTACCTCCTTTAAATCCATTCGTGACCCTATAGTGTCTCTCTTTCCTGTGATGTGGTCCCATAGCAAGCTGCCCACATTTTTGAAAATATGCATGGGATCCAACAAGTGGTTGACCTGTAAGTGGGTCCAATATGGCAACTCGTAGAAAACTGAGAACCGTCGCATTCCATTTGGACGTGAATCCGGATTTACCATTTTCAGCTCGTACCAGCTTGCAGCGTTCATACGTGCTGGAGGTCGTCCAAGAAAACCTTCCCTGAGTTCGTGATCCTCCGGCAAGAAAGCGGCGTGTCCTTGATATACTATCTTCTTCATGGTTCGTGACCTTCGGGAGTCTAACTGTGGCCCACACAATGGACATGCATGATAACCTGAGGTAACGAGACCTGCAAGGCGATCCACGACCTAGTGAATACTTGATTGAATGAAATAAAATATAGATATTACCGGCGAGAACAAAGGTCTGCTCACCTGAGCACTCTCCCAATCCCGGAAAGTCATGCATCGTCCACATGAGAATGGCTCGAATGTTGGCTGACCGCCGACCATCGCGCCTGCTCATATCTTGCACCGTGACCCCCTCCTCCCACAAAATCTTAAGCTCATCGACTAATGGACGAAGATACACGTCCATATTTTTTACTTTGTAGCGGCCCGGTACGAGCAAGCTAAGGATGAGATGTCCTTTCTTCATAGAAAGCCATGGAGGAATGTTGTAGTTGACAAGCACTATAGGCCACACACTGTAAGAAGTCGAGCGCAGACCGAATGGGTTCACACCATCCATGGCGAGACCGAACCGAAGATTCCTTGGCTCTCGCGCAAAGCCTGGGAAGGTAGAGTCAATGTGGCTCCATGCGCGCGAATCTGCTGATATTCGTTGCACTCCATCCGTGGACCTATTTTGCATATGCCACGTTGTCAAGCTTGCCATGGCAGACGTGCGAAACATGTGCTTTATGCGGGGGATGAGCGGAAAGTGTCTGAGGACTTTTTGAGGGATGGTTTGCCCTTGCAAGTCCTGTCGATACCTGTGAGCACCACACTTTGGACATGTCTCCATAGTCTCGTATTCATCTCGAAACAATATGCAATCGTTGATACATGCATGGATGTTATTGTAGTCCATGCCAAGCTTTCGTAAAACATGTCGTGCATCATCACGAGACTCAGGCATGGTGTTTGCAGGTGGCAATATATGATATTTCAATAACCTGAAAAAATCATAAAACACCTTGAATAATCCATCCATGTTTGCAATAATACTGTTTTTTTAAAAAAACAATGAAGTCTGTGTGCAAGGTACCTGAATAACTCAGTCACACTCGTATCGCTCCAACCGTATTTTGCTTGCACACTTAAGAGTGCAAGCAATGTCTTCAACCAAGATACTCGGCACCCATCATATAATGGTATGGATGCTTCCTCTCTAAGTGGATCATATGTCTCGACATCCATGGGAATCAATGCATCGATCATTGCCTCCATCTCAGGCTCCAAGATTGTAGGCAAGTCGGGAAGGTTGTCTGTCTCCTCTAGCATTGACAGTATAGATGGACCTTGCGAGTGGTTGATTGGCTCCTGCAATCCATCCATCGCATGTCCACGAACTCTTCTAATTGGCCGCAAAGGGTGCACTCCCCCTTGGGTCGAGACATTACCCCCCTGGATACAAAATTTGCCAACAAGACCCAATCTTATTGTGTATGGTTTTCAATTAGCTTGAGAGTACAATGTATGAAAAATGCTAACTTCAAATTACCGTTTGCTGAAAGTCTGCAATCGCCTGATCAATGATCTCAGATTGAAACTCTCCAAATCGTCGTACATGTTCTATAGACAATCGGCGTTTTCGTCTAATTGCCAACTTGCATTGAGAGCAAGGACATGGGACACGCTGATTAAGATACGACTCGCGGTCTTGAACAATAGGACCTTCTTCGTTTGCCATCTTATCTACATTACAGCAAACGAGGCTTAAATGGATAGCTTTATGGAGATGTACGTCAAGTTGCAAGTTGACCATAAACCTTGCATTGTATATAGTAGTCGAGAGATTTTTCGATGTTATATCTTGGCCTTGTATCATGCTCAACGATTTGTTTGTCCCGATAGATAATTTTTTGTTATATCTCGGCTTTGAGTATAAGTAATCCATTTTAAAATTAATACGCGCCATCTATGAAATTTTATAACTATAGTAATAAAATTTATTTCAATCAATTCTACTCATAGTCATAAGACCTGAGAGAAATTATCCTATACTCAATTTAAGGGTTTCTTCTTCTATAACAATAATTTTGGGTTCATTTTGATGAAGTACGTGGCCGTATGCAAAGCACATTGCATACCATTATCAATACGTATACTGTCTTAAATTTCCTTCCCTTCCCTCTCCCTCTCTTTCTCTCCCTCTCCCTCTCTTCCTCTCTTTCTCTCACCCTCTCCCTCTCCCTCTCGTTCTCTTTCTCTCCCTCTCTCATTTCCTCCCTCCCCCTCCCTCTCCCTCGCTCCCTCTCCCTCCCCCTCCCTCTTTCTCTCCCTCTCTCATTTCCTTCCCCTCCCCCTCCCTCTCCCTCTCCCTCTCCCTCTCTTTCTCTTTTTCTCCCTCTCCCTCTCTATCTCTCTTTCTCTCTCATTTCCTAAACAAGCAAAAAATAAAGTGATTTAAACATGTTCCAAGCAAAAGGGAGAGGGAGAGATACAATGCACTCTCCCTCTCTTTCTCTTTCTATCCCTCTCTCATTTCCTTCCCCTTCCTCTCCCTCTCACTCTCTTTCTCTCTCATTTCCTCTCCTAAACAAGCAAAAAATAAAGTGATTCAAACATTAAACAAGCAAAAGGGAGAGGGAGGGAGAGAGAGAATGCACTCTCCCTCCTTCTCCCTCTCTTTCTCTTTCTCTCCCTCTCCTATTTCCTCCCTCTCTCTCTCCCTCTCCCTCTATTTCTCTTTCTCTTTCTTTCCCTCTCCCTCTCTTTCTCTCTTATTCTCTCGTTTCCTCTCCTAAACAAGCAAATAAGAAAGTAATTTAAACATTAAACAAGCAAAAGGGAGAGAGAGAGAGAGAGAATGCACTCTCCCTCTCTTTCTCTCCCTCTCTCTCCCTCTCCCTCTCCTTCTCTTTCATTTCCTCTCCTAAACAAACAAAAGAGAACGATTTAAACCTTCAATAAGTAAAAGAAAGAGAGAGAGAGACTCACCAATGAGATATGGCGAGCGTGGGTGGCTTCTCTTTGCAACGAAGGCTCCTCCTCTCCTTCGCGAACAACGACGGTGGCGGCGGCGGCGGCAGCAAGTCTCTTCCTCCTCTTCTCTCACAAAGCCTTGGCTCTCTCCCTCGCTCTCGCTCTCAAAAGGCGAAGAAAAGAAAATGAAAACGGCGGTCTGGTTTCGGCCGCGCTTTTTTTCCCTGCGGTGTTGCAATTGGCATCGCTATATGCGTCGCTATTTGCGACGCATATAGCGACGCCAATTGCGATGCCAATAGCAATGCCTATAGCGACGCCGATATCCGCCGTCGCTAATCGGCGCCGCTATTGGCCCATTCCCTTGTAGTGCCTTCACTCATTGTTTATTGGAGGTCACTTATGCTTCTTGAGATGTCTATTTGATGTGAGATCACTTGGGATGCTATGTCAATGTCTTGGCATGCTATTGGACTAATTTGAGTACTCATTTACTCCATTTTATAGAGGTTTTCACTTCTGTAATAAGTAGGGTTGAATGCTATTTTGTCAGAGAAACTTCATGCTTATTGCTTGTTGATGCTTATTGATTACTTTGCATGCTACACTAATGTCTATGGTTGATGCCATATACTTAGCCATGCTTCTAGAATGCACTCGGATTGAGATTGAAGCTTAGTCTCATTGAGTTTGACTGTCACTTCTCACATCAGGCGTTAATTTAAGACACTTCATGCCTCTTATCATTGGATGATACATGAGCCATTTGTTAGATATATTATAGTGAGACAATAGGACTAATTGTGACATGTACATGCTCTCTTGATACTCATTGGATGCAGTATCCCTATCGTAGGATGGTTTGATGTTTTGTCTTGGATCTAGTACTTATATCTGTCATAGTGTTGTCAGTGGTATTTTTATGCTTCTAGGTTATGTATTGAGCCTTAGTTCCCTCTCTCATTTCCTTTTCTCTCTCCTCTCTCTCTCTATCATTTTTTCTCTCTTCTCTCCCTCTCTCATTTCGTTTTCTCTCTTCCTCTCTCTCTCTCATTTCATTTTCTTCCTTAAATGTTTTATTTGGAAAATATCTCCCTCTCTTCCTGCTAGCTTTCACTCAAGAGGTCCTTCCATTTTCTTCCTTAAATGTTTTATTTGGAAAATATCTCCCTCTCTTCCTGCTAGCTTTCACTCAAGAGGTCCTTCCATTTAAATGCTCCTAACACTCTCCAATGAGTTGCATTTAGATGAGTTACATTGTGAGTTCAATTTGAATGCAACCCATAGGGTGTTCTATCTAGAGAATTAATTTCATGTCGTAAGAAAAAAAAATTCACTAATTTCTTTCCTAATACAATTGATAAACATTAGACATAACTAATCCTCCATAGCAATCATTAGACATAACACTAGACATAACTAATTTCTTTCCTAATGCAATTGATAAACATTGGGCATAACTAATCCTCCATAGCAATCATCAATCAATGCAATTTGAATCTCTACTACAAATGATTAGAGAGTTTTTTTATAAAAAATTGAGTTGTTGATTTCTATCTACTCTAATATACTCAACCAATCAAATCATCATGTCAAATAAATTCAGCCTTACAATCTAAGCATGGCTCCCTCAATTGGTCACGCCACTCCATTTTGCAATCCATCCATTCCTCAAGTACTCCAACAAAGAGAGGAAGCATAGAAAAGAAAGAGGGATATCCCAACCTCATCTCAACTCCACCTCTCACCCTCCAAATTGTAGAAGAAGAAGGGGAAGAAGAGAAGAATGCAAGATAGGAGAGAAGCTTCACTCTTCTAGTTCCTCACTTAATTCCTCTCTCACTCGCCCTCACCCTCACCCTCACCCTCAATGTGAAGCATAAGAAGATAGGATACAAGGAGAGAGAAGAGAGCTCTCAAGTTTGCACACACAAGAATGATCTATGCATGCATCCTATGTTAATTTGAACACTTCAAAAAAGTGAATAGAGAGCTTTTTCCACAACCTCTTCCATTTCCTCCCTCTCCCTCCCTCTCCCTCTCCCTCTCTTTCTCTCTCATTTCCTCTCCCTCTCACAATGTATCCTAACACTCTCCAAAAGCAAAAGGGAGAGGGAGAGAGAGAATGCACTCTCCTTCCCTCTCCCTCTCCCTCTCCCTCTCTTTCTCTTTCTCTCCCTCTCTCATCTCCTCCCACTCCCTCTCCCTCTCTTTCTCTTTCTCTCCCTCTCTCTTTCTCTTTCTCTCCCTCCCTCTCCCTCTCTTTCTATCCCTCCCTCTCCCTCTCCCTCTCTTTCTCTCTCATTTCCTCTCCTAAACAAGAAAAAGAGAAAGTGATTTAAACCCTAAACAAGTAAAAGAAGGAGAGAATAGACTCACCGATGAGATATGGCGACTGTGGGGTGGCTCCTCTTCACAATGAAGGCTCCTCCTCTCCTTCGAGAACAATGGTGGCGGCAGCGGCGGTGGCAGCAAGCCTTCTTCCTCTCCCTCTCTCACAATGGTCACTCTCTCTCTCTTGCTCTCGCTCTCAAAAGAGTAGACGCAAAAATGCGAAATAAACCCGCGCTTGGTTTCGGCCTGTTTTTTTTCCCTGTGAAGCGTCGCTATATGCGTCGCTATTTTTTGCGTTGCGATGCCGCTACCTGCGTTGCTACCCACCGTCGCTATAGGCTTAAATCCTTGTAGTGATTAGGACTCGAAATCTAAAAGGATGCCTACACAATTCTCCAAATGAGTGATGAGAGTTTAAGGCAACCTAAAGGTTGCATTACCAAATTTTGCATGACTCTTATCAATGCGGAATGCATTATGAACTTCTGGGTTATCATGTTTGCAAAGGAGGCCAAGCTATCAAGTATTGTTAGGAAGGCCATGGATCTTGCAATCCACCTGTCAAGTTGATATACACGTTGTTCGTCTAATTTTTGGTAGAGGTGCTCGATGTATGATAATGGATGCATATCCTGAATCTCCTTAAAGTGAGAGAGTACCTTAATCTTTGTCAAAACTAGATGCATCAAAGAATCCATCTAGCAACAAGCGACGAGTCATAGGAGGAGGGGTCCACTACTATAGAGGATGTCTACTAGGAGCTCTCTAAATGAGTCGATAGAAGCTCAAGATAGAATAAGAGATGTGGATGTGACTAAATTGGACCTCAATACATTGAATGATCCATGACCCATTAAATTAGGGTTTATGCTCAGTCTAGAAGAAAGGAAGGACTATGTGTCCTTGATCCGAGAATTCCATGACATTTTCACCTTGAGCTATGATGAGTCAAGTGGTATTCCTTCTAGCTTAGCTATGTATACCATTCCTTTGAAGGAAGGTAGCCTCCATGTGTGACAAAAAGTGAGGTGTCTACCTTTTGAACTAAGGTACAAACTATTTAAGGAATTATCAAGAAAAAGAAGAATAATCAAATCTGGATTTGCATAGATATTAGGGAGCTCAATAAATAGAAGCTCAAAGATTACTATCCACTGTCATTTATTGACCAAATTCTAGATCAGCTTCACAGGTACATATATCTATTTATTTATGTACTTTGCTAGATATAACCAAATGGCTATTGTAGAGGAAGACAAGTTGAAAATGACATTTATCACTATATTCAAAACCTTTTCATATCACGTTATGGCATTTGAGTAATGCAATGTGCCAAGTTCTTGGCAAGATACAGCTGATAAGACTTTTGGTAATATTTTCCTAGAGGAGTTGAAATTTTATATTGATGATCTGGGCACAACTACCACAAAGGAGAGACATGTGGTTATTTAAAGAAAATTTTTTGAGTGTTACAAGTAGTTTTTCATTGCTTTTAATCCAAGAAAGTTCATCTTTGGAGTTTCATGCAGATTTCTATTGGGCCATGTGGTTAGCTTGGCTCCTATTGCAATAGATCTTGAAAGGATAAAGGTTATTATCATTGTGAGTCCGCCACATACTCCTAAACAAGTACATAGATTTCTATCATCGTTGGTGGCTGGGATACTATCAAAGATTTATCAATGCACTGACAAAGAGGACATCGCCACACAGACAAATCTATTGTCCTTTAACTATTAGTTTGTTTGGAGGACCCATGTCAAGTATCCCTTGAGAATGTAAAGTAAGAATTAATGAAAGCACTAGTCTTGAAAGCACCGAAAAGATGTGAGGCCTTCTATATGTTTTCAGCAACTACAATGCATAGTATTAGTTTGTTGTTGTCTAGCCTAGATTTGGGAGAAGAAGTGATATCATTTGATGCATTTGCTAGCCATAAATTGGTGATATCAAAGATTAATTACACCTACATGGAAAAGTTATGCCTTGGGATGGTATTCAACGACAAAGAAATTCATGCATTACCTTCTCTATGAAAAGGTGGTATTTTATACAAAGGCGGAGGAGTTGAGACTTTTGATAAATAAGTTACGGTCGTATCATTGCCTAGCAAAGTGGTTAATCACTTTGTAGGAGTTTGATTATGAAATCAAGAGTAAGCCACCAGAGTTGCATGGTGTCATCGAATGTCTTCTAGATTTCAGAGAACTAGAAGAAATTTTGGCTAAAGGTAGTGACCTTGAGGATCTATTCAAAATTGTTACAACTTTCATTTTATCTTGGTATGCTACCATATTGCACTACCTATCTATAGGGGAGAATGGATCCACTTTGTTAAAGGTTGAGAAGAGGAAAATCAAATAGCAAGCTTTGAATTTTTCTTTGACCACAAGAACATTGTATCAACAAGGGGTGGATGATGCTTATCCTCGATGTGTTATGCTTGATGAGGTTCCATTTATCTTGGAAGAGTTCCATGACTTTTCTTCTGGAGGGTACTTTTCTCTGCACAAAAGCCTTTAGGAGGTCGATATTGGTGGCGGTCCATTTTCCAATAACATTTGCATATGTCAAGAGATGTGATGTATGTCAAAGACATGACAGTATGGAGAATAGGAAGCACATATTGACTCTTATTATGGCTATACTACTATTCAAGAAGTGGGGCATTAATTTTGTGGATCCTATTACCCCGTCATCCTCTGCACAGAAGTGGTATATCATAGTGGCAAGTTATTATTTTACAAAGTGATTAGAAGCATGAGTGACAATGAAGGATGATGTAAAGGAGACTACTAGCTTCTTGCTACTTGAGCACATTGTCTGTCAGTTTGGTCTACCAAAGGAGTTAGTGTCCAACAGCAAAACCCAATTTTTGAATATGTTAAATTACACACAATAAAATGGCACCTTATAATCCACAAGTGAATGGGTAGTTTGAAAGGACCAATAAACAACTTGTGGATATTCTATCAAAGATAGTATCAAAGAAGAACTACAATTGGGATAAGAAGCGATATGTGGCCATGTGGCCATATAACACGACCTTAATCGAGCTACCAACCACATGCCATTCAAGGTAGTTTATGGCAAGGAGTGCGTATTATCCCTAGAAATTGAGTTACCAACTATAAGATTTCAATTAATCATTATTTAGGAAACTAGTATGCACTCTTTGAACACTTTAGCACACCTTGATGAGCTCAAATTGCAAAGTCTATTACATTAGGAGATAGCTAAGCGTCAAATGAAGAAGCTTCATGATTTGAAAGCAAATAATTATACCTTCAAGAAAGGGAAATTAGTTTTATACCATGATGCATGTAGAGAGTTGTTTCCTACGAAACTAGAGCCTAAGTGGGATGGTCCCTACAAAATAGTTAGAATCGAAAAAAATAAGTCCACAACTTTACTAGTAGATTTATAGGGAGTGGAGTTTAAAAAGAAGGTTAAAATAAATAAGATTAAATCTTATTATCTTAGGTCTACTGATGAGATAAACTGTTTTGCAAGTCAAGATAAGAGTGATTTGAAACCTGCAAGAGAGGCTAGAAGTTTGTTGATGGGGAAACTAATTCCCTATTTAAAACACACATACTTGGAATAAAGATACCATCAGGGAAGACTTGCTTTCTGGAGCAAAGGTTATAAAGTGATTGAGCAAGAGGATGGGAAATTTGTTTGGGAGATCAAAGTCTTCTACCATCATTGCTTAAGGATTTTGATGAGCATCCTTGTTGGATTCAATGAAAAAGGTGGGATAGAGCCTTTGGTTCATCCTCTGAATATGTTGAATTTTGACTATCATAGTTACGAATAAAGGAGCTGACGATGGTTGGATGTGTGAACCCTTTATGGACATATACATTATATTTTGATGGAGCATTTTAGGGGTCCCAATAAGAAATGAGGTATTAGGGTAGTCACATTCAAGATCCCCAGTGTAGAATCACAATGAAATTAGCTACCTATCTTGGGTCAAGATTTACTAATAATATGGTAGAATATAAAGCCCTGATCATGGGATTGCATATTGCTAAGAAAGGTGGTATTCACTAGTTATTAGTCAAAGGAGATTCCTAGTTGGTTTTGAATCAATTGAATGGGATGTATTCAGTATAGAATCCCATTCTTTGCCCTTTCCATGTATTACATTGTTACATCCTTCTTGTCATCACATTGAGAATTTTTTCAAAGTAAATTCACATGCTACTGATATGAATTATGAAACAATATGCTCCCAATGGTGATGGTAAGTGGCATAAACGTGGGATCATACTTATGAGGTTGTGGGTTCATATGTTGGTAGGTGCATCACTTTGTTGGACACTTGGACCTAATGTTGGCAATATGCACATGGTCTGGTCATGAGTGGGCCTTTTGCCCACTTTCACTTAGTTGCTTCACTATTGAGGAGGAGATTCCTAGTACAATTAAACTTTGATGTTGATTGGTCTTGCGAGCTAAGCTATCTTCACATAGAATCCATGCCAACATGGTTCTTGCTTACTCCCTTGAAGGCTCATGTAAGTTACTCATGAATATATGTGTCATCACATTGAGAGTTTTTTCAAAGTAAATTCACATGCTAGTGATATGAATTATAAAACAATATGCTCCCAATGGTGATGGTAAGTGGCATAACCTTGGGATCATACTTATGAGGTTGTGGGTTCATATGTTGGTAGGTGCATCACTTTGTTGGACACTTGGACCTAATGTTGGCAATATGCACATGGTGTGGTCATGAGTGGGCCTTTGCCCACTTTCACTTAGTTGCTTCACTATTGAGGAGGAGAGTCCTAGTACAATTAAACTTTGATGTTGATTGGTCTTGTAAGCTAAGCTATCTTCACATAGAATCCATGCCAACATGGTTCTTGCTTACTCCCTTGGAGGCTCATGTAAGTTACTCATGAATATATATGTGCATCACATGGGTTCAAAATAAGGTATTTTCAAAATACCATTTTTTACATATAGAAGGGTATAATATAAAGAGATTATTTACAGATTGAATAGAAAAGGATTATGTTTTATTCAAAAAAATCATAGATAATGATATTTATAAATAACCCCTGAACGTGCGTGATGTAGAGGATATACATATAGTAACTTCCCCGAGCTTGGAGGGGAGGTGCATCCCCTTACAAATATTTTTTTGTTTATGCCTTATCCCAATAATAAAGGCATAATATGGAACATATTCATACCTTACAAGTTGCTCATTATTGTAGTGCGTAGAGAAATGCTTGGCTAAATATGGGTGGCTTGAGAGCATCTTGTGACATTGAGGTTAGCAATAGAAATGTAAATTGGCTTCTTGAAGTGGAGCTTTCTAATAAGGGTGAAAATATGACACTAGCATTTTTTATTCATGCAAATTGTTGAGCCCATTAGTTCATCAATTGACTTTCCCTAGTGACTAAAACAACTTGTTGCTAGGGATAACCTAGCTCATATGAGTAATATTGATATTTCAATCAATTGGAGAAGAATAGTAATCTTGTTGGCAAGAAGATATTATTGCAAGGAAGTGAAGATTGGGTAATGGAAAGAAGACGAGAATGGGTGGTGATTGTCATTGTATTACAGTATGGTTGGTCATTTGTCATGCATCAAAGGTCAATATTTTAGTATTTTTCTACTATTGCACATAAGTTTCATAATGACATATCGACTCTCTTTCAAATGCTATCTTTGTAAATCAATGCGCATTGCCTTTGCATAGGTCGTGACTAAAGGAAATCCCCGCTTCAGATGGCATGATAGCTTGACTTAATTTGAGTGATCCAATCCCATTATTCACGAAGGGAGAAATCTAGTAAACAAGTTGCAATATAAAAATCATTTCAAGAAGAAAAGTAATCTCAATCAGGTGAGTACAAGAGATTCCCATAGTTTTAGAACATAGAGATCAAGGTGCTTAATACATTTGAGGATTAGCACAAACATGGGTTTCTTTAGGAACAAAGAACAATCCTACTATACATAAATTTCAATTCGGCACTATACATAAAATTTGAGGATTAGGTACTAAACTATAAGAAATTTAAAGGTTCAGCCTTAGCCAATAATATATAGCAAGAAAATGCCTATTTATAGGATATACCAAGCCAATATTTTTCAGGAAAAGCTCCAGCTTGGCGAGCTGAGTAGACATATCATTGGAAGATGATCAAAGGCATTGATGGTGTGGTTGAGACTCAAGAAATAGATTTGATCTAGCCAAAGAAGTGGATTTCATTCTCCACGATGAAAGATTCAGTATTCTAGAAATACATGATTACTTTTTGCATCGCAAGGATGGACTTCATAAACATTTTTTGAACCCTACGCTGAGCAAGGTCGATCCATTCAGCCCAGAACAACAACTTTTGTAATCTCTGACGTCAATAGAGGATGTTTTCTTTTTGATACCTCCGACAGAAGCAGCAATTAACGTCGCCATGTTTGATGATACGAATAATGCTCTTTTAAAAGCTTTCTAAAGCTTTTTCGAGGTGGTGAACAATTATAAGAGGCGATCATCAGCGACGACGACGAGAGAAAAAAAAAAGACAAAGTTGACGAAGGGCAACAGAATAAGGAGCAGTCCAGACGAAGGTAACGAGACGAGGGTGAATTCTGAGGATGCAGCAGAGGAAGACGACGAGAAGACGAAGGAACGAGAGGATGACATCGATGAGCTCGGAGAGTCAACGCACAAGGTGACGAAAGCGAAGACGGCAGGCAGAAGGACGAGAAGAAGGCCAACTGGGTAAGACAAAGGTGACGTAAAGGCGAAGCATTACAGGAGTCTTGACGAAGATGACCTGCAGACAAAGCTGAAGGGAGAGAAGACACAGAATTCGAAGACGACGCAGACGAAGTTAGTGCGACGGCAGAGCAAAAGCCGGAGACAAAGTGGACGAAGTCGCTGTGAAGAGCAGAACAATACCCTTCGATAGCTCTAAACACACCAAAGAAGAAGAAAGGCGGCCTCGTACTGCAACAAAAGAAGAGAAGGTTGTGCTTTCCTATGGTCAGGCTTCTTCAATAAGTTATGACGTGATCCCACTTTTCACTCTCTTGAAGAGCATATTCGATGTGACCAGAGGGGCTTGTGCCTTCAACTACATTCTGTTCTTTGATATATGAGAGTATGTCGCCTCCAAAGTGAAAATACTCCAAGAGTTGGCATTCAATCATTCGCTATCAAAGTTAAATGCCGTGTGAAAAGTCTTCACTACAAAAGCATCTTGTAAAAAGGGAAGGTGATGTATAATCTCTCCCTTCACTTTGCTCTCCAATCATCATCTACAATAATAAAAATATATTCTTCATCTATGTATACAACAAGTATACAATATCTTACTTTGAGCTACCTTGTGGAATATCTTTTGGTTATGTTCGTAACATAGCCTCATAAACCCCATTGTCATCATTGCCAAATAAACATCAATTTACCTAGCTTTCATGCATGTCCATGACAATTTACTCTCTTTTGTGTCCAAGCTTTGAAGATCTCCCGAGAATAGAAACATTGAGCTTATTCTAAACTATCCTTTGAGTACATCAAGTCAAGAATTCTATGTATTAGATTTTGTGTTATATTGAGATGATGGAAATCCTTGTTTCCCATTTCGCCTTATCATTCGATCAAATGTGAATCCTAACCATTCTTTTTACTTTAAGTATTTCCATTATTCCCATCTCGCAAAGCATCCCTGCAATGAGTGACTTTCACGAACCCACGTACGAATCCCGTGCAATAGTGCAAGAAAAGGATTGTGTCTATCTATGTATGGAGGAGAGAGAGAGAGAGAGAGAGAGAGAGAGAGGGAGGGAGGGAGAGACAAATGAGGAGATAGAAGAGTCACATCTTGAAGGTGAATGAGCCTTCCATTATTAGATTGTGATAAACTCTTAAATCTACATTGTATACCAATTTTTGCTTTGATATGAGGGCTTTCCCATGGTGAGTTTGAAAAGGGAGATGAACTAAGCACCAATGTTCTAATCATAAAGCACAAAGGTTGCACCACCTTTCCGTGTTGCTTAGGATATCATGGAATATGAGTTCAAATGGTAATATGTATATAGTGGCAATGGGAGGGGGAAGCTTAAAAGAGTGGATGATCTCCTATTGTAGGTGACAAGTGTGAAACTATTCTACTTATTTCAAAACTTTCTCTATTTAGGAAGAGTTTTAGAAGAGGCATAGAGTTTTCCGTTTTTGTGGGATTCCTTCACAAACTCACCTGGGAAGGGGATAATTTCAAAACATGGCAAATCCCTCTAATTTGTCAAGCTAGTTTGCTCAGGCTCATCACCTAGGGAAAGACCATGTTGAGTGCTTGGTAGCATGGTTTTCAAGCATGCTAAGAGTGCATGAAACTCAAGATCATGGAGAACTTGAAGTGCCCATTTGAGAAGGATATCAATCAAAGATTGATGGTTCTCAATAGTAAGATGCAAAGCAAGTGAATAGTTATTGATGATGAGAGATGGCTTCATGACATCCTTTCATGGCCTCATTTTGTGGGATGCTTAAAGGTGTTGTGATGATGCGATGGTATGAGGGAGCTAAGTTGACAAAAAGATGATGGCATGATGGAATTTTAGTCTAGTTGAATAATCCAAAGAGTACCAATATCCTTAACATCATGACCAAAACTATATCCATGACTAGGAATGATCAATCTGTAAGCACACCAACAAAGAAACTGACACATTTAATATCAAAGTGACAATAACTTCCAACTCCTATATTTTTTTTCTGTTAACTTTTCTTCAATTATTGTTGCATTGATTGATGTGCCAAACACTTCATGATATATGGGTTCAAACCAAGGAGATAAAAATTGAATGATAGATGCAATTTGCTTGCACCATTATTATGTTGCCATTGGAAGTTAATGATATTTTCCCATGGGTATCATATATGCATAAGCTTGGTGAGGTGGCTCTCAAGGATTCCATATGATTCCAAATGGTTCTATCACATGTAAGAATGTAGTTCTTGGTGTATGGTGAAACCCTTATCTCCATACTGCTTTGCAAAAGGTTGATGAGGTGTGGAACTGCTCAAGATAATTGAGGAGAAGAATGAAAGAATTTGAAGCCAAGCTAGTTGAAGTGTTGTAAAGATCATCCATGCTTACATAGAGTGCTAACTGCAAGAGTTCTCATGGAGCTATTTAGGTAGCTCATGGATCTTATTCTTGTAAGTTCAAAGTGTGTTGGAACTACCACCTTGTTGAAGGTGGCATGAGGGTTTCTACTTGTCCACTTTTCCTAGTGTTGTAGAGAATTGTAATATTGATGCTCTTAGTATGCATCCTTGGGTTAAGAGATTTATTTTCTTAGACAAATATCGTTAATATGAAGGTATTGTATTATGTCAAATGTACAGATGATCTTTTAAAACAGAGGGCTCTAATGTAGTAAATTTCCAATGCAATTAAGTTTTGCCTATGCAAATTTATACTTAATGCACCCATATCATGAAAAAGGTGAATTTGATGGAACCTAAACATTCGCAGGAGGGGTATTTTCAATTCTTGTGCTTCGAGTGGGGACTCCTACACGTGCTCCTCTTACTCCCGCACGTGCTCCTCTTGTGTGGTGCTTTGGGGCCATTGCAATTGGGATTCACGGGCAGGTGGAGGGTGTGCTGAAATTTTCTACAAGTTGGCAGTCCTTCGTTCCCGCAAGGGAACTCCCTTCACAAACGAATTGCGTCCTTCACGCGCTTTGCGGGTGAAGCACCCTAAGAAGCTTTTAGTGGAAGCTTCTAGGAAGCTTCTTACGAAGCTTCTTTAGTTTCTTCCTTTCTGTCAGTCGGGCCTGACAGCATCTCCTCCTCCTCAATCACGTTGCGAATGGTGATGATGACAAAAATGATGGTGATGAAGGTATGTGGCGGTGTTTGGCAGCTTGGCGGCGTGTTAGGTGGAGCAAGGGGTGCGTGGCGTGTTAGGCGGAGTAGGGGGGTGGCATTTTGAAGACCACGATCCAGAGGGGGGGGGCTCCCCTTATTTAGTGGGGTGGTGGTTCATGGGTGGGGGAGACGGCCATTTGGCGGGCCGCCACCCCACACCTGGGGGGTGCATGCCCCCTCTCCCACTCTTACTCCCTCTCTCTCTCTCTCTCTCTCTCTCTCTCTCTCTCTCTCTCTCTCTCTCTCTCTCTCTCTCTCTCCTCGACATGCTGTCGGCAGGGGGAGAGAGAGAGAGGTTAAAAAAATTGAACTAATTTTAAAATTTTGAAAATGGGGGGTTTCTTATGGGAGAGGCACACGAAATGTTACATCCCCTCCCTACATTTAATATTATGCTTGTAGTGGTAAGTATAGAGAATGTTTTCATGTCATTTTCTTATCTACAAAGCAATAGATCATGCACTATAACATGAAAATGGAGATAAGCTAAGGCTAAAACCTCATGCTTTAGGCCCATCATATATCCACAAATACATTTAAAAATTTTTGTAAATTTTTTACTCATAAAAATATTTTTTCTATATAAAATCTATTTTCTTTTTTTTTTAAATAAATTGATGTATTTCTTTAATTTTTAAGAGTCAACAATTTAAGTCACACTCTAATCCACCTTGACATTCAATTTTACCCCATATCATGAACACAAATTGATTGTCCAAAATGATGAAAACGCCATTTTTCTTTAAAAATACACATTTTAAGTTTTTAAAAATAAATAACTCATGACTAGGCCTAGGAGGTCGAAATGTTACGACACACAATCCTCAAACATGTTGCAACCAAGCATAAAATAAATTTTTGGTGCATATCAACGAGAATTTCATCATAAATTGTCAAAAAGGATTTGAATTTTCATTGAAAAAGGCCTTACCACATTTTCTTAGGTTTTGAGAATTAATACTTGCATTTTTAGGCAACCACCGAACCCGCCATTAATCCTCAAACCATGCTCACCATCATTCCTTGGCATCCACATGATCCCATCACAATCCGGTAAAAAGCCAGACAACTTGTATTCATTCCAATCTCCTTCCATTTACTTGTGCATGAACCACCTTCAAGAGAAGAGAGAGGGAGGAGGGAGAAAAAATGATTTTTGTTCTTTCTCTTTAGGTCACCATTTTTTACACTAAATTAGGAAACACAGAGTAAAAAATTGGTGGATCAGGCTTGTGTCATCAAATAATGTGGTTTCTTTTAGCCCCATAACCCCCCTTCAATCAAGAATCGTGATGGTGCCTCCATTCTACATCATGTTGTTTCAAAAAAACCCCCTCCCCCAAGTTGTCAAATTTTTAGGGGGGTCCAAGGCCCCCCCAAAGGCCAAAGCCATGTCTCTTCCAATCTTGCACTAATTTGACTCCCCAAGTGTTCACATGCGCATGGGCGCATGATTTAATTATTCATTATTGGGCATTGTATTTGGGCACACTCGACTCTTTGGGTGCCCAACTACTTTATTCTTTATGTAGACAAAAGCAAACACAAAAGCTAAATCGTGCTAATTGTAAATTTGGGCTATTTTTTAGCTTGAAGATGAATAATATATTAAATACATGCTTTGTGGAGTGCTCACACAAGGCATTGGGGGAGATTGTACCCAATTAGTCTTATTGCTTCATGTCATGCAAATTTTCTCTCTTGGTTTTTGAGCAAAAAGTAGAGTTCTTTATTCTTGGGGACCTTTTGGTGCTCACTACGTATGCATACAGTATCTGATTTGCACACCATTCCCAATGAATTCTATCAAGCCTTCAAAGAAACATTGAGCCCCTTGTTGTCTATATGAAAGGTTGTGTTAGATTTGGAGCCTCCCACTGAGCCTCAATGCTTGCATTATAAAACTCATATATAAAAGGGATGACAAATCCTTGCTAACGAATTAGAAATCATTACTTTCATCAATTTAACATGTAAGGTGTTTGCAAAGGCCTTGGCAAGAAGGAATATTTCTAGATAGATAGATAGTTGGATTGGGAGAGAGAACAAAAAAGGTTAGGTATATTTTGTACTCTATCATTACATTGTGGGAAGGAATGAAACTTGCTCAAGACACCAAGAAATATTGTTTATTATTTGAAAATTTACCTTGATAAGGATTATGATACACTAAAATGTGACTTTGTATCTCAATCTTTGTATGTCACAAGTTTTGGTACTAAATAATTCATTAAGTTTTTCATGAATTTATTTGCAAATTCCTCCTCAATGCTAGTTGTCAATGGTAATATCTCCATCCACCCATTCCCCTAAGGAAATCCATCAAACAATGGTAGCCCCTTTCTCCCCTATTATTTGTGTTTCCACACATGCTCTTGAAATCACATGTGATATACATGCACACGTGATCTAGGAAATGCATGGGGATAATATATTTTCCTAGGAACTAACTTATACTTGTTTATATCATTAAAGCATTGCAAGTAATAGCAATGTGTGAGACAAAAGAGGAGGTTTGTGAATATTCTTTGTTGTTTTGGAAGATGCTAAACAATGCCATGGAACAATGCAAGCATTACTTACCCCAACTTTAGTGGTTTCATGTCAAATGAGGCACAAACGAATGACTATAAGGATAATGTATAATGGTGGACCCTAGAATGTAATGTAAGGGAGAGAAAAATCTTGTCTTTTTCATTAGGAGCAAAAACTACAAAAATACACCAAGAAATTAGTTCATTTGGATAGGCAAAGACATCATATAGTCTATAGAAGTGTGGAGGCCTACAAAGATGACTCAACAAGCTACTCATCAAGCAAATGCAATAAAAAATTTGTGGATTAGTCAAATGACTTTGGAAAATAAACCCCTGCAAAGATGGTTAAAATGGTGGGAGCAGTGAATTGCACACTAGGGAGCATTGAATTGGATGTAAGTTTGTGTGTTGAGATTTCATGTTGTGCATTTGACATATGTTTTTACATTACATAAATTCCTAGATCTCCATATAGGCTAAGAAAAGTCTCTCTAGGAGGAGCATGCTCAAATTCCAAGTATTAACCTATCTGAGAGTGTCTATTCTAGTTGGTTGTTTGGTGATGTGGAAAGAGGAAGATATTGCTATAAATGCATGTGTCACAAATTTTTTGAACTCATACATTCAATGTGCAAAGTGGTTGGGGTTCATGACAGGGAGTTGTATTAGATATGGACCATCTATGGAGTCACTAATATCCAAGGCATGCAAATAGCAAGCTCTAAGCCCTTTCATTTTCGCAAGGCCAATGTATGGAGTGATTACAAGAACCCCAATGTATAACAAGCCAATAACCCATGGAGACAAGGAGACCGTGTAGAGAAATAAAAGTGGTTATGTAGAATCTTTAAGTTCACATAGGCTAGAATATGTCAAGGAGTGAACACAACACAAAGCAAGAGGTCTTCCATGATGAGGTTATGCAAGAGTATGGAGACACATCAATAGTGTGTGACATGTAATTTTTATTGTAAGAAGATTATGTGTTAGCAATATTGGAAACTTTCTAGATATTGTACTCTTTTTTCGACGATGCAAAAGTTTAGCATATAGAAGAAAATATTGTTGCTTTCTCTATTTTTGGATGTATACATTTTTTTGGGAGTTGCTAAATGGTGATGCATGCATGATATATCATATATCTTCAGGATAAAAAAGAGAAATAGTTATGGCATGAGCTTTATGTAATGAAATGTCATGTCAACATCATTTGTTGAAGAAATCTAAGGTTATTTCAAAAAGCTCGAAAAATCAGTTTCAATTGGAAAAGCACGAAATCGAAAGCTCGCAAAAATAACACACTCCTCTTTCTTTAGCTCACTTTTATTTTCCCTTCAACCATCCTTATTTATTTTGTCTAGCTAAACATCAACACAAAAAGACAAGGCATTGGCCTCGGGTCCTGGCCCTAGGTTTGTAGCTGGCTAACTCATCCCTAGAAACCTACTAGGCCTTCACAAGGTGATGATTATCTACTCTTTGATTTTTCTTTTGTTTCATTTCATTTTCTTTTGTGTAGGGGTTAGAACAAGCTGCTTTTTATACACCTTTGTATACTATAGTCTTTAAATATATGCATTGTTTCTTTTCTTTCTTTTATTTGGAAAGCTTCTCTAGCTACCTCACAACTAAAAGAAACTCCTAGAATCAGTTTCCTAGCAAGCTAGCAAAAGAGGGACATTAGGACTACCTTCTAAAATAGTTCTTAAAATTCCCAACAATGTCTTCACAGGAGGCTGCTTGGAGCTCCCTAGACACACTTAATCCTGGGACTTCATACCTTGAATGTCAGTCCCCAACAAAAAAAAAAACCCATATGCATATAACCATTCAACATAAAGGGAAAGAACTCATAAAGGAAGGACATCACCTGGACTTTGCCACGAGAAGAATCGGTGCAACTAGAGGCTCACTTCAGGTACTCCATCAAATCTGTCTGGTACAACTATAGCACTAAAACAAGAAAACATTAACTGCATCTACACCGAAAAAATACATGGCCTTCTTGGCCTAATGAGAATCAAACATTAAACTCAATAAAAATGGCCCTCCTGGCCTAATGAAATAAAACATAAACCACATCGTTCAACAGCTTACTATTGAAAACAAACCCTACGTCCCCACATAACTCTAGCAAAGCACAAAACTAGACTAAGGATATGGGTTGCTCAACCCCTACCCTAAGTGCATCAAATTATTAGCTAACTCCCTTGCATAAATGGCAAGGGGTATTCGATGAATATGACATTGAACGACCCTATGCGTCCACTAAAAAATAGAAAGCTAATCAAGTGCTACTTGACTCATAATGCAAACTAGTCATTGGTAGCAAAACTAGGATGTGTCAGCAAAAAGTCCCCATAGTAGTCCTAGGCTAATATCTAAAGGCAATGGTAGCCTCTCAAGAACACATTTGAAAAATGTATCTTCAACAAAAGAATAATTGGCCAAGGAATCCACAAAGCGATTTCACTGTTAGGGAATCAGTTGGCAAGTCACTATCTAAAAAATATGCAACATATCCAAGGCTGCATGATGGTACATCCACAAAATGGGATCCCTCACACTATCGGTCACATTCAATTGGTTGATCACCTGTTGCGAGTCACCTTTCACTAGTAAATGTCGGATACCACCACATCAACAACCTTATGATTAAGGCCTTGAATTCTACCATATTATTAGTAATATATTTTCTTAAATATACTCCCCTTTTTATAACAATTCTACACTTGGGATCTTTAATGACCACCCCCACACTCGCATGTTTAGTGGGTTCTTGAGAAGCTCCATCAAAATACAAAGTATAGACCCAATTCTTCCTTGATTGGCCATGCCATATCAATCAACTTACTCATACTTATGCTAGTCAAAGTCGAGCTAAGAGAAAGGATGTATAATAGGTACAATCCCTCCTTCCTCATCAAACTCAATAGGGATCCTAACAAGAACCCTTTGACAATGGTGGCAATAGACCTTAATATCCCAAGTAAAAGATCCGTCCTGCCACTCCATGATATGATAACCTTTACTTCACTAGATCGCTCCACCTTAGTGGTAATGTTGCTCTAAATATGGATGTTCAAGATAAGAAATGATTCTATCCATCCAATTTCTTGGTATCCACTACAAGTTTAAGCTAAATCTTGGAAGACTTGCAAAGGCACCAAGTCCGAAATCAGCCCTTACACATAGTAAGGCTTCAACATATTAAAGTCCAGGTTATTTTTAAACTCTACACCCTACAAATCTGCTAAAAGGGTTATAGAGTCATTCTTTCCTATTCGAACAATCTTATATGGGCCATCCCATTTAGGTTCTAGCTTGCTAGGGAATAACTTGTGATGAGAATCATAATATAGCACCAATTGACCCTTCACAAATTTATATCTTGTAGCTTGAAGGTCATGGAGTACTTTCATCCTCTTCTTCCATGCTACTTAATGTAACAAAGTCTGCAATTGTATTTCATCGAGGTGCACAAGAGAAATGAACCTTTCTTGCAATGCTTCTACCTCACCCAATGAATTTTAGAGCAAACTGTTGAGATATCGAGCTCCACTCATGATACGCCAGGGTGACCCTTGTGCATTTATGTCACCGACTTGTTAGCTATAGATGCGGTTAGTATACCGCCCATGAATAATAGCTAGATGACAACTATCCTTATCTACTCTAGGTCCTGGCTCAGTTAGTATGCCACCTTAGTTAGTTGAGTTTGGTTTGAGACCCATATATAGGGTTCTTCTATTTCTATGTACTTGAGTTCTTTTGGCTTACACAACTAAGAAGAGGAAAACTGTTTTCAACCTCCACCTGTGAGGGTATTCTCCCATTGTGCAAGCAAGAAAGCCACAACGTAAGAAAGACAGGTGCCATGCATCTAGGAGGTTTTTCTCGATACCTTTTAATTATTATGCTTAATGCAAGTCGTGTATGACTATGTACTCAGACAAAAGGAAAATTAGCATCGTGAATGGTGCATAAAGCATTCTTTCCATGAATTTCACTAACACGTGCTGTGTTGAAACGAGGCACCGAGCCATATGCTCATGCTACCATCCTCTTTATTTAAACCATTTCCTATATGCCAAGTGCAATGCATAAATCAAATCTTTTCTTTATCTTTTAGTGTTTCAGCCCCTCTTCATCCAACTCTTAGCATTTTGCATCATTGATCGGTTAGATAGGGTTTCTATGCATTTCTCCTTTTTAAAAGAACAATAAATACGCACAAAATATAGAAACGGGGAGAAACTGAGGCCAACCTCATGCTTTGCCATCGTTATACATTGCAAAAACATAGACATAATTTTCCCTAATTTTCCTCACCCTGTTTTCTATTTTTCCCTTATTTTAAACCTATTTTTTCCTTTTTTGGTATTTTTTCCTATTTTTCTTTAATAAATAATGATTGGAAATTAAGATTGATTATGGGTTGTGGCCCTTAGATTCATTGACAGCAAAAACTCAGATTTAGTTGGTGTGACATATCATATTTATCATTTATATAGCAGAAAATGTCAATTTTACCCTTAAAACGCGTGTTTTTATGTACTTTAATACTAATTTCGGCCATGCAGCCTTATATTTTCTAATTTTCAAGTTGCAAATAGTTGAAAATCATGGAAAAAAATATCATAATGAGCTTTCATCCCATATGAACAAGGTTTCATAAAGCAAATAGCATAAAAAGATCATTTTTCTTTGTAAAAATAGCATTACCGCTTATTTTTAGGTCTCGGTTTCTTGGTCTTGATTATAGGACTGATTTCCAGCATAAATTTAATGCTCAACATCTTCATGATCAGCAATATTCATGTCTTCATCAATCCGGAAGCAATTTGGTCTCATCCGGACAAGCTTTCATTCACCATTATTCATTGTCTTCTTCCACACAAGAACAACCCCTTAAGGGAGAGAGAGGGAGGAGAGAGAAATACTAAAATCAGAATTCTTCATTTAGGCCACCATTGGATGAGCAAAGGACGGTGATATGCTCCGTCCACAGGGGGGAATCAAGGCCCAAGATCTGTTCCATGGGTTGTATGTGCAACCCCCAATCATGAGAGAGAAGAGAGAGGGCACAAAATTTGGCGTGAAGATGATGGCACCTTCTTCCTCCTTCAGCTTCTCTCTCCACGTTTTTTCATCTTGTATGCTTAAAATTTTGAAGGGGGGGTCCAAACTCAAAAGGCATGCCCAATTTTGGCCTCCCAAGTGTCCACATTTTCATATCTTGTCCATTTTGTGGCCATTTCCCCGTCCTGGCTCCGATTTGAGTGCTTTAAATTTCTACGCGTCTAGCTTTACATCCCGCATTGATTGGCAACTCTTGACAACCCACAGGGCAGTTTGAAAAATTATCAAAAATCAACAAGTGTCACTTAAGCGCCTTTTAAGAGTCGTCTTTCACTTGGTGCTTAAAATCGTCCTAGCTGGAGCCACCGCCTTCAGTATTGAATATTTTTTCCCTAAATTTTGAACTTTTTGGAAAATTTTAGGCACATCTCAAGCTCAAAACTCCACTCTCATCGACGACGACGGGTTTGGGCGACTTAGCCCGTGGAATCCCACAATAGATTTGCACAAAACAACCAAAGGAAGCATCAAGCTGATACAAAATAGATACATATTAAAACATAGCACAATGCTTACCCTACCCCCTAACAAAATGAAGGCATGAAACCCACAAGGAGTAGGCCTAGCATAGCCTGAGAAAAGGTCCGAAGATAGTCACTAACCCACTGCTCCAACACGGCCAAACTAAAAAGAACTATCAAAGAAGTTGCCCTAAGTGGTGGTCTGAACTACCTACCTAACTAAGGACAACACAACTAGGAGCTCCTACTAGGCGAGGACTCCTATAGCCTAATCAAGAAGTATTTTATTTTAGCACATTTCTTTTTTTAGGTTTTTATTCTTCCATAGTCGGGCATGTAAAAAGGAGGGAGTTGAGCGTAGCGACCCAAGGAGAACAAGGCATCAGCCTCAGGTCTTGTCTCGGTACCCAAGAACCTACCAAGCCCTCGCAAGGCGACACTTAATCATTTCCTAACACTCACTTTTATTTTCACTCCAACCTTCCTTAATTTCTTCTTTTCCAGCAAGATGCCACCCCTAGGAAGACAAGGCATCAGCCTCGGGTCTGACGCGCCCCCAGGAACCTACCAAGCCTCCACTAGGCGATGACCAACTGCTTATAAATTTTCGTTTTTTTTCTTTTCTATTTTTATAGGGGGTTAGAACCCCTTTTTACACACCTTTGTATATATTTATTATCTTGTGAGATATTCAGGGTCTCTTTTTCCCTAGCATCATTATTTTTCTTCTACCAGGCTTCTCTAACTGCCTCACAACTAACAAGAACTCCTAGAACGGCCGCCTAGCAGGCTAGTAGAACAGGGTCACTAGAACTCCCTTCTAAAACAAATCTTTTGATGCCTAACAATGTCTTTCCAAGAGGCACCGACTACTCAAACCTCCCTCAGACATGCCTAACCTAAACCTGGGACTTCATGCCTTGAACTCCGGTCCCCAATAAGAAAAGAAAATCCCCTACACAAGTATACAGACACATATAGCATAAAACCACAGTACTCGTAAAGGACAGATATCACCTGGATAGGGCTACGAGAAGCTTCCAAGCAACAAAGGCTCCTTCCAAGCTCTTCTTCGAACCTGTCTAGCACAAAACTACAACAAGAAACCATTAACCGCACCCGTACTAAACAGACAACTAGCCCACTTGGCCTAATGAAATCTAGACGTAATATCCAAAGCATCTAGCCTTCCTAGCTTAAAACTAGATAGGTCATTTTAGTCCACGTAATGCTGATATCCTTGGCATATACATCACACCCTATCAGACTACCTAGGGTGCCAAGGATAGCATATCATAGGTCGACTAGCCCCATGCTACTCATGCAAGTTAGCTAAAAGCTTGATCTTGTATTTTTTGATCTTGTATTTTTTTTTAGAGATACAAGTCCAAGCCTTTCCATAAATACCTCATCAATAAGGCCGATTCCTTCTTGGGCACTATGAGCTGAATGAACGGCCTCAGTGGGCTTGCATGTCCTACATTTATTGTAATCCGAATAAACTAGTCATTCAAGCAGTTGAGTGGCTCCTTTGGCAGAAATAATCATAGCTTTGTACTCATTCGAACCTCCCCTATTTGGATTTTCACATAAATTAGTGCTGCAACCCAAACTAGGTAGAGCTTCAAGCCTAGGCACATCACATGGGTGTATCCCAAGGCAGTGTATATTGTCAGATGTATATCCAGTCTTATCCTCTTGGGGGTTCAACAAAATATATCCAGATGGGATCCTTGGCCTTGCATCCGACACTCCTACCATACTTTTGGAAATTTTGGGTCTCCAAACCCATCTCACATTTCCCTTAATATTCTTGTATTCCCTCAATTTGCTGCACTGGTCTAACGAACTCAATGCAAACTTATCCCTATGGCCAAATGGCCTCATATCCTTATGACCTTTGTGAAGCATAGGTGGACTTTTAGCATTTTTCATCCTCTTTACAAAAGATGTCTTATTTTTTCCCATAAGAACCATGCTTTCACTTAAGGGAACAACATCCACCCGGAAGCATGATTCCGATACCAAAGGTCTCTCAAGAGTCTTACTAGCAAAAAAATTAGAACCACACATAGAGTGCTTATCAACACTCATAGGCCCATTGGTGCGATCCATATTGCCATCACAACTACCTTTCGTGGAAGTGTTGCAAGCCCTAATGGGACTTACATGGCTTGGAACCTTTTCACTGATAGGCATGTCATTACTACTCATAGGATAGTCATTTTCTGCTTTGAGATTTTGGCCACCAAGGTTCCCCTCATAGGCTGTCTTGGTATCAACAAGTGAGATGTCTTCTTGCAGAAATGATTGGAAGCTAGGATGCACTTGTACTGAGTGGGGAAAACTTTTGGTGGGGAAAACTCCAAAAGTTTTCCCAACATCTTTGAATATGACCCTCATAATCAATGGCATGCAGTTTTTCTTCCCTTAACGACTTAGGATTCCGTAGTCCCACTTGGATTTGCATATTAATCTCTAGGCCATTCAGAAAGAGCTCACATAGCACATCATCTAGTAGTGCACTCACTCTTCTTGGCCAAAGCCTAAGAGTACTATCAAAGGCTCTAGCATACTCTTTAAAAAAAGGATAAGACTCCTGTCTAAACTGCATAAGCTGCCCTAAGACCTGAATCATATGGAGCTTCTTTTCATACTCATCTAGAAATCTATCACAAGACTCCTCAAATGATTTGATCGACCCTCCTGGGAGGCTCCAATACCATTTCCTTGCCTCTCCCTTTAGGGTACTTGGGAATACGAGCATCTGATGTATATCATCGACCCCACTTGCAATGCAAGTTAGGTCATATTCTCTTAAATGAATTATCGGATCCTCATCTGGCAACCCATAAAACACTAGGAGATCCCTATAAAGAGGACATTTAGTCCTTCCTTTTGGGATCAACACTGAGTCATTAAAATCTTCATATTCACCATGATCTGGATCCAGCCTCTTAGGATCTTTAACCTCTTCCATCCCCACCCTTTCCGGTGTAGGGAGGTTAATACCCTCATTGACATCCCTTTTTGCCAACTCACTGAGTGGTCTAGGGAGTCCTATAAGTTTCAACATGTCATTTTGATCCCCTCTTAGAGGATCTTCCATACCTTTCCCTTTAAAAGGAAAGTCCATAACAGGTTTATATAAGAGCTTTTGGTCCTTATCTAAAGCAGATTTATCATTACCACTTCTTAAAACTTGGGAAACGTGCCTTTTGAGCAATGATTTTCCCTTGACAACTAGGGCTTCTAACATCCTTGTGATGCCTACTATGTCGTCATGGTGGCCCATTACACGAGATATCTTAACCACAAGAATATTCCATCGTATATCAGCACTTTCCCATGGCATTATGGCTTTAGCATGATGACTTGTCGATGCCACAACTACCATAGTTTCCAACATGCTTGTTTCATGCCCTCTAGGTTGATGGATGGTAAACATGATTTCTCTTGGGTTGAGACCACATCAAGGCGAACCTCGGCCCATGCCATCCTATTAGAGGATAGGGTAACCACTAATGGGCTACTCTTTTCATCACATTTTCCATCCTTGAACAAACCCCATTTTATGGATAATTTAGGGTCCCTTGAAACCCTAGATTCAAAAACCATCACTTATAGGAAGCTCCCAGTAGCAGACGCACCACTGATGGGACCTAAAATGGGCCGGCACTGGCTATAGCACTAGCCGGACCTCATGCTCATGACACACAAATACCCTCACGGCCTCGCGGACCAGGAGCATCAATCTAATGCTAAAGGAAAAACTGCACTAAAGCTTAATTCCTGTGTTTATATTTTATAGTCCAACATTTCCCCAAAACTCCTCAAATGGAGATCCCAAAGTACATAGACATAACGCCTCGTCACACACACATAGGAGGCACTCTAGCAACTAATAGTCAGAGCCCCACTGCAGCTCTCTTACATCGCAGGGATTGGCCCTTTGATGCACTGCTAAACATATAACACATACGAGCACAAACTCCTCTCAAGGTACCAATATTTTACGTTCCAGGATGTACTATTCCTCACTACACTTTCCCTTTAGGACCCAACGACTAACCTACAGCTTAGGACATCCTCTCACGCTCATCGTTGGTCACAACCTAAGAAAGACAGGTGCCATGCATCTAGGAGGTTTTTCTCGATACCTTTTAATTATTATGCTTAATGCAAGTCGTGTAAAACTATGTACTCAGACAAAAGAAAAATCAGCATCGTGAATGGTGCATAAAGCATTCTTTCCATGAATTTCACTAACGCGTGCTGCATTGAAAGAAGGCACCAAGCCATATGCTCATGCTACCATCCTCTTTATTTAAACCGTTTCGTATATGCCAAGTGCAATGCATAAATCAAATCTTTTCTTTATCTTTTAGTGTTTCAGCCCCTCTTCATCCAACTCTTAGCATTTTGCATCATTGATCGGTTAGATAGGGTTTCTATGCATTTCTCCTTTTTAAAAGAACAATAAATACACACAAAACATAGAAACAGGGAGAAACCGAGGCCAACCTCATGATTTGCTATCTTTATACATTGTAGAAACATAGAAATAAATTTTCCTAATTTTTCTCAGCCCGTTTTCTATTTTTTCCTAATTTTAAATCCATTTTTTCCTTTTTTTGGCATTTTTTCCTATTTTTCTTTAATAAATAACGATTGGAAATTAAGATTAATTATGGGCTGTGGCCCTTAGGTTCATTGACACCAAAAACTCAGATTTAGTTAGTGTGACATATCATATTTCTCATTTATATAGCAAAAAATCTCCATTTTACCCTTAAAATGCATATTGTTATGAACTTTAACACTAATTTCGGCCATGTAGCCTTATATTTTCTGATTTTCAGGTTGAGAATAGTTGAAAATCATGGCAAAAAATATCATAATGAACTTTCATCCCATATGAACAAGGTTTCATAAAGCAAATAGCATTAAAAAATCATTTTTCTTTGTAAAAATAGCATTACCGATTATTTTCAGGTCTCGATTTCTTGGTCTTGATTACAGGACTCATTTCTAGCAAGTATTTAATGCTTAGCATCTTCAAGATCAGCAATCTTCATGTCTTCATCAATTCGGAATTAAGCCGGTCTCATCCAGACAAGCTTTCATTCACCATTCTTCATTGTCTTCTTCCACACAAGAACAACCCCTTAAGGGAGAGAGAGGGAGGAGAGAGAAATACTAAAATCAGAATTCTTCATTCAGGCCACCATTGGACGAGTGAAGGACGGGGATATGCTCGGCCCACAGGGGGGAATCAAGGCCCAAGATCTATTCCATGGGTTGTATGCAACCCCCTAATCATGAGAGAGAAGAGAGAGGGCACAAAATTTGGCGTGAAGATGATGGCGCCTTCTTCCTCCCTCATCTTCTCTCTCCACATTTTTTCATCATGTATGCTTAAAATTTTGAAGAGGGGGATCCAAACTCAAAAGGCATGCCCAATTTTGGCCTCCCAAGTGTCCACCTTTTCATATCTTGACCATTTTGTGGCCATTTCCCCGTCCTGGCTCCGATTTGAGTGCTGTAAATTTCTATGCGTTCAGCTTTACATCCCGCATTGATTGGCAACTCCTGACAACCCGTGCGGCAGTCTAAAAAATTATCAAAAATCAACAAATGTCACTCAAGTTCCTTTTAAGAGCCGTCTTTCACTTGGTGCTTAAAATCATCCTAGCTGGAGCCGCCGCCTTCGGTATTGAATATTTTTCCCTTAAATTTCGGACTTTTTGGCAAATTTTAGGCACATCTCGAGCTCAAAACTCCAATCTCACATATGATACATAGTCATCTATTACCATTGATCATTTCAAGAGATAGTTTGTATCCTCACTTTATTAGTCCCCAAAAAACCGAATGTATTAACCCTGCAGCTTGGGGTTTCTCACTCTCTCAATGTAGGTACTCATTTGATACCATGGATATGGAATGCAATGCAAAGGTGAATGCCCATGAGTGCACAAACAATTTATTTCATCAAATTAGCAACGTAAATGTACACAACTAATTTTATTCATGATTTCATACTACTAGTGCACTTGCGGCGTTGCGTAGAGACAGCCCCGAGTATACTTGTGCTATTGAGCTCTTTGAATTTTGAATCAAACAAACCCTATATGAAAAATTCAATATGTAAATTAGATTTAAAACCACGATCAACACCCATAGATCCCCCTCTCTTTCTACCATTTAATGTTATACTTGCAGTGGTAGGTGTAGAGAATGTTTTCATATCATTTTTTGTCTAAAAAGCAAGAAATCATGCACTACCTAAGCTAAGGCTAAATCTCATGCCTTAGGCCCACCATATATCCACAGACACATTTGTAATTTTTTGTAAATTTTTTTGCATAAAAACTATTTTTCATTAAAAATCTATTTTAATGATTGATTTATTAATAAATTTCTATTATTTTCTAATTTTTGGGTTCAGCCTGATTAGGATTATTGAGATTCACCATCATCTTCATGTCACCCCAAAAGAACATGATATTTCCACCTGGAATTAAAAAAACCCTTATTTTTACACTAAAATATTACATTTTGGACTTTAAATTATTAATAGCAATCACATTTAATTACAAGCTATGCATATTATCACTTAGAACCCTCAAAGACATAAAAAAAGGTTCATATAATTTTTCATAGCATATGCACTTCATTTGGACCATAAATTGTAAAAAACAAGCAATGTTTTCTTCATAAAATGCACATACTGCTAAATTGGGTGTTTCGGGTCAAGAAAATTGAGTGCATGGATAGTCATTAGACCTACCATTGATCTCTATATAGCACTTGATATCACTTCTCAAAATCCTCACGAACTGAGTGGCTTTATAAGTGATGCATCTTCTACTATCATCAGTCCATGCAACACAGTTCTATATCCACTCACACTGATATATTTTTGAGGGGACATTAGATAAAGGCAAAGACAAGATGTTTGATGATGTTTTTGACTTTCTTACATTTTAAAATGATTCACTTGTTGGTAGTGATAGACTTGATAGTGAATTGGATTTACCATTTGTTATGACGCCAAATCAAGTATGTACCTCCTCATGAGAGACAATTGCATAGTGAATTGCAATTAAGAAGGTCAAAGAGAGTCAAAAAGCCTATGATAGGCTGACTTACATTGTTTATTTAGCCAAACACTTTGCTTACATGACTAAAGAGATAACTTGTAAAGAGCCTATGAGGTTTATTGAGGCTGTTAGTGATAAAAATTAATGTGATGCCATGAATGAGGAATATGCGGTATGGGTTAAAAATGACACATTGGATCCAGTTAGTTAGCTTGAAGGTAAAATACCCATTGGTTGTAAATGGGTTTACAAAGTGAAATGCAAGGCTCATGGATTTTTGAAAAGATACAAAGCTCAACTAGTTGCTAAGGGTTATGTGCATTAGTATGGTTTGGATTATGAGGAGACTTTTAGCCTAGTTACAAAGATGGCAACTGTGAGAACTATCATTGCTCTAGCAACATCTAAGGGATAAAAGATTTGGTAGATGGATGTCAAGAATGCATTTTTTAATGGAGATTTGATTGAGGAAGTGTATATGGAATAGCCTGAGGATTATATACACTTTGATTACCCAAATTGTGTGTGAAGGCTGAAAAAGGTCCTATATGGATTAAAGAAGGCACTAAGATCATGGAATGGGTGCATTACTACGTAGTTATAGCAACTTGGGTTTCAGATGGGACATGCAAACCATATTCTATTTACAAAAAAGACAAAGAATGGTTATGCATTCTTGGTGATTTATATGGATGATTTGATTATCACTAGAGATGATGACCATGGTATTGTTGAAATTAAATCCATGCTACACACTAAGTTTAAGGTGAAAGATTTGGGAGAGTTGAAATATTTTCTTGGGATCGAGGTTGTATCTACACCTCAAGTAATCTAGCTGCTACCAAAATAGTATGCTCAAGGTATGTCGCTAAAAAATGGGATGATGGACTATAAGCCCATGGAAACACCATTTGATTAGAATATCAAATATGAAATTGACGTTGAAAGTGAGATAAAGAATGTCACTATATATAGGCAGATGGTGAGTAGCCTAATTTATCTTACTATTAGTGGGGCTCCTTAGTTAATTTATGCAAAAGATATGAAAACCTCACTTGAATGTAGTCACGAGAATTATGTGGTATGTGAAGGATACTACTGATTATGAGCTATTTTATGAGTTTAGAGAGCCACTTGAGTTGACAGGTTATACATGTGTTGATTGGACTGGTTGTGCATATAAAAGTTGATCAACTAGTGGTTATGCTTTCAATCTTGGAAGTATTATGGTCAGTTGAGTAGTAAAAAAAGAAGTTTGTCGCTTGAAATTATTACATGACTTCGAAACCCAACAAGTGCTAAAAACAAGGAGGCACACCTTTGAATGTAAAGGTGTAGCCAAAATCCCTGTAAAAGAGTGCCAGGCTCCTTGCTGTACAAATTGTAAGGGTATACAGGCAGTAGAAAGGAAGCTAGGAAGATAGGAGGAAAATAGGAAAGAGGGCTTAGACCGACCATGTAAAAAAGGGGATGATCACCCAGGTCACATTGCATTGTGTCGACATGAGTAATATGCTATTGGCTACTAGCAACCTAGTCTATCATGCTAGATCAAAGCACATCAAAGTTCATTATCATTTCATCAAGAAAATGGTACTTGCACAAAAGATAGATCTACTTCATGTGAAGACTAAAGACCAGGTAGCTGACATCTTTACCAAATTACTTTGGTAGAGATAAGTTTGTTTACTTCAAGGAGCCACTTGAAGTATAGTAGTTAACTTGAGCTTGAGGGGGGTTGTTGAGATTCAAGCTCAGTATGTACATCAACTTAGTACTGCTATAGCTATCTTTCATAGTCTTGTATGCCAAAATCATGAGTCAGACTTAGTTGTACAGTTGTAGCTGGCTATCATCGTCTTGGGGGAGGAAAGCCTTAAAAAGAGGTCAAATAGCATGAATGGAATTGCCTTTTTGGGTTTGCTATGCCATAAGAATGAGTTGGTTACACTTAACTCAAGTTAGAAGTGTCTAGTTAATTAATGACCAATTTTTATACACTGTATGTATGACTTAAAACTTAGTATCTTTTATGTGTTATAATGAATGAATAATGGAAGAAGAGCTCAAGAAGAGTGAGTATACTATTCTCTATTCCTGGGTCCCATTCTTGTTCACCTCTTCCAACACCATATTGGGGAATATGGGAATTTCCTATAATTTTGGAACACATGGTCAAATCTTTGGATTAGTCATAACTTGAACACTATAACTCCAAATCGAGGGCTCTATAGCTCAAGAGATTCCATTTTCCAAGCGCTTTCCAATGATAGGTCACATCATATGGTTTTGAGAAACTTATGGGCATGTTATTCGGGTGCCACCTTTTTAGTATTCAAAAAATAGGAATTGGGAGATTCCCAAACTCACTAATATTGTGTTTTCCCCTCACTGTGAACAATGCATATATTGGCACTATCCATATCTATTATCCTATCAAACACGGAACGCTTCAATCTATAATAAAATCTCACCAAATGCACCATCAAAAGTAGTACATGTTATAAAAATTCAAACATGTTACTTGGATTTTTTTTTTTGATAACATATAATACTAAGATAGAATGAAAGTAGTATGAAAATACAAGTGATACAACAACAAAAAAATACTTATATATAAATGAAAATGATAAAATTGATATAACTATGTGTAGATAAAATTGTGAATCCTAAATTATATAATTGAGTATATGTCTAAATAAAAAGTATAAATTGACACTACAAGATATAGACCTTATATCGACGTTTAAAGCAACGAAAATACAAACAATAAAATTTGCCCCCGTCGTCGCAAAAAGCGTCGTTATTAACGACGCCATAGAAACGTCACTATTAGCATCGCTATTGGCGTCGTTATTGGCGTCGTGACGCGCATAGCGATGGCAATAGCGATGTGAGCAGTAAATTTGCGACGCTAATAGCGACGGTAACAGGGATTTAAAAAAAATTGTGGCAGGGCAGCAAGCTGCCCTGCCACATATAGCACTGTGTGCTGTATGAGAGCCATACAAAATAGTTTCTGCACTACTGTATACAAAGTGCTTGCAAACAAAAAGAATGTATACTGAAATCATAAAACTGATACATGAAATAAATACATAAATGTACAACGGTCACCCTGGCATATCACGAGTGGAGCTCGATATCTCAACACTCCCCCTCGAGCTCAATCCCAATTCCTGCACACCAAGCAGGTCTCTGAACTTGCGCAGCTTCTCTGTGCCCAATGCCTTCATGAATATGTCAGCTACCTGATCCTCTGTGCTGACATAAACTAGATCAATAAGACCTAGTAAAACCCTCTCCCACACATAGTGATACTGCACCTCAATGTGCTTTGTTCTAGCATGATAGACTGGGTTATTTGCCAAGTGTATACTACTCATGTTGTCACAATAAATGACAACTGGCCCATCTGTAGACTAATGCATATCATAAAGTAGCTTATGCAACCAAGCTACCTCACATGCAGCCATTGTTGCACCCCTGTTCTCAACCTCTATGCTTGACAAGGCAACTATAGGCTATTTCTATCCTTCGGCATTTTTGACTTGGGGTTAACATTACCCCCTCTGAGACGGGTGCCAGTCCCATGGCACTCTTGGTTGTTGTTGGGGTTTAAGAGGCCGTTGGCAAAGTAGTCGTGTGAGGGTAGGGCCACGTGTAAACATGGGTGCTCGTGGAATCTTGGTAATAAGGTTTTTTGGAGAAGCCAAATGGATAGCAAGTGGATGACGGGGGCCTCCGAAGTTGGTGGTTTGTCGCCTTTGTGATGCGCGGAAGGAAAAGGTGTGGTGCTCTAGCTAAGGGGGTGTCGATATTATTGTGTAGTGTATTGTGTATGTGTTGGTAGAATGGGGAGTTGGGTCTGACCATAGGCTAGCCTGGGTGATGTCCCACACTTGAGGACCCCATTCATGCAAATGGAGGTGCGGTGCAAGGAGCTTAGGGTGGCAGGTCTAACCATAGGCAAGTGGTACCCCCTTAGATATGTCTTGTCCTTGATGGGCCCTAAGCATAAAGTGGGGGAGCAAAAAAGGGCTAGGGGGTTAGGAACGGGGGTAGTCGACTAAAGCCACCAAGCATGCCTAACTTAGGGACCCCTAGGTACAGTGATCGTGCTTTATGTGGTGCTAAGTGCTTCTGTAAGCGAGTTGTTTTGGCCATTTTATGTGTAATGTTCCTCTTGCTTTTCTTTGTATGTTTGTTGTCCCTTTTTTTTGTTGTTGTTTTTGTTTTTTTTTTTAATATAGTAATACGCTAGTAGAACGACAGCATGTGCCTAATTCTCCTTGTCTGATTTAGGCAGAGAAGGAGGTCGGATGGATTTGCTAAAAAATTGATGGCTTTGCATGTATCCTTTGAGATTCATGCGGACGTGGAGGGAGGTGGTGGAGAGGAAAGGATGGTTTCATCTAGTGAACTGGTTGTCATTCATATCCTCTAAGAGAGCTAGGAAAAAAGAGGGGAGAAGGCTAGCCCTCATCATTAGACGCTCCATGGTATAGTTGTCGATGGCGTTAGGGTCAAAAAAGAGGGGAGGCAGGCCATGTTCTTGTGGGGTTGGGTTCTTCTTGAGTAGTAACTTAAGTAACCTAAGATAATTACAGGTAGTTACAAAGGCTGGATCAGGGCATAAAGAGAAATTACAGGTAACTTAAGATAATTACAGGTAGTTACAAAGGCTGGATCAGGGCATGAGGAGAAATCCGTGAGGAAACGCGTCATGGAATCATTTAGGATTCTCTAGTCCAAGAGGAGGGCATGTTCGAAGGAGGCAGCATTGGAGTTGTAGATGATAGAAAAATCATAACGCCCATGGATGGTGGCAACAAAATCCACACCTACCCTACAAGGGTATGCCATGAACATGGGATCATTTTGCTTGTAGGGCAGGGTGCTGCAAAAAGCCATCTAGGAAAGCATGCTGATGTTGCACACTCGCCTCCTCCATAGGGGTTGGCAGTTGTATCCATGTACAATATGTGGCACTTCCAACACCTTGTTTTGCCAAAACTCTGCTTCTTCATTTCTCCACAAAGTGGGGGTTCTCTCCCTTTCTTCCAACCACTTCTTTCCCACTTGGTTTCCAGTCGCAATCACCTCCTCCATCACCTTGAGCAGCAAGACCCTCCGCAGGCTGTTGGGCATGAGAAAGCTGAAGGTGAATGGGTCTTTTTCTCTTTCCTGCCACTTCCAAATCATCATCTCCGCGTGGAATCTAGTAGGGAGGTGATCGGGGCACGATGGGAGGGGTGCGAACAACTGCACGACTAGTTTGGCTCTTAGCTGCTTCATGGTTTCTTCAACTAACTTTCTCAGTCTCTCTCTCAGTGCGGCTTGTCTCTCCATGGATGGATCAACCTGTTGCTGTTCTTGGACACACAGCGAGGGGGGTTGTGGGATCACCTCTTCTCTGAATCTCCCCATAACGAATTCAAGCTCAGCCTCCTCCCCCTTCCGGTCTTCTTGTTGTGCTCCTTCTTCAAAGCCCATTGCATCAATTTTCTAGGGGTTTAGGCCGGCCAGTAGCAAGTATTTTCATTGCTCTTCTAGGCTCAGCCTAACCTGCGCAGGTTGAGGTGGCATTTGCAACCATGCATGCAAAGCTCTACGTGCGATGCTCAGTTTTTTTTGTACCACCTCCAATGACTCCTTTTCCTCTGGGCGGTTCGTGTCCATTAATGTATTAATGAAGGTCTATTGATGGGCAAAGGCTGTCTGGGCGGCTTTTCTGCTTTACTCTCTATGAGGATTTTTTCTTTCTCCACCAAAGCGAGGCGTCATGCCAGTGTCTTCACCCTTTTTTTGTTTTGCGCTGCCCATTCCTCTGCTCTCTTTTTCATTTCTTCCATGCTTTCTCCCTACTTCTGTACCAAGGTTACAAGCTTCTGCTCTTGGGCTTTGAGTTCCATGCTCATGTTCTCTTGCTCTTTCCTTTCCAAGTGTAACTGATTGGATCTCCTTTTGCTGCTTCTCCCTCTCCCACTTTCTCTCCTCTTCTTTGGCATTCAATTCCTCCATCATTTGCTCGATGTTGGTAGTTTTCGCCTCCAATTCCCCATGTTGCATCAGGAGGAGCTTATACTCTCTACATCTGCACCAATTCCTGATTCTCATCCTCAAGCCACTGCTTGTAGCTCTCTTCCATGTTCTCCTTGGCCTTTAATTCTTGTTTGAGGTCAAAGATCTCTCATTACTGCATGGCTATTGTGTGAGTTTTTTCAAACTGAAAAGCGGCTACCGACTCCTTTTTCACCACCAACTCAGGCACAGCCATCTTCTTTTCCTCCTTAGCCTTCTCCAATTGGGAGAGCAACTCAGCAACGTATTCATCATAATTGGCTGGTGGCATCACTGTTGTGTGGATTGGATTGGTTAAGGCTTCCATTCTCTGATGCTTCTGGTCCTGTCTCGACTCAACATCTGTGACTGGTCTCTTTTGCCCCATGGCCATGGTCTCCATGCTCTTTCCCTGGGCCATTTCTTTATTGATAAAATATTGCATCTATGCCACAAAGTTGGAGACCTCTACACTGGTGGGGATGCTAGGGGTGAGGGTGGTTGGTTTGGTGTGGGGCACCATGAGGGTGGGGATAGGATGGAGAAGGGCCTTGCCTTTGCCTTCAAGGATAGCGGGCGAGGTGACTTCTAGTACTACATACTAGAACTAGGCCCTTCTTTCCTCAAAAGGCTCTAGGCTCCCAGATCATCGGCCCTGCTCTACTGCTCAATGGACTATCGTGTGGCTTCGACCAAGTCCTCCTTCTCCTTCCTTCTTAGTACCTCTTCTTCCTGAGCAGCTCTTCTTTGCCTTTCTTCTTCAGTTTTCCTGTACTCTTCCTCTAATTTCTCTTTTTCTTCTTGCTCTTTCCTTTTCCTCTTCTCCACCTCCTGTTTTGACACCTTTTTAGCCCTATTGACTTCTTCCTTTGCTTTTTCTTATTCCTGTTTCTTCTTCTTCTCCCTCTCCTTGGCCTCCTTGAGGGATTCTCTTTTTGCCTTTTCCAAATCCTCATTCTCCTTCTTATGGCCTTCATCTGGCTTCTTTTTCTTTTGTGCCATCTTCTTTGTGGGTTTCTTGGCCTGGTTTTTGCTCGATTGTTCTTCTTGTTCCTACCCTTCTTTATCACTCTCAGTCCTGCCCACTGGACCTCTCTTGGTCCTGGTGAGGGGGCAACTTGTCAGGCGTTTCTCCTTTCCCTTCTTTTGCATTTTGTGTCTCCTTCACTGCCTCTTGGATTAGCGCAGTCAAAATGCTTCCGTAGTCAATAAATGAGGCCTTCTTTCTTTTTGTGGCCTTGGACGACTCCCCTTCTGGTGTGCTTCCTAAAGCTAGTGCTTTAGCCGCCTAATCGATGGTTTTGCGTACATATCTGTTCCAGCCAACTTCATGCAAGGTGTGAGCCACTACGTTCTCCAGCACAGGCACACTAATTGGATGCATTAAGATGTTGTAGCACTGGTTGGAGAAGAGCACATGTACTAGCTTCACTTGCAGTCTGGCTTCCGCATCAGGAATGTCTTGGATGATGATGCCATCATTAGTTAGCACATCCTCCTTTTTCATTTTCAGCATTGCATACACATCCCTTTTCTGCTTCTTCTCTATCTTTGGCTCTAGTCCCAATGCCTTCTCCACCAAGACTGGATTTAAGTAAACCTGTACCTGTTTAGTATTTTCTCCCCTTCCTACCGTGATGGTGCTGCACTCATTGTCAGGGTCGTATGTCCTGAGAAAATCCACACACTTTGTGTGGTTAGGTTCTTACGTAAATTTCTCAAGGTACTTGGTGAGGTTGCATTGCTCGATGACTCTCTTGGCCACTTCCTCCTTGGCCACTACACCCTCTGCATTGTGAATGGTTCGGAACTTGAGTTGGTTGTAGGCGCAGCTTTCAAGAGTGATGCAGTATTGCGCTCTTTCCTCCTCCATGAATGGAAGTCGGTGGGTGCGGTCTTGCTACGACATCTTTTGTTCTGGTCATAATTCCAAGCTTCCATTAGTGCTTCCAAATTAACAATTCGTTGGAAAAGTCATTATTAAAAAGAAAGACTCTATGTGTTGAAAGCACTAAAATCCCATCCAATGTAGAATCTTCCCTTCCGACTTTAACTTTTTGCCCCTTATTTCAAAGTTCTCTTGTCATTTTCCTACCCCGCTTGTTGTTTACGTGTTTATGCATTTTGCTTGATTTTCCTTGGTTTTAATTTGATTCATCTCACCCTTGATTCACCTCACCCCCCTCCCCTCCTAGCTCAAGAAGAATCCTTCGTAGGATCAAAGGTTTTGGAGGTTGAGGACATTCTACAATGGGTCTAGGAGTTATCAGCATAGGAACCAAGTGTAGAAATTTGGGGTTGTACTCTAACTAAGCTTCGCGGTCTAGATCAAAAGGTCGAGTGTCCACGTGTGTGATGTAAGTGAGAACATCTGTTATAAAGTCATCGAAAGCGATACGGCTAGCAATATGTAGCTCTTCCTCAGTTAGTAGGCAATCGAGGTAAGGGTGTCCTTTGATGTGCTCTTCGAGGGGTTGGCCACAAAGAGTGGTTAACGCTCTATACGAGGTTGGTGCGACATAAGTAAGATTGTACTCTGTTGTTTTGATTGCGCGGTGCTTCTCAGCATTTTTCATGACTTGTCACTCTTCTACTTCCCATTGCAACATAAGAGTGTACCAATGCCTCAAGAATGGGGATTCAATCTCAACAAGTTTGGATAATTCTGCAATTTCTTGGTCAGTGATAGCAAAAGTGGTTCGCTGAACATATGACATGACGAGGCACTATTTGCGGGCTTGCTCTTTAGACATCTTGCTGTTGAGCAATTCAGCAACGGAGTTAGCTACTTTTGCAAAGGCAAGTTCAAACATCTCCCAAGAACAAGGCATCATACGAACTTCGATTGCAAAAGGCTCGAGCAAAAGGCCTAAGTCCAAGCGGTTGTAGCTCAGAGCTAACTCTCTGAAAGTGGCATCTAGCCGTCTAATGCAATCAACCACATCATCCCCCATTTCTTTGGCTAGATCTGAGGCCAGTGTCAAAAATGATTTTTGCTCGTAGGAGGGTTTAAGACGTGCTGGTGGTTGGGGTTTGATAGCACTAGAGCCTTTGACAATGAATAGTTGTGGTTGCGGGTGTTATTGAGGTTGCAGTTGGACTTCTTGGCTTAGGGCTAGGGAAGTAGTAGCTACTTCTGATGGACTACTCCCTTCAGAATGGATCATTGTAGTTGAATGGGCTCTAGTGAGTGATGGTTCATGTGATGATGTCTGTTGTTTGGGCTGATAGGCTTGTTCGACTCTCTTGGGCATGTGCATGGATGAGCTTGATGGATGTGGGCCTGGGGAGCACTATGGTTTATGGTTTTGAGGTTTTATGGGGCTTGGGGTGATCAAGCTTGGGGGCACCGTACGAGTGGTGCCCTTGGCAGTGTGGGCTTTAGGAATCCATATCTAGGCTTTCATCTCATAGTAACCTTGCGCGTGCAAGAGGCCCTTAGGGACCCACCTTTTCCTGATCATGCACCAATTTCTGTAATTGCGCCTTGGTTTCCTAGGTTTAGAGCTTTGGGTCTAATGAGGTTGTGTGCTCAACTCCTAGGTGATAGTTGTGGTTTTTTAGGCCTCCATTCAGACCTAGGCTATTGGGCCTTAGCTTTTGCTGCCATAAGGAGCGAATCTTGCAAGGTGGTGGGTGGTGGCTGAGCACCACCCTTCTCCTTAGATTTGGCTGCTAATATTTCTACCGGTGGCCGTGCGGACTGGGGTGAGGTCGCACAACCCTTGCTGAAAGCTGTGACAATGCAGACGTTGCCTATGGCGAGGTGGATGCACTGCAACTCATAATCAATGTTGCAACGAGTTTGCTTTTTGAAGGTTTGCCCTAGCAGCGATTCCGTGCCTGCATCTTTGGAATCTTGCAACATGTAAAAGATCATTGGTACAATCTCAGACTTGATAGAAATGGCGGCCCTACACTTATCGAGAAGTGCATATGAGCGGCCCCCACATGGGCTTAATCTGGAGTTAGTGGGTTGTAGTGGTGGTTTGCCAAGTTGGGTCCAATGATCGTGAGTCAAGACATTGAAGTCCGCTCCCTCGTCAATTAAGGCATTGAAGGCGCATGTTTGCTTGGCAATGACCATGATGTACAGGTTTACGGGCTCCAAGGTTTCCTCATTTTCATCATCGATTTTGGTGATGGTGGCTACTCATACTTTGACAGGCAGTTCCAACATTGGTGGCTCATGCAAAGGATACGTGGAAGGATAGTACTTCTTGACACGACTGCCATTGAAGAAGCCTATTCCCTCACCATCTAGAGTCTCAAGCTCGACATTGCCCGTTTGGCTAATTGCACAGACTTTGAAAGGTCCAAGACCTCTAAACTTATTTTTTGCTTATGCCCCTTAATTGAGTATAGAAGCACTAAGTCACTCTGTTCAAAGTCGCATTGCTTGACGTGCTTGTCAAACCAGCTCTTGTGTCATACCTTCTCACATATGAGTGCATGAGTGGCTAGAAGGCGAGTCTTTGAGAGACATTCGAGTTCAACTAGGCGTTGCGTCCATGCCTCCTTTCCTTCCCACCATTCCTGAAGTGCAATTCGCAAGCTAGGCATGAAGAATTCTACAGGGAGAATTGCTTCGGTTCCGTAGGTCAACCTAAAGGGGGTCTGTCCAGCAGCCATTTTATAAGCTGTATGGTAAGCCCACAAGGCTGCCATCAGCTTGTTATCCCAATCGTTGCGTGAGGCAGAGACTACCTTGGTTAGGACGTTAACAAGAATCTTATTCATGGATTCTGCTTGGTCATTTTCTTGAGGGTAGTATGGCGAGGATTTCTGATGGATAATTAGGAAGGTGGATAGGAGATGCATTATCACTTCATTGATGAAGTGTGTGCCCTGGTCACTGACTAGTTTGATTGGGCACTCGAATCGTGAGATCACCTCCTCCCACAAGAACTTGGCAATCGTGAGATCACCTGCTCCCACAAGAACTTGGCAGTCATTCGAGCATTGTTCTTTCGTGTTGCTCTCACCTCTGCCCACTTTGTTAGGTAGTCTATGGCCACAATAATGTATTTGGACTGCGAATATCGTGCAGTGGGGCTGATGGGTCCCATGAAGTCGATTCCCCATTTTTCAAAGGGTTGTCATGCAATGATTGGGGTCAACTCCATTTGATCCTTGCAAATCGAGACCTTCCTCCTGCTGACACTCATCACAATGCTTAACAAATCATGTTGCATCACAAAATAGTGTGGGCCACCATAGTTGAGACTGCAGCACCTTGCGGGCCATCGTGTCTCCGCTAAAGTGTCCACCAACAATTCCGTTGTGTACCTCTGAGAGCACGTCATCATCTCATGCTCGCACACGCATCTACGCAGCAATCCATATTGCCCTAGGCGATACAGCTGGCCTGTTATCAACTGGTAGGGTTGAATCTTGAGAATGAGTTGCCTCAATCTTGCCTTCTCTATCACTCTCTCAGGCAATCTGTGCTCAATATAAAGGTTTGGCTATCAATGCGTAATTCAGCACAAACGCCAATAGTATCCCGTATGGCCTAAGAAACATTGGACTCCCTTGTAGTTGATTGGGGGTGGAAGGTCGAAAATGACCCTAACTTTCAAGGAGTTAGTGGCAATGCCGTTCTTTGATACTACATGGCCTAGGATGCATCCATGCTTCACCCAAACTAGCATTTGAAGGGGTTCAAGGAGAGACGATATAGGTGACACCGCTCAAAGACTGCTTGGAGTTTAGTTAAGTGTTCCACCTAGGTCGAGTGAATGCAGAGGTCATCGACTAAGACTTCCAACTCTTTGCGAAGCATTTCTTTAAATATGGTGCACATGAGATGTTGGAAGGTGGCAGGGGCATTAGTCAACCCGAAAGGCATGACTATGCAAGCAAAGATGCCCCACTCAGTGGCAAAGGCAGTCTTATGCATGTTGGCAAGATACACTTGCATCTGATTGTATCCTGAGAAGCCATCCATAAAACTGTAGGTCTCCTTCCCCGCCATCTCTTTCAAGCATGTGCTCGGTGTATGGCAATGGATAATTGTCCCTTTTAGTAGTAGCGTTCACCTTCTGTAATTGATGCATAATCTAATTTTTCCATTTTTCTTCATCATGAGTGTGCTTTGGATTCATTGGGTATGGTCGCTGCTTCACCGGCAGTGCGTCTAGTGTCATGGGTATATTATAAGTCACCACACTCGAATCCACCCCTTTAAGCCCTTCCAAGGACCAAGAAAATACGTCTATGTACTCTCACAAGAGAGCAACAAGACTCGTTTTCTCTTCCTTAGTCAAGTCATCGACAATGAAGGCTAGTCGGGGGTTTTTCCCCTTCTGTGTTAGGTTCACCTCCTTGACCTTGGCTGGTCCCTCGATTGGTTCACTCGTTTGCCCTTGCCAATTGGCACCCAACAGGATCACTATCCTATCTCCTTTCTTGAATTTCTTAAGTCTTTTAGGGAGATCTCATGGTTTTCGTTGTTCATCTGTTCGTGTGTCCCTAGGTTGTTTCGCCCTTTCCTACTTCAAATGTTTGCACCTCAAGTGGACGGGTAGGTCCTCGTTGGTGCATCGGGTCTTGGGCGGCCTAGGTATTTCTGGGTCGTTGTCCGAGCTTACCTCCGACTCAGAGTCGAACTCGCCATCTTTGCTAGAAGAGGTGGTCTCCCCTGGTGGTCACAGTTCAAATGGTGACTCTGTCCTAAGCACTGGTGTCACTCCCAGTTGAGCTAGGCCTGCTTGCTCAAGGTCTATGGCTCCTACGTGTTCTAACCAAGCGCAATCACAATCCATATGCATGACCCCTCACTCTATCCTGTAGACACTCCTTTTTTGTGGCTTGGAGTCCACCCATATTTGTTCTATCTCATGTCCCTCACTATCATATTCTACCGTGTCTATCTCACCTTGAGTGTGTTATTTTTGCGAGCTTTTGATTTCGTGCTTTTGCAATTGAAATTGATTTTTAGAGCTTTTTGAAACAACCTTGGATTCTTTCTACAAACGACATGTCACGCACTACCGCTCTTCTTTAACATAAACATATATTGTGCATCATGCATGCATCATCATTTGGGAGCTCCCAGGGAGAATACTAAACCATTCACAGTAAAGGGAGCAATGGTGTTGAATAATCACAACAAATAATAACATTCCAAAGTTTTGCATTACCCAAAAGGAGTACAATATCTAGAAAGGTTCCAAGATTGCTACGCCTTGATCGATCTTCACGTAACAAAAAGGACATGTCACACCCTAATGAAGTGCATGATGATGAGTTGGACAGAACAATGAATGAGCCATGCCTACTTTGGGCTTCCTACATAACAGGGCATATCTTACGTGTTTGCCCTAACACAAAGGTAAGGTCAGTGGGAGTTAGTGCACGTTGATGTATGACCATGTGCTCCTTGGGTTGAAGGCCAACTATGTGCATGTACACATAATACATATGTTTGCAAGCAAGAAATGCCTTTTCAGTAGATTCTCTTTTTTGAAAATCAGGACAAGTGCACCTAGGCTCTTCTTTGATGTGCACATCATAACAACTCTCTGTCAAGACTCGAAATACTGAATGTTGTCTCTCAAGTTGCACTACCTCCTCCAAGAATGTCACAACCATGCAACCAGCTGCCTCTATTCTCTTTTGTGCATCTTTGGAAATTACATGTCTCCACTTGTGTCTTCTCCCGCTTGAACCACACTCTGTAGAAATAGGAGGTTTTTGGTAAGAAGTTTTGGTATCATGGTCACTCTCAACCATTGCTAAAATCCAATGCTCCTTGTTTGCATCAAAATACTTGGACTGAGTGTTGTTTCTTTTCTAAACCCTTGAACTTGTTCTTCATAGTCTAAAACTTCAAGCCTTACGTCCTACTAGGCTTGAGCTAGTATAGGTTCAACTTGAATAGCATCTACTTGCTCTTCTTTCTTGATGTCTTTACCCAATATGTCAAAAAACTAATTTCTATACCCCTTTTAGACTTAAGCCCTTCTTTGTTTGCTCCTCTATAGTCTTGATCATGTTATTTGAATCTACCAAATTCTTATTTGACAAAGCGAGTGGATTGACATGGCTAAATAGGCTACCCATCATACTTTCAACAGAAAGGACTTTGGATGCACCAAGATAGATAAGAAAAACACAATGTAACTAAGAGAAATCAAGGTTGTGTGTCAAATGTTGAAGCTAACATGCCACATAATAGAGACATTATTAATCTAGGTTTCAATGTGAAAGGTGTAGGAAAATGACTACATTAACACATGTACTTGAAGAACTTAACCAACACAACAAATCATACCTTTTCCCATGTCTAAAACATTCATGGGGAAAGAATCAAAATATACCATGCGTATTGGATCAAAACTAGCATTAGGTATACTTAGCATTATGGAGGCATATCTATCTAACCTTGATAGACTTTGTGCATGTTGAAAATATTCATTGGGCAAGAAGAAATATATGCCATGCTTATTAGATTAGGACTAGCATCAAGTGTACTTAACATTGTGGAAGGCATATCTTCCTAACCGCTATAGACCTTATTATCAATCATTAGAACATGTGAGGTTCTCAATTCCATAAGAATAGGGAAGATGGTTTGTAGGCCTTCACCAAACGTAGACACAAATAATGACCTTTTGTTCTATGTAATTACGTTGTATTTTCTTGTTGTTCCTTATTCTAAATGTCCTCCAATGTCTACCTTACCTTTCTTTAACATTTGAAATGAGTTCACATATTCTTCCTATATTATGATTAGCTTGATAACCTCCAATAATGCAAGAAATATAGAGATATATTCTCTTTAGTGTCCGATGAAGTCTCTGTAATTACCTCTCTCTCCCTCTAATGCAACTACCCTATAGAATGCATTGTCTATGAAGAAAACAAGGAAGAAAAATTGTGGATGCCCCTAGATATGTGGGGAAATTAAGCCTATAGCTTATTAAAAATGTTTTTAGCACTAGTGAGTTTATGCTTATCATAGAGAGAATAAGAAGTTATATATATGTATCTAAAAGGATAAATCAATTTTTTAAATACATGAAATTATGTATTTGAAAGAGAAATTATCAAGTATAGAGAGTACCTTATGAAGACACCAACCTATTTGGGACTTTACCATAAAGAAACTTATGCATGAAATCTTTGTTTTAAACTAAGAGAAATGTTTAATTATCTAGATTTACCTAAATTTATTAGTGCCTTCATAGCATTATAAACATATAAGAGTTTTTGTTTCTTTTGAGAGTCATTCTTTTTACTTCAATAGTTAATCCCTAATAAGAATAAGAGTAGTGAAAGGTATATGATTTGACTTTTGTGGACCATGTGACTAGGTGACCTAACAAAAAGGCTACCTATTAAAGTATTTGCTAAGTGAGTTGGATCCAAATCACCTTTTTGCAACCTATTGTGTAGCATGCAATGGGTTTTCAAAATCACATAAGAAATATTCTAGAGTGTGTTTTTGTTATTGGTAGAAGCCTATCCCAAGGAAAAGGATGAATATTTTTAATAAGGCTTGTGGACATGTAGAACCACTTACAAGACTTGTAAGGCTTAAAACACCATCACATAGTATATAGGGAAAGACATGCCCTTTCTTTCCAATATTCTCAATTTTTACTCATGAATTTTCTTTACAAGCATGAGTTAAGTCAATAGGAGTAAGAACATGGGAGAACTCAAGAATCCTCTTCAATTAGAGGGGAATGAAGTACAAGATTACTATGTGTAGTAGATTTCAAGAGAAAGAGGTGTTCTAATGACTAGATAAATGAAATGATATTTACAAGAGGGATATTTGTGATAATATATGATAGTAGGCAATACTACACTTTTTAGACTACAACAAGAAGCTTTTTGGAAGGGCCATTTATAATCAAACAAAAGTTCTAGAATGGGACTTACTAGCTACAACCATCTTAATCAAACAAATGATGGTAGGAGGGTGATTAGATGTAATCAAAGGGTTATGTTTATTAGGCCTTTGAGATCTAGAAGACTTGTTTACACTTCTTGTCCAAAACTTGCAGACTAGGTAGTCCTAGTGGCAGAAGATAAGTGATCCTAGACTGGGAGCAAAGCAATTAGAGACGGTCTAGACAATCTCACAAACAATGAACCCCCACATCAACATCTTCTCATAAATCTCCTCAAACATTTTGAGCTTGTTGTGGCCATTGTATGTTCACTCATTCCTATAGTGTGGGATTTTCAATGGGAGAATGTAGAAATAAAAATCTATCATTATGATGCATTTAGAATGAGTGCCTCATCCCACATGGTCCTTCTACTTTTACAATATGGATGTTAATGCAAGCTTCTAATTCAAGTGTAGGATAAATCATGCTAATGCTAACTAGTGTAAATCTCCCTTGTGAAAGTGATCTAAAATTGTATGGCCTTGCAATATGCATGGTGTAGATCACTTAGATACCTACAAGAATATTGCATATGATGTTTCCCTAATTCATAGCGCGCATGCATTAAATTGTTGTCTAGGGTGGCCTAAACATGGGATTTGTTGCTTATTGTATTTTGAGTTGCAAACAATGCTTACACATGAATATATGGATGACTAGTAAGAATAATCTATAAACCCTATCAAATAAGAAGTGTAGATCTTTAGAAGCTCTTAAATTCTATCAAGCATAACTTTATCTCTTTGAGATAAGCTACTTCCAGCCAATCCCATAGTTGAATTTTTACTACATAAATGCAAATACAAACTTTTAGTCAAATTTGAAATAATATAACTTTTAAACTATATAGGTTTTGAAGGGGATCCTAAAACAAGAACTACAAGTCTTTTTTAGGCACATACTTCTTTTTTTAGAAAAAATCAATAAGGTTTTATGCAAATGATAAGATATTGCATCCTAAAAACGGCAAATTACTCATTTCTAACATTAATAATCACAAAACTAAATTTTATTGATGTTTGGATTTTGAGAAATACACTTAGCCTTCATAGGACAAAGACAAAATCTCCCCATAATAAAGCTAATAACATTCTAAATCATGCTAATGCTCATAAATGTAACTCTCTTTATTACTAATAATTATGTAAATAGCACCACATTACAACACATGTTCTACATTTAGAGGAGAACAATGCTAGTTTTGGTAGTGATGAGGGTAAACAAACGACTTATGAGTGCATAAATGGTGCAACTCTCTTAGAACTCTATTAGCAGTTATTATAACTCTATAGGTAAGCATTTGATGCATTTTTTTAAATTTGAAGGTGATATTTTTTCTTTTTGTGGTACACAGTACACATTTTCCAAGTATTTTGCAAGATCTAGACAGGGGTTTGCAAACTAGAATAGATGGGGGTTTCCATGTGTTCATTCTGAAAAACCATTGCCTAAAGTATATTTGACTTTGGAAATTTTTAAAAGCCAAAATATTTAGGCAATATAGCAAAAGGTTCCAAATATTCCTTTCCATGTAGGTATTACGCAAAATGTGTCTCACTATATTAGTGAGTGGGAAGGTTGATGCAACATTTTAGGGGGGTTAACTCAAGGCTTTAAATTCTAAACAAAATGAAAGAATGCAAAGCACCTTTCTTTGAAAACCCAACTTTCTTCACCATGCAAAAATACACGCACAATCAATGGATCTGATACCCATGTTCCAATCTCGCTTTGGTTATGGAAGTGGATGCAACTCAAGAAGCCACGGGGACTTGCAAATTCAGGGCTTGTGTAGAATCGACAACGCATGTGAGAAACTCTTTTCCCAGTCAATCAATACAGTGTTAAGGTGGTACAAATCACCTTCTTTGCGGGTCAAAGGTTACGAGCATGAAAACTGAGGGTTATTGGAAAGGAGAACGTCATCGGACGTTTTTGATCGACTCCGTAATCTGCAACCAAGGAGCTGTGTGGGTTACGACGTGAGTGAGGCCACGTTAAGCGCAGAAAACTCCAATTCGTCAATGAGGCGATGCACAAAAGAGTGGAGATTCTCGCAGGACGGGTCCCAGAAGTCCCTGAAGCTCTGATCGAGGGTTGATCTGAGGATGCAGCAGGTGCGATGGACGTGGAATCCTGCGAAAGCTACGTCAGTCGGGGTGGCCAACACATGCTGCGCCTGCCCGAGCTGGTCCGGGAGCGGACGTGTAACCAGCAGACTGGTGGCAAGACAGCTGAGAGAAGAGCGAAGCGTCTCGAGGGAGGTAAAGAGCTGGGCGTGCATCATCTTATAAGACCGTATGGGCTTCCGCATCCATTGCTGCAGGGCAGCGTCATGTAGATGGCCATCAATCACTGTCGTACTGTCGTCTTCCGCATCCCCCAGAAGGTCCCAGTCCAGGCCCAAGATCCACCTTGTCACCTGCTTCGCTGTCATATAACGCAGAGAACAGTCCGCCTTCCCCGCCGCTGCCTCTCTTAGTAACGCCTTCAGGAACCATTTCGTTGCCTTTCGCCATCCTAGCTGGAGCTTCGGTAGCCTCGTCCTCAGCAGCCCCTGATCATCTCCAATACACCTGTGTATCATCACAACGTATATGAAGTCAGACGATATGCTTGTTCCTTTCCTGTGACTTCTGTATCAGCAGTGACAGTCGACTAGAGCTTACGTACGTCGTATATGCCCGGGTTACCATGTTCGAGTCATGGACTTATCACTATGTTATATGTTAGGAGGACGTAGGAACGGTTGCAGTCTACGACGCCATTAGTTTCGACGTGATTCACGCTACCGAAAGTTTCGTGCAAGACGAAGCTTTAGAGAACTGGAGAGCGTGATTGTACCGACTGATGTTCCCCTTCGGTAGACGTAGCTCAGTCGGTAAAAGAAAATACTTTATCCCTTTCCTCTGTCTAACATGCCGCAGATAGATCCCTATTCTTCTACTTATGTGTTTATGCACTATACGTATAGACTAAGACCATAATTACAGTTCCGGACTCTTAGAAATAAAAAGCAACTATCAACTTTTTCTAACCCGGATATATACAATACACTGATTAAGCTTACAGGGACTAGAAACACGAACACTATAGTGCCCTCATTAGAAGCGACTTTCGTAACCGGATACAATGTTCAATGCGCTAAATTTAACTGATAGGGACTAGAAAAAAGAGCATGACAGCCTTTCGTGAACACGAGTATGACCCTTGCTTGTTTTATCCAATTACATATGTAACTATACTTGACATCTAACCCTACTTGGGATGATAAAATCAATATAACAAGAAAGAGTCATAGGACATCATCCAATTAATAACATGGCATTATTTGGTTAGCCCATTATCATGTGACCACAAGTTGAGTCAAGGAAAGCAATGGAAATGTCCATCTACAAGTGTTTTACCTATATGCATATGGGAAACTAGTTGCCTCTCTACATTAAGTGCACAAGCAATTAGGTAACCTATCAAAGACTTTGTGCCAAGTGTCCAATGTACCATGGAAACATGAAGTTTTTTATATGAATTAAACCCTTGGGAAATAAACGAATATGCATAGTATCTATGCTTAGAAAGAAAAGGGACACTTTAGCTGAGTTAGACATGCTTTCTGTGTGGAATGGTATGTGGGAGTGAAAAAACATGGGCTACTCTCTTGGGCCAGCTTGAATTTTCTTGTAGAGAGCTCTAGACATGAATTTTTCAAGGGTTTATAGAACAAAAAGCTACTCATAACTAGTATTAAAGGAAGAAGCATTCTACATGGCATACACTTTATGTATGAAGCTGAGAATCCAATTATCCTTCAAGGATGAATAGGGACTCCTTTGAAGTCTCATATAAGTTGAAATATACAATTGTATACATAGGAGAATAGGACTTTGTTGATGTTATACATCTTGCAGTTCTATGCTTACAAAAGCCTTATTTTGAGAAGATAATTAGAATGTTTTGAAGTCTTCTTATATGTATGCTATCTTGAAGATAAAATTAAGGAGTTGGGAAGAATTGGTGGGCTGAACTTGCTCTTATGTAGGGATTTTTGTATGTATATGGGGTGTTATAGAACACACTATTCTTGAAGCATAAAAGCATTGTATTGCTATTTACACATAACCATAATGATCTATATGGCTTCTAGTTGATGTTGGTCATGTCCATGATTAAATATGAGCCCCATAATTGATGTATATGATGGATATGATTGAGATTTATAAACCTTGGATGCTTAGATGAAATGTAGATTGATTTTTGAGCCTAACATATTTGTCTCCATCTCATCTTACTTGAGTCTATATGACTTTTGGCCATACATAGAGAATCCCTTAACATCTTTGGTGAACCTGAAATGAAATACAAAAGGAAGAGTTTTGCAAGATGGGGGATAATGAAATGGCATAAGGGAATTATTGCTTCAGACCTTAAATATGTATTTTCAATAATAATAATGACAACTGTAGATAGAACATTAGTTGCAATAACAATAGCAAATATAATAGTAGCAACAAGAACAATAATAGTAGGCTATTGCTAAGCTTGAATCAATTGTAACAAACCCATTGCATGCTTAGAAAATGAAGTAAAACTATTTGGTGAAAAAAATCTATCAAAGTATTTGAAGGTCTATACAAAAAAAGTGAACTTTCTTGGGATTGTGTGAACAAGATGGGTTGATATTTTTTGTGAGTAACAATTCATGAAATCAAGATGGATTGATAGTTTGTGTGAGTTGCAACTCATGAACTTAAGCTATGCATATGAAATTTGTATAGTTCAAGGAAAACTACTTTAGATAAGATTTAGGGTTAGGAACCTTCTTGGAATGGGTTGTAAAGCCTAATAAATGATTGACTATAATAGATTTTTTTCATGAATTTGAGGAAAGATATGGCCAGTTGAATGACAAAGTGCAGCAATCTCCAAAATATGGAAAGATTACGTTGTTTATCTAGTTAGTGGATGGTGCATTGTAACTGAGTCTTGTGTTATTTTTGGAAGATAAAACTATAGAGCAATGATTGAAGTTAGATTAGAAGAATGTAAAAGGTGATGTATCTATTATGGTGATAAAGACCAAGGAGCTTCTGATATGCAAACCTATGGTTGTATCCAAAGTTCTATAACAAACAACTCCTTATTTTTCTCAAACTTTTCTTCATATTCTTGGGCATTGGTTTTATGAAATACATTCATACATTCTTTTAAAAATTTACACATATTAACATAGATTCATTAGGGGAGATTTGGTGCACAAATCAGATGCCGTATGCGTACGTAGCAAGCACTGGAAGGTCCCCAAGAACAAATAACTCTACTTTAAGCTCAAAATCCAAGAGAATATACTTGCAAGACATGAAGCAAAAAGACCAATTGCATACAATCTCCCCCCATGCCTTGTGTGAGCACTCCACAAAGCATGTATTTAATATTTTCTCCAAGCTCAAAAATAGCCCAAATTTACAATTAGCATGCTTTAGATTTTGTGTTTGATTTTTTCCAAATAAAGAATAAAGTGGTTGGGCATTCCAAGAGTCAGGTTGTGCCCAAATACAATGACCAATAATGAATATTTAAACCATGCGCCCAAGCGCATACAAAATAATAAATATATGTCAAGCGCTTCAATAAATAAGCGCATCAAAATAAATATCGGTGCCATGCCTAAGACCCGCGCCCATCAAAAATGATAATTTCTTCTAAATAACTTGAATACACGCTATCACCCACCAGTGCTTTCCAGTGCCACCGTTGCCTACTCTACACATCAACTGAAGCATTCACAATTGTTAGAAAATAATAAAATTAAACCAACAAAAGTGAATACCTAGCAGTCTCTTCAGCTACAAAATAAATAAATAGATTGGAACTCTGTCTTAACCTGAATTTAATATGAGTGTGCACTCTAAACTCATAAACGTCCATTAATTTTAATATGTATTTTGCGGAATCACCCACTATGGAATCACCCACTTGCACATTAAATTAACGTGACGCCCGAAAAGGACAGGCGTCCCCGTCAACTTTTTGCACAAGAAATTCACCTTGTGTATGAGACCCGACAGATAAATATACTTTTATTGAATCCACCACAAAACCTCACGAAATCCACCATGGAATATACCTCCTGATATCTACCCCCGGCGTGGGATATCAATTGTCCTTAATTGCTATTAGCTCAATGTGAAGTGAGCAGTGAGGGGTAAGCACTTAGGTCACAAGCATGCATCCATTGGGTCTCTTCAACAGGATGATTTTTAAACTTAACCAAATATCTAAAGTATCTACGGCCAGTTCTAGTAATCATAAAGTCTGTATCTAGAATAGTTTCAATTTCAAGTATTTTGGTTTCTTCTTATAACAAAGGAGGGTTTGCATAGACAGGGTGTACAGGTAATTGGCCTCTAAAAGATCATAACAAACTGATGTGAAAAGTATTGTGGATTTCCAGTGTTGGGGTAGTTCTAATTTAAATGCATTATCATTGATTTTGTGAATGATCTTGAAAGGTCCATAAAATCTAGGACCTAACTTTACAACAGGATGTTTCTTAATACTTTGTAATCTTCTCTTTTCCATACGTAGAATACTCAAGTTTAGAGGGTTTAAGCTTGTAGCTAGAGTAGGCTATGGGATGGGAATCTTGCATAAGGACAGCTCCTATTTCTTATCCACTACCATCAGTGACTACTAGGAAGAATGGTCTATTAAAGTAAGGTAGTTGCATTACAAGGACATGTGTTCAGGCGTTTTTTAATAAATCAAAAGACTTTTGCTGATTTTCGGACCAATGATACACAATACCTTTCTTTAGTAATTTTGTCAAAGGTAATGCAAGCAATGAAAAATTTCTCACAATTTTTTTATAAAAGCTAGCAAGACCTAAGAAAGAACATAATTCATGCACATTTTTAGATATCGGCCAATTCAAAATTGCTTCTATCTTTTTAGGATCAACTTTAATACCTTCAAATGAAACAATATGTCTTAAGTATTCAATTTGGGTTTGGAAAATTTTCACTCTTTTTAGAATTAGCATATAATTGATTCTCTTTTAGTAATTTGAAAACCAAAGATAAATGTTCATAATGCTCATGATGCTTCAAAAATATGCGATTCATCATACGACTGAATGTTGCTGGTGCATTAGTTAAATCAAAAGGTATAACAAGGAATTCATAATGTCCAAATTGAGTTCTAAATACAGTTTTGAAAATATCATATGTGTTCAATCGTACTTGATGGTATCCAGATTTAAGATCTATTTTTCTAAATATTGCAGCCCCTTGTAGTTTATCCATGAGATTGTCTACCCTAGGAATCGGATATCTATTCTTGACACTGATCTTATTTAGGGCACGATAATCAATGCAAATTCTATAAGTATTGTTTTTCTTTTTAACTAATAGGACAGGTGCACCAAATGGAGAACTACTGGGCCTAATGCATCCTCGGGTTAACAATTCTTCAACTTAAGTTTGAATTGCTTTCTGTTCAATTTGATTATGTCGATAAGGTGCTTTACATGGTGGTTGAGAACCTAGAATTAAGTCTATTTTATGATCTTCAGGACGTGTGGGTGGTAAACTAGATGGTAAGTCAGCAGCAAAACAATCTTTAAATTGTGAAAGAAATTGTGCGTACTTAAGATGCATCTTATTTTTTTAACTTCAATTTCATTCACCCATATTAAGTAGAATTTTCTACCTTTTCTTAATGCACGTTTAGTCTATGTATAACTAAGCAATGGAAAATTATCAAAAGTATGCATACCATGCATTGTGATTTGTTTTCCTTTAGAATAAATCTTCATTGAATATGTGGAATAATCTATATCGGGATTATATTGATGACGCCAAGGCATTCCTAAGATAATGTTACTAGATTGCAAAGGCACAACTAAGAGATTTCTACGTTCAACTTAACTACCTATTTTAATTTCTAAGTCATGCACTTCTTGTGTTCCATTGTATTTAATGCCTAAGAGTGCAGCCTTGATGTGATAATGAGTGGAAACAATATGTAAATTCAATTCTTTGACCAATTTTACAGAAATAAAATCGTGTATGCTCCCGTCATCATGTAAAACAATCTTTTCTTTACCACGCACAAGACATTTCATCGTTAATAAAAAATGGGGATTTGATATACCTGATAAAGTATATGAAGTAGTATTGTTATCATCATTGTCTTCCGTGAAATCTGGCATTTCTTCATGGTCTTCATCTTCAGTCGCTCCCAAGTAGTTGATATGAACATTTGGCTTTTTGGATTAACAATTCACCGCTAGATGTCCAGGTTAATGGCAGTTATAGCAGACTATGGATTTGGCTTTAGGAACATTGTTGGTAATAGCAAGAAGTTTGGGAATGTTGGGATTTGGCTGGAAAGATGGCTTAGGATTTGGATTTGTGTTTGATGGTAAAGCAAGGGGTTGTGTCCAAGATTTACAGAATGAAGATGGAACAAAGCGGTTTTGATTGAATCTTTGAAAGTTAGAATTGAATTTCTTTATACCAAAGCTACCATTATTTGAGAATTGTTGTGGTCGCTTATCTCGTCCTCGAATTTTGTCTTCAGCATCATGAGCCAAGGAAATTGCATCCTCGAGAGTTATTGGCTTGAACATATTCACTTCTGCATAGAAGAGACCAAGCAAACCAGACATAAACTTGTGCTTATGGGTCACCTCAGGAACATCTTCTTGCATTCGAAGTTGTAATAAAGCATTCCAAAAATGCTCGGTATATTGTGAAATAGGCTCGTGATCTCTTTGTTGCAAAAGATCCCACTGTTTGATTACTTTTTCATGGAATTGAGGTGGAAGAAAATTATGCAAAATTTTCTTTTGAAAAATCTCCCAAGTAGTAGGACAATCAATGCTTTTGCAAACAATAATCCACCATAGTGATGCTCTATCCACTAAGTGATTAGTGACACACTTAATTTTATCTTTTTCGACATACTATTATTCATGAAAATAATCATCAAACTGACTTATAAAAGCAAGAACAATATTTTCATCGCGTAACCCATTGAAAGTACGAAATTTGAAATTTCTTTTACTTGTCTTGGCTTCTTTTCGAATAGATTGTACTTCAAGTGTCGCATCGATTGTGCATCATATAACATCTGCAAGTTGCGGTCCATCTTGATCAACAGTAGATCGTTGAAGACTGACCAATTGAGCTTGCAAAGTTTGACGTGCTCTTCATTTCTCTTGAAGCTACATCATAACTAGGTCTAGTTTTTGCTCCATCGTTGGTTCCGGTAAATCACCTTCGACCATAAAATCTTTCATATTTTGATTAGTCATCCTGCAAAATTTCAAACAACCTCACACACTCGAAATCTTGTTAACGGGATGAGCGTAGCTCAAGGTCCGATTTACAAGGCTTACTCTCTCTTTTTTTTTAAATGGCTTTTTAGCAATCTTTCTTCTTCGTGGTTACGAAAATTGATGTCGGTCTTCTTCGAAGTGTATACGTCTTCCGTATAGTCTATGTGTGATTCTCTGCTTGTTGGAATTTGGCTCTGTCCACAAGGCAGGTGTGAACAGGAGCTTGCAAAGAGACTGAAAATGACTTCGGGAGTGATTCGAAGAAGAGCTCAATGTGAACTTCCTCTATGCAAAAGATTAAAGATTAAGTCTTTAAGCCTTATAGCTTTAAGCTTTAGAGTAAAAAGCTTAATTGAATCCTTTATGTTCAATGTAGAACGGCGGCATGCTGACACCGTGATCGTCGCCAGCAAAAACGTCCTCCCGCCCACGATTCAAAAAATTATAGAGGCTAAGCTTTTTTAATAAAGCTAATCTTAATGAAGGCCCTTAATATTATCTCTGAGAAAAAAAAAATGTATTCATGAGAGAGCTTCCCGAGTGGTCCTCCACCTCCAAAGAGTGGTCCTCCGCGATCCGACAGCGTAGCAGGGGATTCTTCACTGCCAGGAACATGCTGGTATTGACGGATTGTTGCAAATTTAAATCCTTAAAATTTTACAAATTTGGAGCTCTTTTGCAAAAAAATTATTTTGTCCCCATGTCTTAGCAAATAGATATGAAAAATTCAAGCTTAGAACAACTAAGAACTCTCAAAGAATTTCACAAATAGAATGACTTGATAAATTCTTTCTATCCTAGTTGAATGTCTTTATTGTTCTATAATGATGCTCTACTGCTATAAGTGTGTCCATGTATGGAGCATGTTATAATGATGCTTGTAACTCATCCCATTTGGATATTAAAGGGTCGGCAAATAATACTCAATTGTAAAATGAAAACACTAGGAGCATTAGATACAATCAATGCCAATTAGTTATTAGTTATGCTCAATGCCCCACTCTTGTAAGGTGCCATTGATGATCCATGTTACTCTAACTTGTAAGGCCTTCTTCGTGTTACTCTAAGTTGTAAGGCCCCCATTATGAAGAGAATCCATCACAATGAGCTTTTAATCATTTTCCTTATAGAATTTTTTTGAAAATGTAGAAAATTCACCAATATTTTCTATGTAAATTGGTATGTATTCCCCATATAGAACTAGGAAGTTACATTCCCCACATCTCATAGTTGGAAAGTGTTGGAATTATTCAAAAATGATTATTTCATCAAGTTGCATTATTTTAATTTAGGTACTATCAACTACAATATGTGACTAGAAGGACCTTGTGTTATTTCTTATAGTAGCATTATTGCTTTTATGGCATTGTATGAGAGCCATGCTCACTCCTGTGCAAATTCTAACATAACTTGGAGTTAGCTAGAGAGGCTTGCAACACAGGTAAGGTTGTAGGCATAGATATTCTATTCACTTTAGGTAGAGTTGGTCCAATAAACATGACCTATATAAAAAGAACTAGTAAAGAACCTAAAAGGGGGTAGGATGACAAACTTATTGAAGGAAACCCTTATCCTAACCTTGATATAAAAGCTAGAAAGTGAATGGAAGAGCTCTTTTTTTTTGTGCAACTTTAAGAACAACCGCTCTTCTTGCTTCAATCTTATTTTATTATGCACCTTATATTGAGAGTGAAGGAGAGTGAGATTATGACCAAAGGACTTGGAGAGAAAATCTCTTCTCTTCTTGCATTTCTTCTCTTGTTCCCCTTCTTTTTCCAAATCTTGGAGGGGGAGGGAGTAATGGTTTGCATTAGATGCAATGGAGTAGAGGGAGTGGATCAAAGGGCAAGACGTGAATTGTGAGGGAGTCAATCAACCTCTAAAGGAATTTGGGCAATGCTCAAAGGTGAGAAGGTATGCCTACTACAACCTCTCTGTTGTTGTTTTTCTCACTTCCATTGGTATTGTGAAGATAGAGCTAATGGCTCGGAGATTGAAATGTGAGATGATTGTGTAAGAGATGGTTTTGTCGGTAAGCATTTGAACTCTTGACAAAATAAGAGTCCATCTAATGTCCTATCATGGAGTGTTTGCACCAACAAAAATCAACTTCTAAGAAGGATCAACTGCAAATTAGTTTTCTTGCTATTACTTAGTCCGAATTGATTCCTTTTTTGTATTAGCTAGATAAATAATTTTGATCATGTAAATTGGCTAGTTTAGTTTTTCATAAAAGCTTATGTAAAGTAATTCTTAACTTCCTTATCCTCATGAATTAAAGGATATTAGACTAATAAAGATCTATATGATTTTTTATTGCACATGTTAGTCCACTCTAGCCAAAATTTCTTCACTACTTTGTTAACATGTGTGCCTAAGATGCAACAAGGGACAACTCGTGATTGGTGTTGGATGTGTGCATGCATATATGTTTGTGTGTGTTTAATAGAATTTTCTTCTCTCATCTTCTTGGAGAGGACCAAGAGGAGCTACATCCCTATCTAATAAAGTCCACAAGAGTCATAGGAGAATGAAGAGGAAGTGCGAGGACTTGGTACAAACTTGAAGGCTTCCTAGTTGACTCACACCACCTATGAATGCTTCTAGTTCTAGACTATGAAAAGTGCACCATTAGTACCACCAATGTCCCCATGACCCTCCAGTAGTATCTTGCCAATATGAGGGCCCACTAGAGCTCTTGTTGTATATTACTCACATTCTAATGTGTCTTTGAGTTGAGATGGTGATATTTGTCTTGATGGGGTTCTTGGTCTCATACTAGTGAATGTGATGCAAGTCGGTAGGCATATTAATAACAAGGTTGTCATCGATGATGTTAAAGTAAGTTTTTTTTAATATGTAAAAGAGAACACCTTAGCAGAATGGCATTGCTAAAATTGCACCATTGTGAAAATGGAAAAGGTGAATACTGAAGGGTAAGGGATTTACTAACTAGTTTTGGGCAAATGCTATTATTACTATAGTCTACATTCTCAATCCGAGTTACACAAAGACTCTTAAAGGGTAAAAATCCTCATGAGGCCTATTCTAATAAGAAACCATCTATCTCACATTTTAGAACTTTATTTATTTTCATCAATGTTTGGAACAAGTTATGGATCATGCAAAAAATAGCTCGAATAGGATAGGGCAATACCTAAACAAGACCTCTACCTTGATCAATCATTCACTCTTCCTCATCCTTTGGGTTGGGAACTTGAGCTAATGATCCCCACCACATCAAAATTTGCATTACGATAATTTAAAACATTCATGAAATAATAGTATATCAGGATTAGTGACATAACATGACATACTCGTATACATAGGTATAGGCATATAGACAAACATACCGATACATATATATATAGATAGAGACATGTGGATCAAGCAACAACTTTCATACTCTCAACCTAACCCATTTGACTATTGGTATAAGAAGCCATGATTAATTTTTTTTAAATAAACATCAAGTTAAATATAAAAATGTATGATTATTATATTTTCTTCTAGCTACGAATAAGACAAAAGGTACTCCCTAAACACATACTAAATCAAGAACTAGATAATGTATTAATTAATCATGTATTCATATTGGTAATATAATGGTCACCACAGGGAAAGGGGGAATAGCGACACCATTTTCCGATGAAAATTAGCAGCATTGCTACTTGGGTCGCAAATAGTGACGGTACTCAAACAAAAAAACGCAGTCGAAACTCACGCGTGGCATTTTGCAAAAGATCAGAGAGCAAAAGAGGGTGGGAGAGGGAGAGAAATAGAGAAAGAGAAGGAGGATAGCTTCTCCCCATTGCCATCGTCGTGCCACCATTCACAAAGAAGAGGAGGAAGTGTACAAAGAGCGAAGAGGAGCCATCGCGAAGAGGAGACAAAGAATCCATCTTCGAGCCTTTGCGGTGAGTACATTGCTCCCTCTTGCTTTGTTCTTGTTCTTTATCCTTTTCTTTCGTTATTTTTTGTTGAGATTAAGGAGGTGCATTGAGGGAGAAAGAGAGGAAATGAGAGAGGGAGAAGAAGAAAGGAAAAGAAAGAAAGAACGAGAGAGAGAGAGAGAGAGAGAGAGAGAGAGAGAGGGAGTAAATATGAAACATAATAAAGAAAGAGAGATAGGGAGATAGGGAGGGAGGGAGGGAGAGAGGAGAATGAACGAGAAATACGAGGGGGTAGCGAAAAACAAAGAGAGACTATAGAGAAAGAGGCCGTAGTCATGCAAGAGGACATTTCATGGTTAATTTATAAAGCTTTTTAAAAGAAACTCCCTACACCTTGACACATCACAAGGGCTATTGCACTTGAGAAGGAGTAACCAAGTCTTCACTAACGGGAAGCTCAACTCAACTCACTTGTTTGAACACCTTTAGGAGTGTTTTCCAAGTGTTAGATAGAGGCAAAAGAGATTATGCCAACACTTTTGATATGCTCACTTCCAAAGTAAGTGCTAAAGGCCCCCTTCATACCTCGAGAACTGAACTTGAGTAGTCAACCTAAAACTATTCTTAAGCTCACCTAGAACCATTTGGTGAGAACAACTTGAGTGGAGGTAGCACTAATAGTGATAGTCAAGCCCTTGAACCTCATGCAGCTAGGTCATCAAAAGTGACTACATCTAAGAGATGACAACCCTAAGAATACTAGGATCTTACCTTAATTAGCCTACAAAATCACTCACAAGTGGTTGGATCATCAAAAAAGGGAGTTCACACATTGTGTAGTGTTGTAAAAATTGTGATTAAATGCTTGTTTGCATATGTCATAATTGAATTGGAAGTTTGAGCACCATCATCATGAAGATACTTACATTTATATTGAATCACATTGATTGTGGAAAAGAAAAGCCTAGTTGTGCATGGTGCATCTACATACACTTGCAAGTTAGTAAAATTGAAAATTTCTAACAAAGGAACACAAGATACATAAAGAAATAAATTTTTGAAAAATCACAAAATACATAAAGAAATTTGAGAAATAGAGAGATCAAATATTGACTGACTCTAGAAACCCCTACAATCATAGCTTAGACAAAGAAAAGAGACTGTCAAAAATAAGCTTACACACCATGCAACAAAGACCATATCACTAAATGAGCCTTACTAGCCAACAATGACAAATTAGGCAACAAAGCCTTTTAGCACCTAGCATACGACACATTGAACATATGACAAATTTGGAGAGCGAGAGGTGTCTTCCTCATAAGCCATTTTTCCTTGCCTAAACTTAGACAAATTGTTTGTAGTAACATAGACAAAGTGAAAAACGATGAAGGTCATGATGTAATATTATGAGGCGTATCTTAATCAGCATGTCCCATATCCTTGTTCTCAATGCAAGTTGGCAACCAGACAAAAGTGTCGCTTGTCTATAGAACACCTATGACACTTTGGTGAGTTTCAATCAGAGATCATTATATCAAGAAATCTCAGGCTTTGAGAAAATGGTAAGAAAAGTGTGTATCAATCATGCATTATATTTGCAAACTAATTGAATATCATATACAACAGTGGATGTGATCATAAAATTTATATAGGGAGGTAACGTCTCATCCCAAGGAGGAGTGCACCTATTGCGACCACCAGTTAGAAGAGTTCGTAGGTGTGCAATGGATGGAGTACCCAAGCCAATCCACCACTTGGAAGGCACTATCCAGTCGATACCGTCAATACTAGAGGAGACAGGCAGTCTTTCAGACTTTCCTACAAACTTGGAGCCTGAGATGCAGGCAATGATCGATGCATTGATGCCTATGGATACCGAGACATCTAATCCGCTTAGAGAGGAAGCATCCATACCATTATATGATGGGTGCTAAGTATCTCGCCTGAAGACGCTTCTTGCACTCCTAAGTGTACAAGCAAAATACGGGTGGAGCGATGCAAGTGTGACCGAGTTGTTCAGGTACCTTTTACGTAGACTTCGTTGATTTCTTTTTGGAACCATTATAAAAAACAATTGTACCTTTTCAAGGTGTTTTATGATTTCTTTTTACGTTGCTAAAGTATCATTTATTACCACTTGGAAATACCATACCTGAGTCTTATGATGATGCGCGACATGTTTTATAAAAGCTTGGCATGGACTACAACAACATCCATGCATGTGTCAACGATTGCGTGCTGTTTCAAGGACAGTACGAGACTATGGAGACATGTCCAAAGTGTGGTGCTCATAAGTATCGATAGAACTTGCAATGAAAAACCATACCTTAGAAAGTTCTTAGGCACTTTCCGCTTATCTCCCGTATACATCACATATTTTGTATGTCGGGCTTGGTGAGCTTGACAATGTGGCATGCACAAAATAGATCCATAGATAGAGTCCAACAAATATCAGCAGATTCACACGCATGGAGCCACATTGACTCTACCTTTCCAGGCTTTGCACGAGAGCCAAGGAATCTTTGACTCAGTCTTGCTATGGATGGCGTGAATCCATTCAGTGTCCACTCAACATCTTACAATGTGTGGCCTATAGTGCTTGTTAACTACAACATCCCCCCATGGATTTCTAATCCTTAGCTTGCTCGTTCCTGGCCGCTACAAAGTCAAGAATATGGGTATCTATCTCCGTCCATTAGTTAATGAGCTTAAGATTTTGTGGGAGAAGGGGGTCGCCATGGAAGATATGAGCAAGAGTGATGATTGACAGTCCACCAATATACGAGCTATTCTCATGTGGTCTATGCATGACTTTTCGGGATTCAGGGAGTGCTCAGATAAGTAGGATTTCGTTCTTGTTGGTCATATCTATCATAGCTCGTTCAAGTTTATGTTTATTATATAGAGGTGTTGGGACATGTCTGGTTACCTCAGGTTATCCTGCATGTCCAGTGTGTGGACCTCCACAGTTAAACTCCTGAAGGTCATGAACCATAAAGAAGATGGTATATGAAGGACACGTTGGTTTCTTACTGGAGGGTCATGAACTGAGAGAAGGTTTTCTTGGATGACTTCTAGCACAAATGAACGCCCAAAGCTAGTACGAGCTGAAAATGATCCACATAGAGTCGCATCCAAACGGAATGCGACGATTCTCAGTTTTCTATGAGTTGCCATATTGGACCCACTTACAGATCAACCACTTGTTGTATTCCATGCATATTTTCAAGAATGTGGGTAGCTTACTATGGAACCACATCACAGGAAAGAGAGATACTATGCAAAGGCATGAATGGATTTAAAGGAGATAGGCAAGATGGAAGCGCTTTGGCCGCAGTCGCAAGTGCTGATGGTTGCTTGCAATTGCCTCGTGCTCCCTAAGTTTTTTCCACTAAAGAAGAGGACTTTGCAAAGCATATTATCAGATCTATCCGCACTCCGATGAGTATGATGCATTCTCTCATATCCGTGTTTTCTAAAGACGACCAATTATCAGGGCTAAAATCCCATGATTGGCATAAGACATGTCAAGTTTATACTACGAATGGATTGTAAGTGGCTTGCGTATTTTGCTATTTGGAGTGTAGTCCTTGTTGGTAATGCTTCTTCATTTGTGGCAGTTTGTACTAGCAATCGCGATCGCAGGATGCCTCACTTTAAAAATATGCGGGGTGATTTATAGGTTGTCAAATTTAGTGCAATGGAACTCACAGAATGAGATCAAGACATCCTTTATTGAATCCGCAAGGCGGGTTTAAGAATGAGGTGGACTCATCCTTTTGTGGTGACCTTCCTATCGACCTTCCAGTATATGTGAAGTTGTGTCAGGAGATTGACATGGGCCCATAGGTTACATCATACTTGGAGCATCCACGTACTCAATTTGTTTATGGATTTCTTATAAGGGTACCCTAGAATATGTATTTTAAATACTATCACTTTTTTTAGAGTTATATTACCATGCTTTTCTAGAATCTTTATATTGATACAATGATAATGGATATTTGGATATTTGGACAACACGATGAGTCCAAGGATGAGTGACGATGAGCTATAGGAGATCTTCACACATATGTCTCCAGAGATCAGATGGCTTGATTCACAAATATGGTAGACTAGGAGTTGCCTCAGACACCATCAAGCAATTCTGTTTGATCTATTTTGGCATGCTCTGATGCATCAATTTCAAGTAGACCAGATCGACGCTCTAGACTTGGGCCGGACGGAGGGAGTGATTCTGGGGGATGTTGCGTAGACATGGATGCGGTAAGCCCACGGTCGGCTCGAGATACAGGTGTTGCTCTCATGCACATTCAAGAGAGCATGACTCAGGTAGTTGTTGTGGAGATACTGACGCAATGTCTTTGCCTCATCGTTCTGTTGGATTTGCATCACTTGTGAGATTTGTCACACCTTTGGAGACGTCTACTCTAATCACTTCAGCTTTTGCTCAGTCGTCGCAGGTGGCACCCATGCTACTCCAAGAGATACCATATCTGTGGGTACCCAGATGTACAGGGGTCTCCTAGATATGCCCAAGAGCGCGGTCCCAGGTGGGAGAGGACACATCTTAGACATACCCCAAAGGTATATGGATACCTTGTAGATGATAGAACATGATTTGTCATCCTAAAGGATGAGGAGAGTGTTGAGATATCGAGCTCTACTCGTGATATGCCAGGGTGACCGTTGTACATTTATGTCACCGACTTGTTAGTTACAGATGCGGTTGGTACACCGCCCATCAATAATAGCTAGATGACAGCTATCATTATCTACTCTAGTTCGTGGCTCAGTTAGTATGCCACCTTAGTTATTTGAGTTTGGTTTGAGACCCATATATAGGGTTCTTCTATTTCTTTGTATGAGAGTTCCTTTTGGCTTACACAACTAAGAAGAGGAAAACTGTTTTCAGCCTCCATCTCTATGTGTATTCCACCATTATGCAAGTAAGAAAGCTACAAGTGAGACTCCTTCCTTCTCTCCCACAATCTTGACATGGTATCATAGCCTTGTTCATGGTAAGGAGCTCAAGAAAGCAAACCAAGTTCGCCGTGTTCTGGTAAGAGGAGCAGTGTTGCTTTCATTTTCTATTTTGGGAGCAGATCTCTGTAGGTAGCACAACCAGAAATTGCAAAAGTGCATTGTCTCAGGTTGAGACGCCCTTCACGGTGAAGCAAGAGGGCAGTATATGCTGCAGATTAGGGCTTTAGCCCTAGGTGACCCTATTTTTTTGATTTGAGGCCATTTCGGGGCCTGTTTTGGAGGCGGAAGTTTTCTGTACGCACTCAAGAAAAGGCCTTGTTTTATGCTGTGCGACCATTGTTCTACAGGTCGGTGAAAAGTTACCACAGAAATTGCATCATATGCTTGTGTGCAGAGACATTGGGAGTTACAGAATCATCCTTGTTTCCTGTTTATGGAAAATCGTCACTAGGAAGTGACTGTGTGGTCAAATACCACTTTCACTAGTTTTGCAGATTTGCCCCTGTGAGGGTGAAGCTGTGTTTTTTGCAGTGACAGAATTTTTTGCAATGTTCTGTAATGGCGTTTGATTCTCTTTCTCAGATAGTAACTGAAAAGCTTGACAAGAACAACTTCCAAGCATGGAAGTTTAGAATGACGAATTTCCTTATGGGAAAAGGATATTGGGAATTTGTTGCAGGAAATGAAGAAGAACCAGTTCTTCTTGATGTTCCCAATCAACAGCAAATGCAGACATTTAAAGCATGGCATGAGAGAGCCAGGAAAGTTATGTACTGGCTGTCTATTAGTATTTCAGACTCTATGATTGTGCATATTCAGGATGCAAGTACGCCAAAGGAGGCATGGGATACTTTGTCAAAAATGTATAGCACAAATACGCAAGCTAGGAAAATGCAGCTCAAGCAAGAGTTGCATAATGTGCAAAGAGAAAGTATGAGCATCAATGACTACCACATGAAGGTGAAGAAGATTGCAGATGCACTTGCTTCCATTGGGTCACCAGTGGAAGATGATGATTTAGTTTCTGTGACCTTGAATGGTCTAGGAAAGGATTATGCACAGTTTCGGACATCCATTTCAGTTCGTAAAAGATTTCCTGATTTTGAGAAGTTGATTGCTCTTCTAATTTTTGAGGAGAAGAGAAATGGTGGTGCATCTTCCTCAGGAGGAACTTCAAAAGAAACTGTCTTCTACTCAAATGCTGGAAGAGGTAGAGGCAGAGGTAGAGGAGGCTGATTTGGAGGCCGTGGTAGAAATCAGAATATGCAGCAAACTCAAGAAAACCAGTCCTCTGGAGGAGGACGTGGTAACTCTAGAGGCAGGGGGAGCCAAAGAGGTCGTGGTGGATGGCAAAGAGGCCAAAATGCAAACAGTAATGTTGAATGCTACTACTGTGGTAAAATGGATCATATAGCAAAAGACTACTATAAAAAGCAGAATGTCATCATGAATGGAAAATTGCAACAAGGGAATTATGCATCTTCTAGTAGACAGGGTGATGACAGAAATGAGCATTTGTTTATGGTGCAGCACATGAACAATTCTGTGACAAGTGCATAAGAAAGCAACGATGTATGGTATGTTGACTCAGGTGCATCAAACCACATGACAGGTCATTCAGAATGGATGGAGGATGCAAGGAAAATGGAAAAACCAGGATTTGTGGAGACTGGTGATGATACTGCACATCCTATTATGCAGATTGGAAAAATTCCTTTGTCTATGCAGGATGGAAAAAAGAAATACCTGTCCGATGTATTTCATGTCCCGAATATCACTAAGAATCTCGTTTCTGTTGGTCAAATGGTTGAGCAGGGCTTGCAGGTCAGATTTAATCCTCATGGATGCTTTGTTGAGGATATGAAAAATAAAGGTCGCTTGATAGCAAAAGGAAAGAAGAAGGGCAGAATGTTTACATTGGATGCAGATATGTCTGAATTGAGTGGAGCAATGTTTGCACATGGGACCGGTGTAGTTGCAAATATTGATATCTGGCATAAACACATTGGTCATGTTAATGTACAGCAACTTAAATCAATGCAGGCCCAAAATATTGTTACGGGATTGCCTAAATTCAAGGTTGCAGAAATGCATAAGGTATGTGAAGCCTGTCAGTTTGGAAAACAGGCAAGGAAACCATTTTCTAGACATGTTCAAGAGAGTAAGAAGCCATTGGAATTAATCCACTCTGATGTATGGACTACTAAAGCTACATCTCTTGGAGGCTGTCATTATTTTGTCACTTTTATTGATGACTACAGCAGAAAAGTTTGGGTGTATTTTATGAAAAAGAAAAGTGAAGTTTTTGGGCATTTTAAAACTCTTAAAGCTATGGTTGAAAAAGAAACATGCCTGTAAATAAAATGCCTAAGGTCAAATGGAGGGGGAGAGTACCTCTCAAATGAGTTTGCAAGGTTCCTGCAGGAGCATGGCATAAAGCAGCAATATTCATGCAGTCATACCCCACAACAAAATGGAATTGTAGAAAGGAAAAACATGCATATTGGAGAGGTATCTCATGCCATGATCAATGAAAAAAACCTGCCAGATTTTTATTGGGCTGAGGCAGTTACTACAGCAGTCTACATAATGAACAGGACTCCCACTGCAGCAATACATGGGATGACTCCAGAGGAGAGATATACTGGTAGGAAACCAGATATTTCTCATTTGAAGATTTTTTGTTGCATTGCCTATGTTCATGTGCCAGATGAGTTGAGATCCAAGTTGGATCCAAAAGCTGAGAAGTGCATCTTTATTGGTTACTCTCTGCAGCAGAAAGGGTATAGATGCTATAACCCTTCTACTCGTAAGTTTACAGTGAGCAGAGATATTTTTTATGAGATAAGTAGCTGGTATAAACCAGTAAATGTGATTGATGATGTAGATGCACAAAATGGTAATGTTGCACAGAATTCACAGCAGCAGTCACAAAATATTAGTGGACCTGGAGTGTCCTCTAGCAGTGGTTCACATCCTTCGCCATGGACAGGCAGATTGAGATCAGGAGAATCTTCTCAAAGCAATGCAGATAATGATACACAGGTATCACGAAAAGGAAAAGAGAAGATACATTAACCCATGTTTGATGTGAATGCAGGTCACTCTTATGTGGATGGTGAATCCAGTGGCTCAGAACAAAGCATTGATGATGAGTTAGGTATTCCTTCTATTGTTACACCTGGAGTAAGGAAGACCAGGGATGTTTTGAGAGCACCTGGGAGTGAACCTACTTTGCGCAGGTCTACCAGAGCTAGGTATATTGTGGATAGGCTGAAATATGATGGATTTACAGCCATTCACTATGCATATGTGGTCAAAGTGATACATGAACCAGAACCCACTTCTTTTGAGCAAGCCATGGGAAAAGAAAAATGGGAGAAAGCCATGGATGAAGAAATGGATACCTTGGAAGCAAATGCTACATGGGAATTGGTACCTTTGCCTAAAGGTAAGAATGCAATTGGTTGTAAGTGGGTTTATAAGGTGAAGCACAATGCAGATGGTTCTGTGAACAAATACAAGGCAAGATTAGTAGTCAAGGGGTATGCACAAACATATAGCATTGATTATGAAGAAAAATTCAGTCCGGTTGCAAGGATGGCAACCGTAAGATCAGTCATTGCTATGGTTGCATCAAAGGAATGGTCTTTACATCAGATGGATGTAAAGAATGCCTTCTTGCATGGTGATTTGCAAGAAGAGGTATATATGGAGCAGCCACCAGGTTATGTGCATGCTGTTCATCCTGAGTTTGTTTGCAGATTGAAGAAAGCCTTGTATGGCTTGAAGCAAGCACCTAGAGCATGGTCTGACAAGAAAGGACAGTATCTTGTCACTATTGGCTTTCAGATTTCCAAGGCAGATTTCTCACTTTATGTGAGAAAAACAGAGAAAGATATTATGCTACTTGTCATTTATGTTTATGATTTGATTATGACAGGTGACAGTGATGAAGATATCTTTCATGTGAAAATGCTATTGAAGCAGAAGTTTGAGATGAAGGATTTGGGAGAGCTGCATTATTTCTTGGGCATTGAGGTGATTAGATCACCAAATGGGATACGGCTCTTGCAGAGGCAGTATGGATTGGACATACTGTCCAAATATGGGATAACAGGCTGTAAGCCTATTTCAGTTCCTTTGGAGCAGAATGTGAAGCTGAGCACAGATACAGGTGAGCTTCTGGAAGACCCTACTATGTATAGACGCATAGTAGGAAGTTTGATTTATATGACTATTAGTGGGCCAGATTTGAGCTATGCTGTTGGATTGGTAAGTCAGTTTATGCAGACTCCAAGGAAACTGCATTTGGATGCAGCTAGACGCATACTCAGCTATGTGAAGTCCACATTGCAGTATGAACTACTTTATGAGACTGGGGTTCAGATATAGTTGCATGGATACACTGATGCTGATTGGGCTGGTAGTATTTCTGATAGATGATCTACCAGTGGATATGTGTTCTCTTTTGGGAGTGCTGCAGTCACTTGAAGCAGCAAGAAATAGCCTACAGTTGCCTTGTCGAGTACAGAGGCTGAGTACAGGGGTGCAGCAATGGCTGCATGTGAGGTAGCTTGGTTGCATAAGCTACTTTATGATATGCATCAGCCTACAGATGGGCCAGTTGTCATTTATTGTGACAACATGAGTAGTACACACTTGGCAAATAACCCAGTCTATCATGCTAGAACAAAGCACATTGAGGTGCATTATCACTATGTGCGGGAGAGGGTTTTACTAGGTCTTATTGATCTAGTTTATGTCAGCACAGAGGATCAAGTAGCTGACATATTTACGAAAGCATTGGGCGCAGAGAAGCTACGCAAGTTCAGAGACCTGCTTGGTGTGCAGGAATTGGGATTGAGCTCGAGGGGGAGTGTTGAGATATTGAGCTCCACTCGTGATATGCCAGGGTGACCGTTGTGTATTTATGTCACCGACTTGTCAGTTGCAGATGCGGTTGGTACACCGCCCATGAATAATAGCTAGATGACAGCTATCCTTATCTACTCTAGTTCGTGGCTCAGTTAGTACGCCACCTTAGTTATTTGAGTTTGGTTTGAGACCCATATATAGGGTTCTTCTATTTCTTTGTATGAGAGTTCCTTTTGGCTTACACAACTAAGAAGAGGAAAACTGTTTTCAGCCTCCACCTCTGTGTGTATTCCCCCATTGTGCAAGTAAGAAAGCTACAAGTGAGATTCCTTCCTTCTCTCCCACAATCTTGATAGGGAGGAGGGTGATGGCTCATATAAGAGAGTTGTGCCAATAAGTTTTTCGTCACCACGTCTTGGATCATTTGAAAAACATACTAGAGGGGAGCAAGAACTACATAGTAGCATCCTTACATGAGGAGTTTTCGGTACCCACTAGAGTAGATAAGTTCTCCAAAGGCTAGATGATGGAGTACATACGTGCATACATGTCACACAAACGATCAGACGCACGCAAGGCACTTAAGAGTGGTACCTCAAACCTCGAGTGGCTAGATGATGCAAATGACTGGTGCTAACTCAAGGAGGAGGCCATCGATTCTCCATGACATTTGAGACAATAGCGAGGTACGGAGAGCACAACTAGAGATAGGAGTGATCCATCATCTTGGAAGTGACAGCCACAGGACTTATCTGGAGGACTTTGTAAGTTTTTATTTTTTTCTTCTCGCTTTTTTTTTTGCAATATCGCATGTACTTACAATCATATTTCTAACAGTTGTATTTTGTTTTCTTTATAGCACTCCATTACAAATCCATTACAAACCACAATCCCATTGGCATGGAGACTCGATATGCAGAGAGACACAATCTCACCGTATTAATCGATAGATTATATGCATGCAATGGCCCAGTTAGTCACTCATCTTTCTTATCCATAGTTATTTCTTTTTTTGCAAAGTCCGTTCGATGCTCCTTTGCGGCGGGACGAGCTTTCGAATGGCAAGGATCTATAGCTCGCACTTGGATCCGTGGAGCGCACATCCTCTTCTTTTTTTATGCTATGATTTATGTAGGCATTTTCTATGCACTATGTTATTGTCATCCTTTGTATCTTGCCATGATTCCATGAGCGCTTTCATTAAGCGATTTTGTATCTATTTTATGTATTAGTCTAATTGTGTATTCAAGTACACTTTGCCTCATTTTGATGACCATTATACACCTTATTGTAACTCTTTTTTGTACAGCACATAGTGCTACATGCAAGCTGTCGTGCCACAAAAAAAAAAATTCTTTGTAATCGTTGCTATTAGCATCGCAAATTTACTTTACATGTCGCTATTTGCATCGCAAATGTGACGCGAATAACAACGGTTCTATGGTGTCACTAATACCGACATATTTAGTAATGATGGGGGTAATTTTTTTAATGAATATTCTTGTCACTTTGAACGTTGGTATGATGCCTATATCTTCTAGTGGGTCACCTCTCCATAAACCAAGGATTAAAACATAAGTTCTTCTCTCCTGTTCAAATTCTTTTTAATCAATAAGATTGAAAAATAACCCTTAAAGTAACTTTTTTTAAGAAATTGAAAACACATGTAGTGCATTTAACAATCTATTAATAGTCACATTCTTCTACCTTGAAGCATGTTTATATCCACGCTGTATTTTGCATTTGTACTATAGAAAAAACTTCACGTGTCAAAACACCTAGCATAGTTCTCATCAATACTCAAGTTAAAAGAGATTACAATAACTATAGTAACTTGCAGTTTATACATTGGGCCATAGTCACATTCTAGCACAACCAGCTGCATTTACAGAACTCGAAAAAACACATTACTTTTACACAAAACCATCAAAGTGGTGGCAATGAATATGTACTTGTACAGAAGGAACAGGGATTCAATGGCAAACATCAAAATTTCAACTTGTAGGATTGAATGGAAAATGTCTTTCAATGCAACTCCTCCTCAAAGCTCTCTCTCTCTCTCTCTCTCTCTCTCTCTCTCTCTCTCTCTCTCTCTCTCTCTCTCTCTCTCTCTCTCTCTCTCTCTCTCTCTCTCTCTCTCTCTCTCTCTCTCTCTCTCTCTCTCTCTCTCTCTCTCTCTCTCTCTCTCTCTCTCTTTGAGTATGTCTATATATGTGATGCTTTTATTAAAGTTTTACTTTTCGTTCAACAAGGAGAAAGCCAAAAATATTACTATTGTTTTAGAAATCCTAATGCATGTAAATGGGCATTTATAGGCATGAAAAAGGCAAAAAACAAATCTATATTAATCCTAGCATTCATCTTGTCATTTTTCAAGATTCGCCTCTTGAACCTATGCACATGAAATTTCACAAAAAGATAAACATGCCTACCAAGGATGTCAATGGTATGCATCTCTACTTGGATTCTTTTCTACTTTTATTTGATATTACAAAGAGAAGGCAACATTTTGTTGGGGTCAAATAGTGAAGTTAAATTCCCCTTGGGTGAGATTCTTGGCATTGCCAAACAAGAATTTCATGATGAGGAGATTATTGATATTATAAAGAGAAAATGCAATTTGTTTCCAAGCTGATGCATCTTATTGTTCAAGTCTCCTTTATCAAGCTCAATGGTCTTTCAACCTCATATGTGGGGAATTATGAGACTTCTCGTTCACTACAGAATTGGTTTCCCAAAGTGTAACTAGGTCTTGGTTTTGAAAGGCTAAAAAGCATCCTTTGTGGTTTGCATGCACTACAAAATGCAAGTAGCTTATAACATCCTTTTCCATAGCATCATGGAGAACCCTCCTCCATGGATTTAGTTAGTAGCATACATGTGGCTAGTGTTGTCCCTTGTTCTCTTCATGTTATTGGGCTTCTACCAATTTCTCTCTAATGATGTTATGGGGAGGGACTCCAACCACCACCAAAACAACCGCTACCTTGGTGCTTACACCCATGGTTACTACTATTACTACTCTCATGGAATAGCTCATGCTTTGGGTATTGTGGAGAACTTAGACCTAGAAAAGAGAATGTTAATATTAACTCAACAGAGAAGGTCGAGGTGTGGTGATATACTTATACAGGTTCACTGAGGTAGAAGCTTAAGATTGAGGTCTACCATCGTCTCAAATTCGCATTAAGATAAGTAGAAACATCTATAAAAGTATAGTATATGAGGATTATTGATATGACATGATATATTAGCACTCATAGATATGTATAGGTATATGTGTACACATAGCCATACCAATACATATACACATGGACACATATATATGTATATGCCATTTGATAGCTTAAAGTCCATCACCATAATCCATTTGACTATTAATATAGCAAACCATGATTATGAAAAAATAAAGCAAATATCAAGTAAATATAGATTGGCACACATTTTTAATTATTCAACCACCATGAGATGCATTGGAAAATAAACATGAGGCATTTTCATAAGATGCAAGGATTGAATCAAATATGGGGTGGGGCTACCACTTACCCTTTTAGAATGGCTTAGAGAAAAAGAACTTCAAGCTCTTGTATGAGAGGCCCTTCAAAAATTACACCCATATCTACATGGGTTAAAATTAACTATAGAAACATAGCATCAACCAGTAATCACTTTAATGAAGAAATCTTACCCTCAAATATGATTATTTCATTCGATTCTTGTAATTTAAGACCTTAATTTTGGGATTAGATATTGTCAAGGCTTTGAAAACCATGTTATTGATACACTATCTAGGCTAAATCATATACAAAACACTTCAATAGAGGAACAAGATCCAAATATTAAAAATTTTATTTTAAATATAAAAGGTATCCAAGTACAAAAACACTACTACATTGAAAACAATGTGTTCTATTATATAGACCATTTAAAATAGCAAAAAATAGTAATTCCCAAAGCTTTTAAAACACAATATATTAACTATTTTCATGCCCACTCTCTATTTGGACACCTAGGATACCATAAATATTTAGAATTTATTAGGAGAAATATTATTTTGGCCAAACTTTGTCAATCCATAGCACACTACTTAAGAAATTGTACAAAATGTCAAACTTTCAAAGAACCCATAAGCAAACTAGTAGGCTTACTTCAACCTATCAAAGTTAATAAACCATTTGAATTAGTAGCTTGGGACATAATTGGCCTCTCCCTAAAACATATAAGGGTAATAAATATATTATAGTACTAACAAAATACCTTACAAGATGGTGTGAAGTTAAGGTACTACTAGATGCAATAACTAACTCAATAGCTAAATTTTTATTGGAAAAAGTCATAATTTGACATTCTTATCCAACAACTATATTATATGATTAAGGGAAAATTTTCAAATCAAAAGTAATCAAAATAATATATGAATGTCTAGGTGGGGTAAAACAACCCTTGGAGATATATAAACTACAAGATTGCATGACCAATGGTAGTTAAATCTAAGATAATGGTCTTAAAGACCTTGATTAACACTCATTTGGAAACCACAATGTGGTTACCACGTCCCTCACCTTTGCATGTAGTGTACAAATGCAACCAAGGAAAATGTAGACAATGATGCTACAACTATGCAATTGGTGATGGTGTGAAGGGGTGAGAAGAAGATATATAGTAATAAGAGGGATGGGTTTGGTATTGATCATGATATTGCTATTTGAGGAGAGCAAGTAAGTAAAGAGGTATGGGTTGGAGATTGATCATACTATTTCAACTCAAGAAGAGCAAGTCAATATGGAGGAAGTTGAGAATGAGTTGCATGAAAACTTAAAAAGCGCATACCAAAATTGATGTGATCCTCCCAAATCATCACTCACATTCAACCTTCCAAAAACGCAAAGAAAGCACAAAAACAACATATGTTTCTAAAAAAATTTAAGTGTTGAAAAAAAAATATTTTTCATGACGACTCATATCTCCAAAATGATAAAGAATTGGACCAAGCCTATGATATGACAAAATATTCTCCTTGAAATCCTCTCCGAACTCCATGAGAGAAACTTTAACCAAATTCTACTTTGTTTGATCACAAATAAGCTTCCAAAACATGTCTTATGCCTAAAAGTTGGAAAATTTTTGACAAAAATTTTACCATAATCAAAATTTGTCAAAATACTTAAAATGGCCAAAAAATAATTTTCAAACACTATCTGCACACATGTCCAAAAAAATTTCAATATCACTATTAGGACCACATTTATATGTCCATAATGGCAAGAAGATAAAAGGCATGATGCAGACTCCTATAGCCTTCCCCTCATGAAGCTCAAGAACAATTTTACATATTAGGCTTTACAAAAGCTCAACATGGGACATTGGATGGAGACTCTTATAGTTCAAGGAGATCCAATACTCAACTCACTTAGTTGGATCATATGTCTTGCTCCAAACCATTTAATCTCTCTCTCTCTCTCTCTCTCTCTCTCTCTCTCTCTCTCTCTCTCTCTCTCTCTCTCTCTCTCTCTCTCTCTCTCTCTCTCTCTCTCTCTCTCTCTCTCTCTCTCTCTCTCTCTCTCTCTCTCTCTCTCTCTCTCTCTCTCTCTCTCTCTCTCTCTCTCTCTCTCTCTCTCTCTCTCTCTCTCTCTCATGAACAAATCTCTCTCACTCTCATGAACAAACAAAGCTAGCAATTCAAAGATATAGTAGACTTACCCAGTTACTTTCACCACGTTGTTGTCTAAAGGCTAGAGAAGAAGATAGAGGAAAGAAAGAGATTGGAAATGAGCTTCCTTGACACACTCACTCACACCCTCCCCCATTCTATATCTCACCCAACCAGTTACCCTTCAAGCTATGGAATCAAGAGGGGGGATATGTATATTGGCCCGATCTTTGGGATCAATATCCATTGTAATCTAGTTCAAAGGTCAACTCATTACTTGCAAGAAACAACTTTTTGAGAGAAAGACTAGCTAGGGACGACAAGGCGCTTTCTATGGTATAAGATTGACATCCCAATACATGGCATTTGAGTAAGCAATAGACAAGTATCTTGAGTAAGATATCTTGACCAATGGGGGTTGATAGTGATGCAATGGTGGAAAAGCCAAGTGTGCTTATACATCCTACTATCTCTTGCTCTTAGAGCATAGCTTTAGTTTCTTTAGCTTCGTACTTGACTTTGTTAATCCCTTCTAATCAATGCTTTGGGCTAGGATATCTACTTTGGTAGTGGCTTCCTTTTTGCTATAGGTACAATAATTACACCATCTGCAATATAGGTGTGGCTGCATATTCATGGAGCATTATGAGGTCACTTTGCAAGGAAACTTTGAAATCAAGAATTCTTTCTTTTCCTTGAGTGCTTTGTTATTATAACCAATTCATTAGTACTAGATGGTCCAAGTATACTAACTCTTTTCTTACTCAAAGCTTTGGTAGTAGCACTCATGGAAATCAAGATAATGTATTTTTTGTCGATCATCTTAACTCCAAAGAGACTTAGTCGTACTAAAGAAACAATTGCCTTACTTTTTCTCAAACACTATATTAGGGAATTTGGGAACTTCCATGCACTTTGAGAATCCCCAATGACTTTATTATTTGACCACATGGTCAAATCTTGTTGTCTTACTGAAAGGTGGAGTCTACCCTAAATACTATATAAGCTAGCTTCCCAAATCCCACTTTCAAATAAGGATCAAGATTTAGCCACATGGTCAAATATTTACCACTTATTTGAATTTGGGACTTGGAAATTTCCAAATTATCTATTATGGTGTTCTCACTTTCACTTAGGAAAATCTTGGTGCATATGTATCATGCCACACTTGATACATGATTGACTCTATTTTTCCTGATAAGTTTCTATTCCTATGGATGCTTTGTCAACACATGCCTAGGCTAACTATAGTTCCAACACTCAATGGCCTTGTGAAATTCGATTATAGGAGTAACAATTTACTTGAATTATTATATTGTTGATAAAGAGAGATTTGTGGATTTTGCTACACAAAGGGATTTAATTAGATTGTCACCAACAAGCTTAACAAGCACAACTTTCGTGCTTGAAAGTTTCAAATAATGAGTTTCGTTATGGATAAAGGTTTTTAGGACTACATTGAAAGGGATAATGCTAAGGCTCTGGAGTTAGTGGAGCAAAATACCACAGATTGCTCCACAAGTGCAAAGGTCAATGAGAATAAGGTACCTCATAAACAAGTTGTTGATGTATGATGGTTGTGTTACTTGTCGTTATATGTATATAGTGAAGGTTGCAAAATCAATTGATCCCACTTGCTTTGAGAAGGATATTGGGCATGTGCATTAGGAGAAAGCCATGATAAAGAAATGATTGCATTGGATGTAAATCAAACTTTGGATTCTGTTGATTGGAAAAAAGCTATAGGCTACAAGTAAGTCTACAAAGTAAAACATAATGCAGATGGTAGTGTGAGCATGTACAAAGCAAGACTATTTACCAAACGTTATACATAGACTTACACAATTGATTGAGCTGTCATTGTAGTAGTTTCAATAAAAGGTTTGGTTTTATATAAAATGGATATAATGAATGAATTCTTGCATGGTGAGTTGCAAGAAGAACTATGCATGGAGTAGCCACAAGGTTATGAGAGCATGGTTCACACCAATTATGTGTGTAGGCTACAAAAATCATTGTATGGGCTAAAACAAGCATAAAGGGCATGGCATGACAAGATAACACATTATCTTGCTTATTTTCCATGTAAATAAATATTACTCACTTTATGACCTTCAGAGAGATAGGGACATTATTATGATTATCTTACATGTGGATGATTTGAGTGTTGGGGGTGATGATGTGCAAGAGAGGTGGAGTATGTGAAGAGTCTTCTCAAGGAGAAATTTGATATGAAAGATTTAGGAGAGTTGAAGTACTTTTTTGGCATTGAAGTGATATGAACTTCTAAGGGGATATGGCTCTCACAAAGGTAGTGCATCTTGGATACATCAACAAAGTATGGTATGGCTAATAGTAATCCAAACTCAATGCCATTGGATCAAAATGTGAAACTAAGCATTGATGTGGGTGAGATATTGGAGAATTCAACAATGTACAATAAGATGGTGGGAAGTTTGATCTTGATTACTATTACCATACTAGATTATAACTACATAGTTGGGTTAGAGAGTCCGTTTATGAAGATGCCTTGTAAGTCTCATTTGGAAAGTGTGAGATGTACCTTGTGGTACCTTACATCCACATTGGATTAAGGTATCTTTTATGAGACTTACTTGGTGGTTTAATTATTTGGTTATAGTGATGCGAATTGGGTAAGTGTTGTGTCTAATAAGAAGTCCACCAGTGGTTATGTATTTTTCTTTAGGAATGGGGGTTTGACTTGGGGTAGTAAGAAACATCACAGTATTACATTATCAAGTACAGAGGTAGAGTACACGGGGGCTTCCATGGCAGCATGTCAAGTAGCTTACATATGAAAGCTACTTGATGATTTGAGAATACATATAGACAAGAGAGTTGTCATTTATTTTGATAACATTTGCAATATAAAGTTGGCTAGGAATCTAGTGTATCATGCACACACAAAACACATTGCGATAAGAAACATACATAATATGCACATTGAGGGATATCTATCTAGTCATCTTTTTACTTTGCATGTTTACACTATGGACAACTTTAATATTATGTATGTACAAAATTGAGTGTTTGCACATTGATCAATAAGCTAGGGTCTTCTTTGCTTCCTCAAGATAGCTCCAACTTCTAGGATGCGACTACTTAGTACTCCCAGTTTCCAAGTTGGTCTTTTTAAGTCCATAGTGCTTGCAACCTCACATAGTTAGACATTGTAATACATGAACTAGTGGCTTGTAGGTCTTCAAAGTTTGAACTTCGCATTGTCTCAAGGCTAATGTAGTTTTCATGTTACAATACATAGGTTGGTAGCTTGGTAGATTATGTTTTAGAAGTAGCAATAGGAAGTTTCAAGTTTATTTGTTAAGGTTCTTGGAGCCTAAGCGACCTACAAACACCTTCCACATTGCCATTTTTTTAGGGATTCAAGATTCAGAGCTTCAAATCTAGAGGGACCTATAAGCTACACATAAATCATACCATCCACTCTTTCACACTATCATCAACCAGTATAGAAGGTTCAAATCTCTCAAGTCTCTACTAGTCTAGTGTCTCCAAGTCAAATGTTTTAATGCATTAACCTTATAACAAAAACCTTAGATAGATAATTGTATCTATTTTTTGAATTGTCATTGGCTTGCACATGCTTTTTCCATCTACCGATTTCATAGGCTCACATGAACTTGATGGTTCGTGAGAAAGAACTCATGTAAACTAATAAACATATTTGTTTATTGATAGACTTTTAGTGGGTTAGCTCACTTATCAAAGGATGATTCCTAGTAGGTAGTTATAGACCAAGTAAGTTGATGGGGTTGTAGCTTAGTTAGCCTAAGTGTAGGTTGGTTTTGACACATGCAAGAGTTTGAACTCCAAGCTTCACTTAAATGATTATATTATAAAAATCTATTTAGTACATAGACCAAGTAGGTTTTCCAGGGGCCTCACATTTTGATGTAAATATATTTGATATTGATTGTGGAGAAAGCATGTGATGAGTGAGTGAAATGTAGCCTTATGTTTTTATACTTTTCTTAAAGGAGTTAAGTTGGTTTCTTGCAACACCTCCTTCACCTATGGATACTTACTACCTTAATCCATGGACCAAAACTTCAATTATACCAACTATGGATAATGGGACGCTAGCTTGAACAAGTTCTAGGCCTTACACCATGAAAACCTATTGAAGCTTTGCATAGTGAGGGTTCATTGTATATACCATGATCTTTAATGATGTCTCTAGTCTAAATAAAGTTATCCATTTCAAAACAATATTCCAATGATTGGTTCTTACTAGTGATCTCAAATAAATATTAGATTTAATATTTAAGTTTTCCATCTCCAAGTCCTTCCAAATGTATGTGCTTTTGAAGAAAACAACAAGTATAGAACAATACCCCATACTTGATGGTTATCGATGCTCTCATATTAAATCTCAAAGTAGATGTTAAAGCTTCCTATCTCCTAGTCCTTCCAAATGTGTGTACTTTCAAAAAAGAAAATAAGTATAGCAAGAGAAGGATTTTAAGCCAAGAAAAATGTCAAAAGTGTGTCAAATTTTATTATTTTCAAGAAATAATGTGATCCCACTAGAAGTGGCAGATGCAAATCCAACTATTTTAAGTAGTCGTGAAAGATGAGATTTAAAAGCACTTTTGAAGATGGACCTTGCAACGGTTATAGATTGTTAATCATTTTTTAAAGTGACAAGTTTGATGAAGATAAGTGTGAGGTAGTGCAGGAGTTCCAAATGAACAGGTAGGAATTCACAGACCTCGAGAATCAAATGCCAAACGTGGGAGAAACTAGGTACCCAAGAAGAAAAGGTGAAAATGAAATCTAAATAGACTTTACTTAGGAGGATGTGACCTTCTCCCCCCCCCCCCAAATTTTCATGTGAAAGGCGGGGGGGGGGGGGGGGGGGGGGGAAGGGATTTGCAAAACGACGTGATAAAAAGGAGGGAGATGTGCTATAGAGTCTCAACATACCTCATACAATCGAGCATATTAGGCTTTTCTTCCATTCTTTTACCTCCTATTGCCACCCTCAACTAAAAAAAGATGGCCTATCTAATGAGATCCAAATCTAGTTTTTCTTTCACCTCCCTATTTGTCCTCTTATCCGGCCTCTAATTATGGGTTGTTCTTGTGGGAAGGATCAAGAGAAGATTGGGATGAGATATGGCTGCCTAGCTTGAATCGGATAAAGATAGGACCATGCTAATGCTGAGAGGCAATGACTAGCATTAATTAAATGCCAATTGCATACCCCTTCATTCGCTATGCATTCAAATATTGCAACCCAAAACACGAAAAAGCGCGATGAGCTTTATTTTGAATGGAAATTTGGTTTTTCTTATTGTTCAATGATGCAAATGATATTCATATGATATAAAAATTGGTATAAGGTATAATATGATATGTTTGAGGGCTACGATAGGGAAAATTTAGAATCTCCCTTCATAATCATGAGGTATTAATTAATTAAGTCTCAAAAAAAAGAAATATGTCGATTTTACAATAAATGAGAGAAACAATAACAATAAATGCTATAAATGGATGAACTATTGTATGTTGATTGCCATGATTTGTCTTTACTACTATATGATCAAGAATTGCAAGGTATTAATTATTTATAATAAAAATAATATAGAAAAATTAAGAAAAACTAGTTTTACAAATTTAAAAAATAATTTCTAAATCCAAAAATATGGGAAGAAATAGTAGAACATGTTAAAATATATGGTAGAGTGTAGGGCATGAGGTTTAACTCTAGTCTACACCCATTTGCATATTAAAGTGCTCAGTTAGGGGATGTTTCCATGGAAAAATGTCGTATAACATAAAGAATGCTATACATAATAAATCAATACGTAGTAAGGCTGGAATGATAATTTTTTAATCATGAAAAGATGAATGATTGTGCATTGAAGTGTAGCATTTAGGTTTTGTTGCGTATCTAAAGGAGCAAAAGCACGAGTTAGCCCGATTCCATTTTCTCAATGCTACAATATACTAGGGAAAAGCATGAAAAGACTGTCTTTGCACATTACATGGCTGATTTTTACTTAAAATTGTTTGAGCATGCTACAACATAACACACTATATATGCATGAAGCAAGGTATCGAAGAAAAACCCTTAAATGTATAGTACTTGTCTACCAAATTATTAACCTATATCAAGAAACATAGTTTAGAGCACTTGTTTTTGGGAAAAGTTTATGCGAGGAAATAATAAATCTCTTGGATGGGAAAAATAAATAGAGGCCTATGTTTCATTGTTCATTCTACATTAGACGACGCATCCCAGGGTCAATCCCTAGGGTGTAGGAGAGCCATAGAGGCCGGAGCATTCAGTTGGGGGTGCCCTCTATATATGTAAATTGAGGTGAAGTACTAACCTATGTATGGGAAGCTCCATGTGCTTGGAGTTAGGATGGAAAAACCGTTGAGCTACAGTTTGAAACTTATGTCTGCTAATGTTTTAGTTATATAAGACATTTCATATCATCTAAATACTCATGGCGGTGCGGCCATGAGTTCATTTGATGTGTATAGGAGCCTTGGTTAGAGGTGATAGGCTTATGTCGGGCCCATTTTAGTCTCGATACGTGGTACATTTATTGGGAGCTACTAATAAGTGCAAATTTTTGAACCTTGGCTAATAGAGATTTAGTGAGTTAGTATATACCAAAGAGTGTCGAGATAGATCTAATATATCTTGATAGAAACCCTCAAGTTGAGGTTCAACATGAAGAAAGAGCTAAAAGAGATAGACACAGAGTTGAGATCCTTAAGAGGTATTCTCCTCAATGCAACAATCCAATATCACTAAGAGTGAGAGATCTTACCGACCCAAATATCCTAGTTAGTCTATTAGGGGGAGAAGGAAGCTCTAGCATACCCCTTTCCTCGAAAAATGAGTCTACTTCGAGTGGGAGTATAACCCCCCAACAAAAATCTCTAGAGAAAACTTGGTTTTTATTATGGCATAACAATTTATGATACTTGTAGGAATGGTAGATTTGCAAGCACTTGATTTTCCCCTATCAATTTTTAATGGGTTAGCAGAGGAGGATGTGGAGCTCTATATTAGTGAGTGTTAAAAGTTAATGTTTAATTGCCAAATTGACATATTATTATACTCTTTAATATAATTTTAAAAGAAAGATATGTGATGTGATATCATGGCTTGGAAGCCGAAATCATAAGTATAATAAATCTATTTTATGTGGCTTTCCAAAGAGACTATGCTCTTAAGAGATCAGGTCGTCAATATTGGCTACATGTTTTGAGTGTAACACATCAAAAGCTTCATGAGAATGCTTGAGCTTATGCCAAAAATTTGAAGGATATTTTCTACAAATTGTAAGCCTTTATTTCCATTCCACTTTGCTACCCAATTATAGTACTTCCTATATAAATTGGATTTCAACATCGAATTGCAATTGAGTAGTATTCCTCTCGCTAATATAGATGTTGCCATTACACGAGCGGAGAAAATAGAGTCACAATTACAAGTGGCCTATGCATCTAGAGTAGTCTCTATTCAAGTCTAGGTCCTAAAAATTATTTGGCATTAACTACAACTAGTGGAGATCAAGGTGCAATAAGTCCACCCATAGCAAACCCTAATGCAAGAGGAGGCATCATGCAAAATATACATATGCTACCAACTCCTCCCAATGATACTATGCCAATGGCTAGCAGAATGGGCCCATTAAATAGTGGAAGCCAAATGACGAGTCCCAATGTCATGCAAACTAATCAGTCACCAATACTGAACTAAGTGGTTAAGCCATTGGGATGCTAAGAGGATGATTACAATTATGAGTCTAGTACATCAAATGTTCTTGGAAAAGGCAAGGACATGATGAAGCATTATACTAACATTGTATCTGAATAATATAGGCAAATAGCTGTAGTCATAAACTCCCTAAACAAGCAACAAAACTTAATAGGAAGTCAATGGCCTAAAGAGGGTGCACCGAGCTTTAGTTCTAAATGGTATGGTGGTCAACACTCCCCTTGAAATTTTCCAAATGTTAAATGTGACATATGTGAGAAGTCGGATCACTTAGCCCACACTTGTTGGAGCAAGACTAGTTCCCTTTAGCTAGGAACTAGACATCCAAGTCCTATTAATCATCAAAGAAAGGGAAACCATTTTCAACAAAATGAGGGATTGAAGCAAATTTTGCAAAGAGGAAAGGATGTAGTGGAAGAACTGTCTAGTTGCAAAGATGTTATTTTGATAGAAGCAGTGTGTGTTAATGGCATTGACACTTCTAATTTACAAGTAATTATGAGATGTCAAATGGCCAAAGAGGGAGATAGAGATAATGTAAAACTTGTTGATAAAAACCCCTAAACAAGAGAATAAGGGCAATAAATTTCTTAGCCATAAGGTGCAAGGTGGTGCTTTGAAGGTTATTGATAGCAAAGCAAACCTGACTAAGAAGCCAACGAATAAAAAAGTGAAGGCTAAGAAAGAGGCATCCGATCTACGAAGTGACTAAGAGAGTAGATGGTTTGATGGAAGAAGAGAACTATTGCTAACTTTCAAGAATTTGAATTAGCAGTTTCTCTTTGTGATGGAGTGGTGTTTGCCAGTGGTCATCAAGAAGAATAATAATAATAATCTAATTCAGCTTTATATTGATTTTAGAGAGTTAAACAAGCAAATAATTAAGGAATATTATCCATTGCCATTTATTGATCAAATCTTAGATCAAATAGCAAGTAGAGATATATACTCGTTTATGGATTGTTTGGTCAGCTACAATCAATGGTGATATTTCCCTCGAAGAGCTAAAAGTTTTCATTGATAATATGGGAGTAGCCACCATCAAGGAAATGGAATTGATGATTTTGCAAAAATGCTTTGAGCACTGCATGCAATTTTGCATTGCCCTAAATCTAAGGCAGTGTGTGGTTAGTTCTATTGGAATTTGCGATTGATCTAGAAAATATCAAAGTCATTGTATCTATGAGTCTACCAAGAAACCCCAAGGAAGTGCATAGTTTCCTATCACCAGTTAGATATTATCAATGATTCATTAACGCACTTGCTAAAAGGTCACTACCATTGATAAATTTATTATCATTCAATTTGTTTAGATTTATGTGTAAAATATTCTTTGAGGATGTGAAGCAAGAATTGGCTAAAGTGCCAATCCTGAAAGCACCCCAAAAAAGAGGTGAGACGTTCTATGTGTTTTTGGTAGCCACAATATATAATATCAGCTCTACTTAGCTAAGATACAGGAGGAGAAATGGTACCATTCGATTATTCTTGTGAGTTGCGAATTGGGTTTGTCTGAACTTAATTATATTTATATGGAAAATTTGTGCCTAGGAATGGTTCTTGCTAAAAAGAAATTTAGGTATTATATCCTATATGAGAAAGTAGTATCTTATAAAAAAAGCTAAGGGACTCCAGATTATTTCTAAACAAGTTATAGCCACCCGATTGCCTAGCCAAGTGATTAATCATTTTGCAAGGACTCTATTATGAGCTTAAGAGTAAGTCAATGAGATTGCAATGCATTATGGAGTGTCTTGTAGACTTTCGAGGAGTCAAAGGAAGTATTGACTGAAGTTAACGACCTTGAGGGTCTATTGAAAATAAACATGACCTCCATTCTACCATGCTATGTTGCAATAATACATTATCTATCTACAAGAGAGATTGGAGTCTCTCTGCCTAAGGCTAGGAAAAGGAAGATTAAATGATAAGCCTTCAATTTTTCTTTAATTGCAAGAACCTTACATTGGCAAGGGGTAGAAGATGTTTATCGCCAATATGTTATGCATGAGGAGGTTCAATTTATCTTGGAAGAGTGTCATGATTTCGCTATTGGTGGTCATTCATCTTCCAAGATGCATTTGCATATGTAAAGAGGTGTGATATATGCCAGAGACATGATAGTTGAGAGAATCGAAAGTACCCATTGACTCCTATCATGGCTAGATTACCATTTGAGAAGTGGGGCATTGACTTTCTAAATCCAATTATCTCATTATTCTCTAAACAAAATAGATATATCATAGTAATTGACTATTTTATGAAATGGTCAGAACCAAGAGTGACGAGGAACAATGATGCAAAGGAGATTGCTAGCTTCCTTCTTGAATAGATAATCTATTGTTTTGGCCCACCAAAAGAGATGGTGTCAGACTACGATGCACTCTTTTTTTTAAATAAGGTGATGGTAGATAAAACACAGTAAAAAAACACCTTATAATCCCCAAGATGTTGAGATATTGGCAATCACACCCAACTTAGCCTCTTTGTATGGAGCAGTGTGGGCTCAAGATGCAAAATCCCATATGCACAGTGGTGGAAAGTACAACCTAGTCTATTCCTATAAAGCATTGTACTTACTCTCCTTTTTAATGCAATATATCATGATGCTTTCCTCTTTCAGTTAGTGCCATTGTCATTGTCAATCCAATGCACAAGATTGTTTTTATGAGTCCAAGCTTCCATCTCGGAACCTAATTCACTTGTGGGACTGTTGTCTACTCATTTTCTATGTCAACATGATTCTAACCTTCATCTTCTATCCACCATAGCTTCTACCATGCTCTAGATCCCACATTCCAACAGGGTATCAAAGCTCAATTGAGCATGGCCCAGCTGTTCTTTCACTCCTCTTAGCTCCTTTCATCTCAGTCTAGCTCAGTTTGAGTGCATGACATTGTCTCTTCACCTAAATCTCATACCCACTGTCTGGTAGCCAGAACCAACCTATACCCTATCCAATTGAAACTTTCATATCTCACTCTACATGCCATATTTCTCAGTGCTTCCTTTTGGGTGGTTGTTCCTCTACTCAAGATGCTAGTTCTTGGCACCTCAAAGTGCAACATTGGCCATTGTATGCTCCAGCATTGCTAAAAATCGTGATCCCTGTTTGTCTGTGCCCTGCACCTAGTCCTACCATCGATTCTCCTCCTATGCACCACGATGTTACTCACGATCATAGGGCAATGAAATCCATCACCTAAGGCGACCCCAGCTCAAATCTTGTCCAAAATAGTCAATTGTATGATCTACACAGAGAAAAAACTAGGCCCATGTCTTGCAAACCCTAAAACTCCATAGCCAACTCACTTGAAGCTTCATCTTTCCTTCATTTTCTCTCATGGTACTAAAACCAAACCTCTAATACTCTGATCCACTGAGAATTAAAGTTTCTAGCAAGCATTTCCCATCAAATCAACAAGGAGGGGAAAAATCCAAGCATAAGACTCTCAACGTCTAGTGCTTGAAAGCATTGTATCTATTGATACTTATCAAGTGTTATTTGACACTACATTCCTTGTGTCCCTTGACACTACATTCCTTGTGTCCCTTGACACAATTAAATCTTTTGTTTCTCATATATGAGAGCTTTTTGTGCTAATTTGTTGCTCTAGCATGGGCAAAGACTCTCAAACTATTCAATTCAAAGGGGTCAAGTTTCACACCTGGCAAACCCACATCAAGCTCATCTTTATGAAGAAAGGTCTTTAGGCCATTACAAATGGCAAAGAGAAGAAGCCTTGGAATGTGGACCTTGCAGCTACTTGGCAAAAGAATGATGAAAAAGCACAAACCATCATTAAGCTGGAATTTAATGACAACTACATCCACCATGTGGATACCTATGAAACCTCTAATGATATATGGAAGAGATTATATACTTTGTTTGGTGCACAATCAAAGTCATCTAAGTATGGATTATTGATTGAATTTTTCACACTAGATATGAATTCAAATACATCTCTTGCAACTCATTTAAACTACATGGAAAGTCTCTTAACTTAGCTCACAGGAATTAATCTCAAGATAGATGAAGATATTTGTATTGGTGTATTGTTAAAAAGCCTGCCTCCTAACTATAATAATGTGTCAACTACATTAATCAATATGTCTAGTCCTAAACTGTTTGACATTAAGACCTCTTTGTTAGAAGAAGAAAAGAAGATAAAATCCAAAGAAGAACCGAGTGCCTCTAAAGATGAACAAATATTATATGTCAATAACAGGTACAAAGGCAAGAAAGATCAGCTAGTATGTGACTTTTACAAAAAGATCCAGCACACTAAGAAATTATGACATGCTAAGAAGAGGTCCCAAAAGACTTATCTAGCTGGTATTAAAAAAGAAAAAGACCATGGAGCAAAAGAATAAGAAGAAGAAGAAGAAGACCACCAGGAGAAGGACAAGCCTCATTGGTCCTTCTATTCTGATAGACTTTTTTAGCCTTGTATTGCCTAGCCCTAATGCTTCTGACATAAACTTGTAAACTGCTCATGTAACCTTGCACTACAGCCTTTGTACACTTTGTGAGGCCCCTATTAGAGCCTCTGTATATCCACCATGTCTTTGGTACCCGTACTTAGTTTTTTCTATGACAGCCTCTGGTGTTTACCATGTTTGTGGTGTGCACAACTTTGCAGGTGGTTGCTCACTAAAGCCTCTATACACTTTGTACATTTTTTATTGTGATTGAGGAGGGGTGTTGAGATATTGGCAATCACACCCAACTTAGCCTCTTTGTATGAAGCAGTATGGGCTCAAGATGCAAAATCCCATATGCACAGAGGTGGAAAGTACAACCTAGTCTATTCCTATAAAGCATTATACTTGCTCTCCTTTTTAATGCAATATATCATAATGCTTTCCTCTTTCAATTAGTGTCATTTTCATTGTCAATCCAATGCACAAGATTGTTTTTATGAGTCCAAGCTTCCATCTTAGAACCTAATTCACTTGTGGAACTGTTGTCTACTCATTGTCTATGTCAACATGAGTCTAACATTCATCTTCCATCCACCATAGCTTCTACCATACTCTAGATCCGACATTCCAACACAAGAGAATGGGAAAGTTGAAAGTACAAATAAACAAAATATGAGAATCATGTCAAAGATTGTTTTAGAAAAGAAATAAGATTGGGATAAGAAATTATATATGATTATATGAGCGTACAACATGACCTTTAAACGAACCACAAGCCACACGACATTCAAATTAGTTTATGGAGAGGAGTATGTTTTACCCCTTGATATTGAGTTACCCACAATAGGATGTAGGATTAAGCATTCTCTGAGGGATAGATGCATTGTTTGAACATTTCACAACTTTAGTACATCTCAATGAGCTCAAATTTTAGAGTTTATTACATCGAGAGGGGGCTTACCATCACATGAAACAACTTCATGACATAAATGCAAAGAAGTGCACCTTTTAAAAAGGGAAACTAGTCATGTACTATGATGTATGTAGAGAGATTTTTCTTGGGAAATTAGAGCCTAAGTGGGATGGTCCCATCAAGATAGTTTGAATAGGTAAAAATACGTCCACCATACTATTAGCAAATTTACAAGGGGTGGAATTTAAGAATAAAAGTATCTTACAAATATTAAACATTATTATCTATGAGCATACTAATAAGACAAATGCTTTGTAGGTTTATGCTACATTGTTTTGAAACTTGCAAGAGAAGTTACAACCAGTTGATGGGGGGAGCTCATTTCCTATTTGGAGCACCCATACCTAGAACAAATATAGTATTAGGAAAGGCTTGTTTAATGGAGTTAAGGATATAAGGTGACTGAGCAAGAAGATGGAACGATTGTTTGGAAGATCAAGGTCTTTTGCCATCACTGTATGACTCTCCTCACAAGCATCCCTATAGGTTTCAATGAAAAAGGTGGGGATGGAGCCTTTGGTTCACCCTCTAAATATGCTAAACTTTGATTATCATAGTTATAAATAGAGGAATTGACCATGGCTAGCTATGCAAACCCTTTATGGACATATACAATGTATTTTAATGGAGTATCTAGGGGTCCCAATAAGAAAGAGAGCATTGGGGTAGTCATTAGAGATCCTCGATGTAGAGACACAATGAAATTGGCTACCTACCTTAGGGTAGGATTTACAAACAATATGGTAGAATATAAAGCCTTGATAATGACACTGGACATTGCTAAGAGAGATGATATTTGCCATTTACTTGTAAAGGGAGATTCCCAATTGAGATTGATTCAACTAAATGTGATGTACATAGTATGCAATCCCATCCTTCGTATGTATTATCACACTGCTATAGACGATCAACAAGTTCGAAAGGGTGCCTCTTCAGTTGATTCCATGATATTGAATCCAATTTTCTGATTCATTAGTAAATTTTACTTATTAAGAAGACATATTTTTCAACTGTGGTCATGGCTTGGATATATCTCTTGATAATGAGATGGAACTTGGTTGATTATGGGGACTATTATTTGGACATGCTTTATATGGCAGACAGTGATTAGTTTGGGTGATGCAAAGAGTAGTCAAGTCCCATCTACAGTTGTTATCTTGGGTCCATAGGCTCATTAGATGGCATGTTATGCATACGCCACTTGCTATACATGTAGGAGGTATAGATCACAATTTGATGCATTAGTTTAGGATTTAGAGCCCTATTTTCTCCTTGAAATGACACATCTTGTTTTATGTTCAGTACCAGTCCACAAGGGAATATTTTATAACCTATATTTTATTTCATTAGGCTACAAGGACTGGTTCTTTTGCTAGAGTGAAACAATTTATCCCGTTGTCATGCCACTACATGGATACGGTGTGAAAAACTCTGAAGTGCATCATCATCCGACTTTCTTATTGATCAAGAGAGTCAATGACATCTAAGTCATTAGTGCTAGTGTGAGTGGTATGAATGGTCCAAAAATACTAGTTTTTTTATCATTTTGGCCTATTTTTTATATTATTTATTGTAAAATTTTAGAAAAGTTAAAAAGGTTCTAAATTAGGATGGCGTACAAAAAGCAAGTTGCTTTTTCAGCCAATTATGGGATTTTTCATAAAAAAGAAAGATGGGCGGCTAAAAACTGCACTTTGAACTAGGAGATTCTAGAGCAAGTGTCCTACAATTCTACCCCCCTTCTGAAGCTAAGGGAGCCATCAGATTTGGATTCCAAGCAGCAGAGAGGAGACTGTTATTTTGATGCACCGTTTTGTTCTACGAAAGGGCTCTAGGAAATCTAATGCCTGGAGATTGCTTCTGAGTAGTGCCAGACAAAGGATTTCATGTTCTATCAATACATATTGATTCGATTCATTGTGCTTTGTCTTTATCGTGTTTACCTCCTCTATTCATTTTCTTCTCTTCCATCTCCTATCTCTACTTCCTTCTACCTCTGATCCCCGGTGGATACGACCTTTCGACAAAAACCCCTCCGATACCATTAGACCAAGAGGACCATGTGTCTATTAGGTTAGCCACTAGCTTTGGATTTCTTTATCAGATTGTTCTTAATCTATCCCTCGTGGAATTTATGCTTTGATTTTGTTAGGAAACAGAATGAGAGCTATGTTTTGTGTTATGTTGTGTATTTTATTTGAAGCAACTTGATGCTCTCTATGTTTTATTTGTGTGTAGATCCATTCATAAGTTCAATAGACTAAGTCACTCTATCATGTGGGATCTCCAAGGAGAGTGGGATTTTAAGCTAGAAAAAATGTCAAAAGTGTATGAAAATGTATTATTTTGAGCGAGAATGTGATCCCTTTGTAGTCAGCCAACTATTTTAAGTGGCCATAAAAGACCGGTTTTAAAAGCACTTTTTAAGATGGACCTCATAGCGGTTGTATATTTTTAATAATTTTTTCAAGTACTAACTTTGACGAAGATAAGTGTCAGGCAGTGCAAGAGTCCCAGATGAACATGCCAAAATACATGCACCTTGAATCAATCATTAACAAGAGAGAAACTATATGCCCAAGCGAAAGAGATAAAAATGAAGTCTAAAGAGACTTTAGTTGGGATGCAAGGGATAGGGAGTTTATTTTGACAAAAAACGAAAAGAAGAAAGGGGGGGATGCAAAATGGTGTGATACGGGGAGGAGGGGAGGGGAGATGGGCTATACAACCTTAACATACCTCATACAACCGAGCATATCAAGCTTTCTCTCCATTTTTTTACCTCCTTTCACCACCCTCGACTTGAGAAATAGCACCCTTGATTATGAGACCCAAATCTAGTCTCTCTCTCTCTCCTCTTGTGGCTGATACTTGTGGAAAACATCAAGAGAAGATTGGGATGAGATATAGCTAACCAGCTCGAAGCAAATCGAGATGGGACCATGCTCATGCTGAGAGGCAATGAGCAATGTTGATTAGAGGGTGATTGCAAATCTGTTCATTGGCTATGCATTCGATTATTTAAACTCGAAATACGAAAAATCTCAATGAGCTTTATTTTGAATGAAAATTTGATTTTTTTGTTATTTAATGATGCAAATGATTTTATATGGTATAAAAATTGATACAAGGGTAGAATATGATGTGTTTAAGAGTTGTGATAGAGAAAATGTAGAAGTGGCCTTAGTCATCATAAGATTATTTTATAAAGCCTCAAAAAATATACAAAATAAATTGATTTTACAATAAATGAGAGAAATGATAATAAAAAATAATATAAATGAATAAAATATTGTATGGTGATTGTCATGATTTATCTTTGTTACTCTATGATTAAGAATTATAAAATTATGAGCATTTATAATAGAAATAATTAAGTAAAACTAAAAAATAGTAAAATTTTAAAAATAATTTTAAAATATTAAAAAGAGAAAATAATAGAGCATATTTTGATATATCATGGGATACGAGGCATGAGTTTCAGCCTTAGTGTACATCCATTTGTGTATTAAAGTGCTCGATTAGTGGATGTTTCCATTGAAAAATGTTGTATAATGTAAATAATGCTACACATAATGAATCAATACGCAATACGACTGAAATGCTAATTAGTTTTTTATCATGAATATCTAAAGGAGTGGAAGGACAAGTTAGCCTGCTTTTGTTGTCGTGCCACTACGTGGACACAACATGAAAAACCTTGGACTACATCATTATCATCTAGCTTTCTTATTAATCTAGAGAGTGAAATGATGGGTTAGCTTGATTTCATTATCATGCTACTATACAAACAGTGAGAAAAACCTTCCAGTGCATCATCATCTAGGTTTCTTATTAATCTAGAGAGTCAATGTCATATTAATCAATTTAGTGTTAGTGTCCATAGTCACAAGGAACTTTTAATTGTTTCCTACATAAGACAAAAAAGGAAATTTCCTATCAATTTTCTAATTAACAATACATATAAGTAGAAAAAGTAACTAATTAAAAAAATAAAACATTTCCTCGCTAGAGAAACTAAGAAATCGCATATGGAATTCATTACATATAGGAAAAATCCCCTATGATGTAGAAAATTTTCCCTATGGAAATTCCATATTTGATTTTCTAGTTTCTCTAACTAGAAAATGTTTCATTTTTCCTATTATTTATTTTCTCTACTTATGTATAATTTTTCCCTTTTTTTTTTCTTTCCAATGTAGACCTATGTTTTCCTACATAAGAAAATTTTCGTACACATAGTAGTTTTTCTATAGAAGAAATTTCTTATATAATCCTACTTTTTCTCTAACTTGAAAATATTGCATTTTCCTTAGTTTGCATATTCCTCCTTATATGAATTTCTAAGTAGGAAATTATATAGTAACTTTTAACTTAAAATTTATTTAGAGATTATTTAGTTAATTTCAATCAGGACATGATACGCATCTAATAGATTAGGTAAAATTGTTTCACTATATAGACTTTTTTTTCTTATGTCAAGAAATAGTTCCTAAATAGATTATATTTTCCTATATACGATTTCTTTTCTACGTCATGAAAAAACTTATATATATGTAACTTTATTTAAAATATTATTTAATTAATCTTTATGATGCCATAATATGGTGATACTATATTCTTACTCAAGTTGATCCCTAATGGCTAATGAAATGGTAAATAGAAGCGTCGAATTATACATTATCCCAATGTAGAATTGGAGATTTTCTATCACTTGCATCGATGCCAATGTTAATGACGAGTTGCTTGCCTATGGCTCGAAGGAAGGTTTGCTCATCGTTGTCAGGAACTTCCATATAGCTATCAACGGTTATGTCATGCATATCCCTATGCAATACACAAAGATATATAAGGACAAGTGATAAATATTTGACCAATACCCATGCAAGTAAGGATGAGGCTAACTACACCCTTTAAGAGGTAAAGTTGTTAATGAGAGAGTACTTACATAGACTCCTTCAACCCTTATAGCCTTTAGCCAATCTGTTGTCTTTTGCACCGCCTCACTCATTGCCAAGCCACCCAGAATTATAGTAAACCTGCAGTTTTTTGTCAACAAACAAAGACTTGAAAAGTACCATATCATATCGGTAAAGCCAAAATTAAACATGATTGGAACCAATAATTATGCAGGAAAAAGATTGACATGTGGACTAGTAGACCCTGCAACCTGTTAGCCTGCCCTATTTTGTATATCAGTCTCATCTCCTCGTTGTGAGCTCTTGTCAAAGTCTATCAGGAGACAGAGGAGCTTTGTCACTTTAGTGTGTTGACATTTTAGTGTGCATTTCCTTTTCGAGTGGCAACCTACCCAATTAGGGCATATCCTATGTAGTCAGCCCATTTCTTGGGCAGTCGGCTAGATTAGGGTTGCCGCCAACAAGTCGGTCAGATCTGGAGGTGGGGGGCTATATATAGCAATCCCCCCTAGTCACTCTCACTTACTTTTTGCAAATTTGACACACATTGCTCTCTCTCCTCTCGGACATTGGTGCTGCCATCTTTTCTAGTCTAATCTTATGCCCTCACTGACGCTTTGGCCTTTGTGTAGTAGGAGTGATTAGTCCACAGCTTTGTATTTACCATTCATTTCAATCACTGTAGTATTTCTTCCTTCATTTTCTGCTCTCTCTCTCTCTCTCTCTCTCTCTCTCTCTCTCTCTCTCTGTGTTAGTATTCCTTCATTTTCCATTGCCTTGTGGGATGGGCTCAACTCTCAAGCCCGATCCTACGGAGCTATGCATAGACAACTAGAGTGTTCTTACTCTAGCTAAGAACCCGGTGTTTCATGCTCACACAAAGCACATTGACTGTTAACCCTCAAACGAACAAAGGTGGAAAATCCGGAAAAGCTGAAGCAGAAGACAAGGCCAAGGTAAAAGTGAAACGGAAGACGAAGGTGCGCCAAGAAAAATCTAGAAACACAAGAAGCGCAGAAAAGTCCTAAATAAGGAAAAAAGGCGCACAAGGAAAAGCGCAAGTCAATACTTTTGTAAAAGAGTGCAAGCGCATCATAATTTAATTTAAGGAGCGATGGGCTCTCACACATGCAATTTGTAAATGTAGACGGGCGGCGGAAAGGAAGCTACGAAAATAGAAGGACAATGGGGAAAATGGCCTAGGCCACGGCCGGCCATGTAAAAACGGTGATAAGGGGATGACCGCCCAAAAGGGATTTAGGGTTTTGTATATAAAGTTGAAAAGTGAATGAGAAGCTCATTCTTGTGTGTATTCAAAAGTGGCTCTCCTCTTCTTCTTCTTCTTCTTGCTTGCTTGAGCTTGTGCTTGAGAGAGGGAGTGTGAGAGTCTGAGGGAGTGAGTGTGTGAGGGTGAGGGACCGCGGAGGAGAAGCTCTCCTTCTCCTCTCTTCTTCTCGTCTCTTCTCTTCTCTTCTCTTCTCTTGCTCACGGTGATGGAGCTTGGAGTGTGGAGCTTGAGGATGAAGCTTGATTGAAGCTTGCACTTGAATCGTGGAGCTACCGGAGTGCGCGGGAGAGGAGATAACTCGATCAGCATAGAGGTAAGCTCACTACACTTGTAGATATGGATGGTGCGTCGGCTATGTGAGAGATAGCCATTAGTGCTCGGCTTGGAACGCTTAAAACAATAAGCGGTCCGTGGGTCTTGGCAGTTCAGCGAAAGCTCCCACATTTTGGTTCCGTTGTCTGGACCAATGGATTCAAGCCTTGAGCGCTTGCGTGCTTCGAATCGAGCATTGAAGTAGGGTTTTCCCCGAACCGGTACTTGAGGTAGATAGGTAGGAAGCAAGGGAGTTTGAAGAGATATTCGATCTCCTTAGCAAGTAGGTTTTTGTTGTTTTGGACTTGGGAAAGCATGATGGAGTAGTGTAGGTATTTTTCTTATAATTTTTTCTTGCATTTAGGAAGAATAGAAGCAAAACATTGGAGCAAACACTAGGTTTTATGTTGCTGTATAACAGGCTGAAACAGGGAAATAGGGGCACAGATTCAGATTTTTGGCTAAAAGAGTATGAGGGATTAACTTCCGAGGTTGCAGCAGGCTGGGATGGGGCAATAAGAGGCCCAGGGAACCAGGAAAGACCACATTTGGCATTCTGCCTTGTGAGAAGAGAGTGAGCTGGAGAGCTAGGGAGAGAGAGAGAGAGAGAGAGAGAGAGCTGCGGAGAGACCTTTGAAGTGCTGATCGATTCGAACGCCACATTGATTCCAGATATGCCTGGCAGTTCCTTCTATTGTTTTGCACCTATTTGGAAGGCACGAGACGATTCCGTGGAGTAGGCGTTGACCTTAAGGCATCGTGCGCAATCTGCGGGCCGTCGTCCGCACCGTCGAACCAGTCCGTCCAATTCCCAGAATCGAACCATTCAATTTCACAGTCGGACCGTCCGACTGCTAGAATCAAACCACCCTTTCGAATCCGTTTCCCAGAATCGGACCACTGCGAGAATCGGACCCAGTCTCAAAATCGGACACTCGGACCCTAAAAATTAGATACACTGAAAATCGGACGGCTCAGAATCGGACGCCTGTCAAAATCGGACGTCCAATTCTAGAAATCGAACGTGACCAAAATCGGACCACTGGGCTGATCGAACCAACCCAAAATTGGACGTCCGATTCTGATAATCGGACTCCTGAAAATCGGACATCTGAGAATCGGACAGAAAACTGTCAAAATCGATCAGGTATCTAGAACGCAAATTTTGACGCATCTAAACCCCGAAATTGTCCCCAAAGGCTACATAGAGCTAAAGGCACATCACAAATCCATCACTAGGTTGAAACTTAGAGCAAGTATTTCAAAATTTGGCTATAAACGGTCCTCCAAATTGCGCATGGTGTTTACCATAACGGCCATGCGGGCCGGCAAAGACTGCCCCCCCGGACCCCCGCAGAGGGGACTCTGCCCCCTCCGCACCTCCCCCAAGTAGGTTGGAGAGAAAACGCGCGTCGTGACAGGTCCTCCAAATTGGACCGTAGTGTAGTAATGACTCTACACGAGCATGGATTCTCACTTATAAAAGAGCAACCAGAAGCCCACACCCGAACAGAGAGAAACAGAGACCCTAGAACATCAATGGGCCAATCTAGCCAACAAGGGCAAAAAGGCCACATACGTGTTGCATTCGGACTGCATCTAGTCAAAGCAAAAAGCAACAACATCAAGCTACAACAGCGAGAATGACTAGATATGAACAGCACTACACTGACGAGCCAAGATATCAATGGAGAATCCACATTTGGTCGTGCAATTGAGGACTCAAGGGCATTTGTCAGAAGGCTTAAATTTACAAGCCAAGACCCAGAAGACGAAGACATAATACCACCTGCTTATCTTAGGGTCAAACTCACCGCAAAAAGAGAGCACACTATCGATACTTTGATTGATGAAGAATCAAATTTTAATATCTTGACCTATGAAGCATGGACCCTACTAGGCTAACCAGAGCTCACACCGATTAATGCAACCCTTAGCCCTTATGGGGGACACCCACAAGCGCTCATAGGGAAGTGCAGAATCCTTGCGACAATTGAAACTGAAAGCTTGCCTATCCTATTTCATGTTCCTCCAAATAGTGCTAACTGCGGGAAGGAAACTCTCCTAGGAAGACCCTTCAAAAGAGCGACCAAGTGCAAGGCTGACTATGTAGCACAGAGAATACACCTGACACTACCGGGTGTAAGGATAGTCACAACCTTTAGTAAGGGTGACCTCATCAAACCTCGAGGGAAAGGCAAGGAAGGTGCTGACATAACAGTCAAGCCTACTAACAAGAGCAAGGGCTTGTTGGAAGAATTGATACAAGCACAGGTTGAACAAGGAGAACCAGTGAGTGAGGCCATACCTGAAACAAGAAGGTCAAGAGACAATGCCAAGGACGGGCTTTGGACTTACAAATATCGTAGAAGACCCCAAAAGAAGCCCAAGCCTTATAGACGAAGGCATCAATGGAGGGTCATCACAATGCCACAATGGATATTCAAAGCATTGCTACGTGCTCAAGGGTATTACGCAGGTAACCGATGGATTTGGGTATCAAAACCCCTTGCTAAACCTCCCTTGTCGACTGAAGGCCAGATCGTATCAAGAGCAAAGAAGCGTAGGAGGAGATCTAAACAAAAAACCAAGTCTCGAGTCAACAACAGTGGAGTGATCGAGCCCCTCATGGTCGAAATTAGGAAACCAAACGGGACCAATCGGAGGGTAGATCCTCAGCCTAGCATGCTTGACAAGCAGATATCAGATGTAATCGTTGAGGATACGCAAAAGCCACTAGTGCCCAAGGAGCCTTTGATTCCCCAAGAGGACAGCAGGCATCATAGGCACAACATTACTCATGGCAAGGGTAAATGCTCAACAAAGCAAATAGCAAAATCATCTAACAGCCACGAGCAAATCTCCCAGCCAGTGTCAAAGCCACTTAGGAGTCCTAAGTCTCCTACACACCCTTCCCCTAAACGGACACAGGAAGCACAACAGTCGTCAAGTGCAGCTACTCAATCCCAATCTCTACCTACATCAGAGCTTCCAAATGTCCAAGAGGCAGGACACGACACCATCCTTAGCTCTCAACCTAAGAATATGCCTATGCAATCCACAGTGGCTAGCTCAACCGATACTCGATCTACGCAAGTGAATACTCTAAGGGCAACAAAAGACACGATAACTTCCAATCAATCTAAGGACTTGACACCACAATCCACCAATAATAGCAAGTCCACTGAACTAGCTGCTACTACTTCCAATCAAGGATCACAGCAGTCACAGCCCTTGGTCATGACAATGCCCCTTGTGGAGCGTGTCCTTAGTAGTTCACCTGTGGAGGAGGTATCGCAACCAACTTCATTGACAACTCCACCACTTCCAAAGCACCTAAAGTCTAGGCTGGAGGAGTTAAACATAAGGACAGAGCTAGACTCTCCGAAAAGGGAGGCAGTTGTACCCTCACAACCTAGTGAGGCTATTCAACAAGCCACGGCTATGTCCCATAACGACACACTAGAGAAAGAGAATGTTGAGGCCCAACCAAGCACATCAACGGTTGACCTAGTCGAGGGTCCTGAATCGTTGAGAGATACACCTTCACTGACCAAGAAAAAGAGAAAAAAACAGCGAAAACAACAGCAGTTACATGTGGTTGTGGACCCCAAGAACATTAACACCAAGAGCGCTGGAGAGCTGAGGAATGAAGCATGGAGTCCATCCACCAATGACCCCATTGATGCCTCTCTTAATAGTGGTGAAACCTCAGACACATCCGTGTGCTCTGAAAAATCAAAGCAGTCATTACCATCAACGGTTGCTTGGAACACTCAATCCACCGCCAACAGAACTCGCATTGACTAATCAAGAGTGGATACAACGCTGTCACAACAGGGCAACAAATTTATACCAGTCACATCCAAGGAGAACCATGACGCAATAACAAAGCCTCAGGAGAAACATGGAAACCCCAAGAGCATAAGAAATCCTAGCGTTGACTAATCTTGATCGTCTAGGCCTGAGCCTAGCATGAGAGCAACTGAGCAAGCCCTCGTTGAACATAGAAGTATCGCAGAATGCTTAACCGAGTTGAATGCTAAGCTCAAAGTGTTCGCACGTGTCTATGTCCTGGCAGACATGTGCATTCCCTAAAGAGCAGCTTGAAAAATACTTGCAATTTCCCTTATCCTGGGAATAGCAAGAACATCTTGACGAGCACTATAACAAGCTCCTGTATAAACGCATGCCACTCATCTCTGACGAGGAAGCTGACGAACTATGCTTAACTGTAACATTCAATGATGTGCTCTGCCAACCAAACCTCTTAGAGATAGAGCAACTAAAGCAACAATCAGAGGGTCCAAGTCAATTCGAACAACGTTGGTGTGAAAACCGCGTTGCAATGGCCGAGCTAGGAGCCAGATCATGACAGTCTCAGAGGAGCAATTGGCCAAATGGTAGTCTCAAAGAGACCCAACCTATGTGGCACCAACTTCCTTTCGAGTGCTAATTGCCATTCGGGGTACGGACTTAGTTGAAACTAGCTAAGAGAACTCTCTCTCTCATAAGGTTCTCACTGAGGAGTTACATGTTGTTGCCACTAGACTCGGACAAGATTCAATGCTACTCGATGTTGCAAAATATCTATCGGCATTGAGTAAGCTGCCACGAGTACTAGATGCGTGTGCCACACTCCAATACAATCTGGAGTTCTACAATTGCCTTTTATACTCGAGAAGTGACATGGATTCGTAAATATGTACATAAATAAACAATGAATTTAGTGGCCCTGTATAGGCAATGTCAACGCACACAAGCAATGATAGTCAAGCACAGGGAGAAGAGTTGGATTCAACAGGCTAAGCTCCTCAGGTCCTCCTCTCACCACACATTTAGAAGTTGTGTGACCATTCCCGCCTCCAAGTGGAGGGCATGCAACCCTCATCAACACCATAGGAAGCTCTGACCAACATCTCTGAGGGTGTAGGCAAGGTACCGTCCCTTTCTATAAACCTTTCCCCCTTTCTGGTCTATCCTTCTGAGGATGAGCCCTGCCCCACTCCATGACAACCAGTCCACGCAACTTAGTATGAGCCAAGATCTGCTAATGGCTAGAGGCCAAATGAACATCATCATGGGGACCATCCCTCTACAACAAACATTGCATGCCTCACCTCTCCCCTTCTCGTCATGTGCACTTAATGACCTATTGTATAATCCCTTCCATGCGAACAGTTTTATCCTACCTCAAGGCCTAATCCTCGGTTCGCATATTGCAGGTCCCCCTACGGTAACCAACATGGAGCACCCAATGCAACTGGCTTGCAAGAACGCTATTCGTCGTCAAAGGAAGCATGCAGCACAAGCGCCCCCACCAAAACGCTACATGCCTACTCTAAAGAGGTACACGCCGAAAAGAGGCCCTAAATAACACCGCCCAAGACGCAGGCCAAAAACCCCCCAAGCCAAGAGGACAAGGGCTCAAGGGAGCACACGGGGTGTGGCAACACCAGCCGTGCAAGCTCCCACCAGACGCTTAGGCACCAAGTGCTCGAAAGAGAAGAGGACAGCTCGAGACAAGTAGGAATTTGACACATTGTTTAAAAGCATCTTGGAAACAGTTGCGGCCAAGGACTATACCATCTGGGTCCCAGCCAACATCTTCCCTGGCCTCACAGAAGCCCCTCACTAGCAAAGCCTCAGTCGCCCGACCACCCGGACTCGCCCCGCCTCGTACAAATAGAGTAGCCCCATGTTATGTAAAAGGCTTATCAAATACTCCCTGGCCATGACTTTTTGTCTCTAAAGGGTTACGTACTGACATGTTTTCCAATTGTACAAACTTTTCATATCTGCGTTTACTATGTTTCACGTCTTTAGCAAAAGAAAAAGATAATCAAGCACATGTGATAAGTATCTAAGTCAATACCATGGAATTCAGATAAGTGATGTCTCTTTATGTTGCACTGGTTTATTATAGTTGTGGCATGAGCCGTGCATGTACTCTCATGAAGTGACAAGTGGATGCAGGATGATGCAGATCTTTGTGCAAAAGTGTTCAATATCCAAGACACCACAAGACTGCCAACCCCACGAAGAGCCGGGACAAAGCCACGCTACCGAAAGCAAAAATCACCCTTGCGAATGCCCACGTCACATAGCCCAAAGCATGAGCTTAACCACTTTCTCTTTCTGGGTTACACTCTACACCGAGCACTCACAGCAGTTGTTACCCCAATTGTACCAATACCGCATGTTCCAAAGAGGATTGCAATATCTCATGTATATCTCCCCATCTCAACAACTACTTCTCTAACAACGAGGCTAGAACACACTCATCACTGTAATATCCATTTCATGAGCCTTCGAACCTTGACATTTCCCAACCCACTAAAAGGGTGATAGCCTCAATACATTCTAATGGTTGCACTCAGGCAAGTCCACCAAAAAAGAGAGAGAGAGAGAGAATAAAGAAAGAAAGAAAAAAAAAAGAACAAAAAAAGAAAAGCAAAAGAAAAAAAAAGGAAAAATAAAAAGCGCCCACAATCACAGCACAGTCCCTAGGGGTCCTCAAATTAGGTACGACCAATGACCTTGGTCGGTTGGCTCCATCCCTAGTCTCCTAGCCCTTTAGCATCACCCACAATTGTTCAGGGCACATCAAGGGCAGGACATACCTAGGAAGCTTATCTTGCCTATAGTTAGACCTGTCACCCTAACCCATTCGCACGATTCCCTCTTACACTCTGCCTTAATACCATTGCAATCAATTGTGGTAAGCACCGTACGAATGGCCATGAAAAGTACACTGTCCTCATCACACAGGTCCAATAGCTACCAACTACCGACAGTGCAATGTCCCTGTGTTCAATTATGTTACGTCGTGCAATCACAACGCAAAGGATGTCGCATACACCTTCACGTGTACTTCTCAACATGGACGCCTTTGCTTCATTCACACATTGTTATGAGAAACCAGCCGCGGTCTTCTAACTACATAATATCTAAGTATGCACGAGCACTCACATAATATCGACACCGAAATATATACAGAATTTGGGTCCCTAAGTGCAAGACAATACTCTCAGCTTACTTAGAGTTCGACCTGTCTCCCAAACTAATTGAACTATGTCTTGTGCACAATAAAGAAGACTAGCACTATCCCTAGGGAGAGACCACCTATGAGAAGTTTTCAATTGCAAGTATTGAAGACTCCAACGAAAGTGTCGTTCGCTCTTGATTGATACCCAACTCTGAACTCTTATCCTTTATCATCCTGCAAGCCCGTCAAAGAATCATGTGCCGAATCTCCAACAAACCAACACTTGTGCTGGCCATCAGTGCAATCCCCAACAAAGAACAACCCTACCACTAACTCCAACAACCCTACCACCAGCCACCTAGGCCACCAACGTGCCCCCAACAACCTTCCACCACACCACCACCAACACTCCTCCACGGCAACCATCAATGTCCCTTTCATCCACGTCTTCAGTGCATGCCAAAGCCTGCTACCCACGACGGTGAGTGCCAGGGGACTGGCGCTCCTCTAGGAGGGGGGTAATGTTAACCCTCAAACGAACAAAGGTGGAAAATTCGGAAAAGCTGAAGCAGAAGACAAGGCCAAGGTAAAAGTGAAACGGAAGACGAAGGTGCACCAAGAAAAATCTAGAAATACAAGAAGCGCAAAAAAGTCCTAAATAAGGGAAAAAGGCGCACAAGGAAAAGCGCAAGTCAATACTTTTGTAAAAGAGCGCAAGCGCATCATGATTTAATTTAAGAAGCGTCAGCTCTCACACATGCAATTTGTAAATGTAGACGGGGGGTGGAAAGAAACCTAAGAAGATAGAATAACAATGGGAAAAAGGGCCTAGGCCACGGCCGGCCATGTAAAAAAGAGGATAAGGGGATGACCGCCCAAAAGGGATTTAGGGTTTTGTATATAAAGTTGAAAAGTGAATGAGAAGCTCATTCTTGTGTGTGGCCAAAAGTGACTCTTCTCTTCTTCTTCTTCTTCTTGCTTGCTTGAGCTTGTGCTTGAGAAAGGGAGTGTGAGAGAGTGAGGGAGTGAGTGTGCGAGGGTGAGGGACCGGGGAGAAGAAGCTCTCTATCTTCTCCTCTCTTCTTCTCTTCTTTTCTCTTCTCTTCTCTTGCTCGCGATGATGGAGCTTGGAGCATGGAGCTTGAGGATGGAGCTTGCTTGAAGCTTGCACTTGAATCGTGGAGCTACCGGAGTGCGCGGGAGAGGAGGTAACTCAATCGGCATGGAGGTAAGCTCACTACACCCGTAGATATGGATGGCGCATCAGCTATGTGAGAGGTAGCCATTAGTGCTCGGCTTGGAACGCTTGAAACAATAAGCGGTCCGTGGGTCTTGGCGGTTGAGCGAAAGCTCCCACATTGACGTTCAGTACCACTATGTTTGAGAGCAGATCATGGACTTGAAGCTGGGAGTGGACTATTGTCCCATGGTGGACAATGGTTGATTTCTTCATGAAGCCTTTGCCTCAAGCTTCATGAGATTGTTAGGTCTTTAGACCCTCCCATGATCTGAGAGGGGGTGTTAGCCTGCCCTATTTTGTACGTCAGTCTGTCATCTCCTAGTTGTGAGCTCCTATCAGAGTCTTGTAGGAGATAGAGGAGCTCTGTCAGTTTAGTATATTGTTGTTTTAGTTAACATTTCCTTTTTGGGTGGCAGCCTGCCCAATGAGGGCATTTCCTATGTAGTCAGTCCATTTCTTGGGCAGTCGGCCAGTTTGGAACTGCCGCCAACAGGTCAGCCAGATTTGGAGGTTGGGGGCTATATTATACCAGCCCCCTAGTCACTCTCACTTATTTCTTACAGATTCAGCACACTACTCCCTCTCCTCTCTGACATTGATACTACCATCTTTTCCAATTTGATTTGGTGCCCTTAGTGATGCTCCTTGTTGTTAGAAATCAAGCTCACCGTCAGTGTGTCTTCATCTATGACCGACATCTATGACAGCTAGTGTGTACAGTTGTCTACATGTGACTACATTAATAAGTCGGGTTAGTAGTCAGTCAGTGACCTGACTAGAGTTAGTCAGTCTAGTCTACATTTATACTAGGTCACTTTATCTTGTAGTGTGTGTGTGTGCTTTTCAGTTAAGTGTGTGGAAATGAAGGAATGAGCTTGAGAGCCTGAAGGCTCATGGATATGGAGTCTTTCCCTTTCTCTCTCTCTACTCTTTGAACATGGTATCAGAGCTTCATCCATGAGGCTGTGGGAGAATGGACATGACAACTTGCAGTGCAAAGGAGATGGAAGTAAGGAATGAGGAAGAAGCTGGACACTTGCAAATGAAGCCATAGTCAAAGGAAGGAATCAGCGTGGACTGCCTTCTGAAAATCGTGGACTACCTCCTGAAAATCAGCAACCTGTGTCTGAAAATCGTGGACTGCCTCCTGAAAAACAGCAACCTATATCTGAAAATCTGCGCCTGCTGATCTGAATGGACAGCAACCTGTATCTGAAAATCTGCGCCTGCTGATCTCAGTGGACAGCAACCTGTGCCTGAAAATCTACGCCCCCTGGTCTGAAAATCTGCGCCTGCTGATCTGAGTGGACAGCAACCTGTCAATCTTCAATGGGGCACCTAGACAAGGTTCATAGAACATGTATGCTCACTATTGAAGATATTTGAAGTGTGCAAGGAGTAAATGCTTGTGTGGGAGCTCTGTTATGAGCTGGAGTGACAGACAGACCTGTAATCATTTCTGAACTGCTGTAAACATGAATGGACAGCATGCATTCAGTCATTACTGACACACAGGAGCCTTGTACTACACTCAGAAGGCATCTTTGGAGCACAAGAATGTGTCAAAGCATGTATACATTGGATCAAATGTCTTGGAGCTGAGATCTTTTGCTCAGAATACTCAGATCTGAAAATCAATGACAGGCTGAAAACTGACATACACAGTTGCTCAGAATACTCAGATCTGAAAATCAATGACAGGCTGAAAACTGTCATACACAGTTGCTCAAAATACTCAGATCTGAAAATCAATGACAGGCTGAAAACTGTCATACACAGTCAATGACAAGTACTGTGCATTACTGAAGCAATACAGGTCATCTTGGGGGTTCCATCATCTATATGAACTGGCCTATACATGCTGAATGCATGGAGAATTGAAGCAAGCAATAAGCATTATTGAAAACTGAATTTTGAAGCTGAAGTAAATGCAGTTACACTGTCCTAGTTAATTACAAACAGCTCATGAGGTTTATGCCATTGATCAATGAAGACAGGTTGTCTATGCCTACTCAAATGTTCATGTATTGAACTTGCCACTACAAAGTAAATGTATGACATGGTCAAAAGACATTTTGGAGCTGCTTGGAGCTTGGTATGCTGAATTCTGGTTGACTGCAACCTGAAACTGAATTTGTTGACACACTCAGTTTTGGACTTGAAATTGCTGCTGGTTACTCACAGTTTACAGTTTTCAGACTGCATGTATGTACCCTGGCAGTGAGGTTACATAAGCTTAAGCTGAAGCAAACACATAGCTTATATATTGACAGTTATATCTCCAGTTGAGACACTTGCTTGAGGGTTGTTTTGGGGTGTCAGTGGGCTGAAATACCCTGGTTTTTTTTTGCAATTTAGTGCAGAAAACTGTCATAAACTGTTACGGACCGAACTTAGTCAGTCATACTTATTGGACTGCAGGGAGTCAGGCACTTGATAAACAGTCTATTGCATCATGGCTAATGCACATGGGACTGACAATATCACTCAGATAGTTGGAGAGAAGTTGGATAATAAGAACTTTACATTATGGAAATTCAGAATGAAAAACTTTCTAGTTGGCAAAGGTTATTGGGATTTATGTACAGGAGATGAAGTTGCTCCTGAGTTGCCTGCACACAATCCAACAAATGAACAGAAAAGAGCCTACAGGCTATGGAATGAAAGAGCATGCAAGGTGCTGCATTGGTTTTCCTTATGTATATCTGATGCTATGGTAATTCAAATCACTGGATGTGAGACTCCAAAGGATGCTTGGGACATACTGATGAAAAATTATGGAACCATGACACATGCAAGAAAGATCCAGTTGAAACAGCAGTTCAACAACATGTCTAGGAATGGCAAGACCATCCAGACGTATACCACGGAGATTAAGACCATAGCTGATCAACTTGCTACTATTGGCTCAAGTGTATCAGAAGATGATATGATTGTTATTGCTTTGAATGGCTTAGACAAAGAGTACAAAGCTTTTAACACTTCCATTTCTGTCAGAGAAGAGCCCCCTAACTGGGAAGAGCTAGTTACTTTGTTGCTGCGTGAGGAAGTCAAACTTGGTTTGAATATAGGTTCTAGTGCATCTCCGGCTTTATATCTTGAAACATAAGGATGATGTGTTTGATGCATTCAAAGACTTCAAGAAACATGCTGAAAATGAATTGGGCTGTTACATATCATGTTTGAGATCAGATGGAGGAGGTGAATATGTCTCAAACTACTTTGACAGGTATCTTGCTAAACATGGGATCAGAAGACAGCTCACATGCAGTTATACACCGCAGCAAAACAGTGTTGCAGAGAGGAAAAACAGGGTTTGGATGGAGTCAGCTAGAGCTATGCTGAATGAAAAATGTCTGCCAAATGGTTGTTGGGCTGAAGCAGTGGTGACTGCTGTATATGTGCTGAATCGAACCCCTACAGCAGGGATTCATGATGTCACTCCGTATGAACGGCTGTATGGTCATAAACCTGATATTTCACACTTGAAGGTATTTGGCAGCATTGCATATGTGCATATACCGGATGAGAAGAGGAAGAAATTGGATCCTAAGACAGTGAAAAGTGTGTTTATTGGATATGCACAGGAACGGAAAGCTTATAAGTGTTATGTACCTTCTACGCATGAGACACTCATAAGCAAAGATGTGGTATTTGATGAGTTAGCATCTTGGTATGGGAATCCCATTGCAGTGCCTACTGATGGCTCACCCAGTATGAGTCATGCTGAAAACACTCCTGCAGAGAGTACTTCCATGACTGGTCAGACAGGTGATGTATCATCTACAGTGAGTCCTTGGACAGGTCGATTACGGAGTCGCACTACTACATCCACTGACACGGATATGTCAGTGAGGGGGAGAACCGATAAGGGAAAAGAAAAGGTTTTTGAAGATGTAACAGGTCCACTCACTGCAGGTTATGATTCATCTAGCAGTGACAGCTTAGATAGTGAATTGGGGATTCCGTCTATTATGACGCTAGGTGCTAGACAGAGCCGTTATGTGCCGCCTCATGAGAGGCAAGCTCACAGTGAGCCACAGCTCAGGAGATCAGAGAGGGTCAGACGACCTGTTGACAGGTATACTTACACTGGATATTCAGCCCGTCATTATGCTTATATGACGAAAGTAACAGGTTTTAGAGAACCAAGTAAGTTTAATGAGGCAGTTTCAGATGAGAATTGGCGTGCTGCTATGGATGAGGAATATTCAGCCTTGGCTGAAAATGGTACATGGGATTTAGTACAGTTGCCTGAGGGCAAAACACCTATTGGATGCAAGTGGATGTATAAGGTAAAATGTAAATCAGATGGATCATTGGAAAGATATAAGGCCAGGCTGGTTGCAAAAGGGTATGCGCAGCAGTATAGTCTTGATTATGAGGAGACTTTCAGTCCTGTAGCAAAGATGGCTACAGTTAGAACTGTGATTGCTTTGGCAGCAGCTAGAGGCTGGAAACTATGGCAGATGGATGTAAAGAATGCATTTCTCAATGGAGAATTACAGGAAGAGGTTTACATGGAACAGCCTGAAGGCTATGTACATCCAGAATTTCCAGCACATGTATGTCGGCTGAAAAAGGCATTATATGGGCTGAAACAGGCACCCAGAGCATGGAATGCTCGCATCAGCAGTTATTTACAGCAACATGGTTTCCGATTGGGAGATGCTGATCATAGTCTGTTTGCGAAGAAGACAGATAGTGGCTATGTTTTCCTAGTTGTCTATGTTGATGACTTAATCATTACAGGAGATGATGAAAATGAGATTGTTGAAATAAAGACGTGTTTACAGGCTGAATTTAAGGTCAAGGACCTTGGAGAGCTGAAATACTTTTTGGGGATTGAGGTTGTTTCTACACCTCAAGGCATATGGCTGCTACAGAAGCAGTATGCTCATGACATGTTACAGAAATATGGTATGGCTGATTGCAAGCCTATGGATACGCCTTTGGAGCAGAATGTCAAGCTGCAGATTGATGTTGGGACAGAGATTGAGAATGTTACTATGTACAGACAGATGGTAGGCAGCTTGATCTATCTCACGATCACTAGACCTGACTTGAGTTATGCTATGGGGCTGATCAGTCAGTTCATGCAGAAGCCTCGCAAACCACACTTGGATGCAGTCAGAAGAATTCTGAGATATGTAAAAGGTACCGCAGATCATGGGCTGTTTTATGCATATGGGAAAACCCTTGACTTGATGGGGTACACTGATGCTGACTGGGCTGGTTGCATATATGACAGGAGGTCAACTAGTGGCTATGCATTTGGATTGGGTAGTAGCATGATCAGTTGGCAGAGTAAGAAACAGCCTACAGTTGCATTGTCCAGTACGGAAGCAGAGTATCGTGGTGCGGCCTTAGCGGCCTGTGAAGCTAAGTGGTTACAGAAGTTACTGAATGACTTGGGAGTACACTTGGACAGCAAAGTCAAGCTGTACTGTGACAATTTGAGCAGTGTTATGTTAGCAAGCAATCCTGTTTATCATGCAAGATCAAAACACATTGAGGTTCACTACCATTTCATCAGGGAAATGGTTTTAGCAGATCAGATTGACTTGGAGCATGTGAAGACTGAAGATCAGGTAGCAGACATCTTTACCAAATCACTTGGTAAAGATAAGTTCATTCACTTTAGACAGCTACTTGGAGTGATGCAGATGATTTGAGTTTTGTTTTTGAGCTTGAGGGGGAGTGTTAGAAATCAAGCTCACCGTCAGTGTGTCTTCATCTATGACCAACATCTATGACAGCTAGTGTGTACAGCTGTCTACATGTGACTACATTAAATAAGTCGGGTTAGTAGTCAGTCAGTGACCTGACTAGAGTTAGTCAGTCTAGTCTACATTTACACTAGGTCACTTTATCTTGTAGTGTGTGTGTGCTTTTCAGTTAAGTGTGTGGAAATGAAGGAATGAGCTTGAGAGCCTGAAGGCTCATGGATATGGAGTCTTTCCCTTTCTCTCTCTCTACTCTTTGAACACGTGTTGCATGCAGGGACTGATAAATCCACAGGTTTGTATTCAGCATTCATTTCACTCACTATAGTATTTCTATCAACTTGCGATCAAACTGCTTTGGATCTTGTTCGATTTAAATTCTTGCCTCTATGGCAATAAAATTTATAGCCTTCCTCCCAACATACTCAAGGACCTCCATGTCCTTAGTTGTTATAGCCTTCCCACCGTTCAATACATCCCATAAGGAAAAACTAGTGTTAAGATCCAAATTGATTTATTACATTTTATACACAGCTTAGAAGTAAAACCTTAAGAGTACTTTTAATTTATCATGGCACTGCTTAGAGCTGTAAAATATATGTCAAAAAGGTACCTCAAGCAATCCTGGGGCAAGAGTTCCAACTTTGTAAGAGAAGCTTCCTTGCTTTTGAAATGTCTTAGCAAAGTTTTCAGCCAACTGCTCTATTCTGCACAAAGATTAAATTATCAAGCCACAAAAGTCATTCTTCTTTATTCTCAAAGTTCTGTCTCTCGCATCAAAAGTCTATAAAAATAGCTTGCCACTACTGAAACCCAACGCCCCACCCCAACCCAAAACAAAAAAAAAGCTCTTGAAGTGTGCACTTTTGAATGAAATTCACCCCGCCTTTCAAAGTAGTTCCAAAGGCCTGCCATGCTCCTCTTGCCAAGTTCTCCATTGATGACTCAATCACCTTCAACCCTTGCAGCAAAAGCAAACTAACCATCAAGTCAAGTTCAAATTGGTTACAAGTGAAAGGAACTTACATAGCACAGAATGCAAAGTATACGTGTCCAAAAGTAAAATCTTGGCCACCTTGCTCATCTCATACTCATTTGTCCATGCACTTCCCTAGAGCATAAACTGCTCTAGCCATTTGCCTTAATCACATTCTAGGTGCATTCCCACTCATCAAAACCACAAACTGCCTCAAGTGCAAAACATTAATGAGGCAGAGAATTTTTAGCAAAAGTCTATTAAGGAAATTTACTTGTGTTATCCTCACTACATGGCTAAACACTTGCAAATGTGCCTATCATGAAGCTCAAGGAACCATCAAATTTTTAGCTAAAGCATAGCTGCTGAAGCTATTTTGAAGTTATATGCAGTCCCATGTGCAATAACTACAACAATTGCTAAGTCTCTACTTGAAAGGGTGGTGGTGAGACATACATATCCAGAGTTGTGTGCATGTCCCTAAACCTGTGGGGTATCCGTTTGGCTCTATTTAGAGCTTACCCAGTAGTAAACCCAATGTGGTTTAAAGCTCCTTGTGCTCCTCCACCTTTAGACTATCTAGTCTAGTGTCTAAATGTCATGGTCAGTTTGAATCTCTAAACTTGTGGACTACCCAGTTGGCTCTGATTTCAGCTGCCTCTAATTGAGGTGCATCACAGGCACCTGTGAACTAACTAGTTGGCTCAGTGAGATTATTGAAACAAACCATGCTTATTGTACTCATTTGAAAGCCAAGGCCATGAGATGTTTCTATGCCAGGGTGCTAATGATGGTGACAAGGCTTGTATTGGTGGGAACATATCAAAATATTTGCATCTTATGACCAGGCAGTTTAGGATTCAATATTCTCTAGTCTATGTCTTGTGACAAGGCAGTTTAGAGGTCTTTATCTGCTGTCAGAATTGTGTTTTCAGAGCATGCAGGTTGCCCTACTATTTGCCCAGCTGCTACACCATCTCGAAGTGTTGATGTCATCAACTAGTCAGCAAACTCTGCATTTTCTCCACACTTGACTGCATACCCAACATCATTGGAAATCTGTGGACTACTGTTGCTTCTACTGTGTTTCAGGAAATATATCTCTTCAAAATTATGCATATTCTTAAACACAATGAAAATCAGCCCTTTTCACAATCAGAATCAGCAGCAACAGGCTTGCATAAACTTACTTGCAAGTCTCAAAACAATTTAGCTCTTGTTCTTCAATGATATTATCTAAAAAATATTGGTGCTTTAGATTCTAAGGATAGTAGTATCGCACCTGTAAGCTGTTTTCATCATTAGCATGCTTAACTTTGGTGTTTCAGCTTCATCTCTTGTCTCCCAAAACTCTGCTCATTTTTGGTGCCTCCCCTTTCCCAAGCAACACCTTCCCAATCGAATGGCATATAATCATGGGACCTTTGGCCCCTTACTACAACAGATCTCACAAGTATCATTCAATTAATACAAAGTCTACACATCCATAACACATCTGCTTCACATGCTCAAAAACTCACACACACACAAGAGCTGCAACAGTCCTGTACAAAGAGCAAGAAAGTGTATTACTTATGGAAGCAAAGAAAGAGAAACTAAACATTTAGATTTGCATGATATATAAATATAATTCATGAAAATAGAAAATTACCATAAAAAGCATGGGTGCATCTTCATCAACTACTAATGGCTACCATTTTGGTTGCATGACAAAATAGTAATGTCACCAACAACAATGCAGAATGGTAAGCAAATAAGAGAAATATGGTTTGGAAAAAGGTTAGAAGCATTTGTATGACTAAAAGTAGGTATCCATGCTCATGAAGATTCAAAAGCTTCAAATCTGGATGAGAGCAGTAAAGTGACATCAAGTCATACTATCAAAGCTAGTTGCATCATATTCCTCATACTTTGAATTAGCTACACTACCAAACACTTTCCTTGCGTAGCTCACATCTTAAAGCTATGATTGCATGCGATTACTATGTATCTATCCAAAAGTTTTGTGATGGTGATGATTGTACAAACAATATAAATCTTGTTCAAATAGTGATGTGGAAAACCTATTGAGACAAAGCCAAGATTTTTTCAAATGTTATATTGGGATTGAAAACTGTCACGATAGATCAGCTTAGTGTAGAGATTGCTAAAGTATAAATGCAATAGTAAAGTTAAAGATTACCAATTTGCAGAGGACATACATATGGTTGTTGAAAGGCTATTGATGATGATGGATGCTCTTTGGCAACCTAACACCCTGCGGCTCCAGTAAATGCAGATCTTTGTAATACCACCAGTATCTTAAAGGAAAAAAACCTTGTTTAGTAAATGGCGTAAAGTAGTCCCCCCTAACACACACAGAATTTGAACCACAGTCATGTCGCTCTTTGGAACGTCTGTCCCTTGTTCAAAAAAACCTGATTTTGGTTGGAAACTTGATGTGGATGGTGACACAAAGTATCATGAAGCTACTCTAGCTACTGTTGATGATGGTAGCTTCTCTAGAAACCTTGTCCTCTCCAGCAAACCCATAGGCCAAAGGGTTCCCTCAATCATGAAACACAACCTTGAGAAAATCTTTCTTTGCTAGGAATGATGGCCCTAATTTTCCACGAGACACTGCTGTCTGCTGATATGACCTGTGTTTCCCTTCTAACATGCTTGATGAAGCCCCACTGTCCTCTATAGTAGATGCAAAAGAACCCCAAATTTTTGCCTTCATTCCCCCTTTGATTCAACCTGCCCATCTGTTGCTCTTTTTCCTCTACCCTTTTTTTGTATGGCGAGCAGACGAGAAGATTTACAAATTGGATTGTGCAAGAAGAGGACAGAAATTCCACCATCATGCTCACGCGTCACATTGTTCCTGATAATTTGGGAGATATTCATGAGCAGCATTTGGAATGCTCATCAAACATCTTCTTGCAAACCATCAGGATTCTGCATTCTTGCTTTGTAGCTGCCATGATTTGAGGGCGTCCACTACCAAACCCGGATGGAACCCTCTTCTTCCAATAGTGGTGGCTCTCTCTTCAATTTTGAATGATGCTTTGTCATCGTCCATGAGCATTACGAACCCATTGGCAGGCTAGCTCTAATTCTGTCAAAATCCATGTCCTTCGATTGCGGCACTACCCTCACGGGTAGATACCAAGCCAGACCGGTGGTCTTCGTGAAGCCTCCAGATCTCTGGGCCACTTGCTGTGTGCATAATGGTGTTTCTACCAAGGGATTCCACAGGTGTCCCATCGAGCTAGGATCGGAACCCCCGCAGTAAGGCCTGTTCACAAAAGGGTGGATGCCTCGGGGAAAACAGAGACTCTGTACTCACACAAACCTCTGATCGTGGAGTCGCTTTGGGCATCTTCCCACCCATAGACGCATTTTTAGAAAAACCTCCATACTACCAGTCAACTACATGCCCTCTGTGAAAACCATCTAAAACCTCACTAAGTTAATCTATTCAAGAAGCAAATATTCCAAGGCCAATGTGAACCATTTGTTGAAATTCTTTTTGAGATAGGTCACATGTAGGTAAATGATGCTTTCATGAATAAACATAGCTCTGGTTGTCAATACATAAAAGACATTGTATGATCTTAACTTCATGTAAATCACGATTCATGAGTAGATTAAAGGATCCAGATCAGTGACTTGTTTAATCTCACTTTCTTGGACAATTTATTCTTCGAGCAACCTCTAATGCAAAAAAAACATATTAGCACACGCACTCTAAGGGACAATGCATAGCCTACTTATCTATATTCTCATTCTTATTATCATAATCACAAATAGTGAGTTTTGAGCTTATTTAGGCTATTTTTGCCTTTTATTTAGAAATACAAAAAAAGAACAACATGTGATAGCTCTTCTTCATGCAACTAGGGCATTAGTTTAACGAATTTATGCACCAAGTATCTTATTTTTTCTTCATGAGGAATACCACCGCCTTTATCTCCACCATAAACAATGTCCTGTTAAGGAAGGCATTGGCTCAAGAAAGCCATATAACATCTTGGCTATGACTTCTTCCTTATTTTGTTGCAACCTATGTATAGGAGATCGAACTCTAATAGGTGAAGTTCTATCCTCCTTTTGCTTTTGTAAGAAATTCTTGATGCAATACAAGCACTAGCTTCCAATGCTCTCATTGTACTCCTTCATATTGCTTACAAGGGTTGATTGCACCTTCAATCTTGATATAGAACAATTGCAAATGCCAACACACCCTATCATTGAAATAGAGGTGATCAAGCCTAGTTTGCCCTTGATAATTGATTAGAGTGTAGATTTTTCCATGTCAATTCCCAAAGAATACTACTTGTGTCCACATCTCATATGTTAGATCAAAACATCAAGCAACATTACCATATTAGAATCACCTAAAAATATGACTTCCATATCAAATTCTAGTTGAACCATCTTAAGCCAATACCATGAAATGGGGCATTCAAAAGAACAACCCACACATGTAAAAGGATGGGGAAAACTTACTATAGGGCACTATAAATAGAGCCCTCCTGAGAGAAGTAGTCTTCTCTCTAGAGAAACCCTAATAAATTGGTCAAACATGTATCGAGAAGATAATTGCAATTTGACATGGAAACTAGTAATTTAGGGGGGCAATTAGTGCCTTCCCATGAAATATTTCACATTCATCTTGAGGAATGCTTTTTTATTGGTGCTTCTCAAGTGTATATTTGTTTCACTTAATTTCATATAGTCAACTTAATTTCCCAGTTAATGTTATTGGTTGATTGGTGCTTCTCAAGTATATGTTTGTTATAGTTGATTTCATGAAGTTAAGTGCATGTTCTTAGGGATGATTTGTGAGTCTAGTTGTTGGTATGATCAAAAGCTGGAGGCTTGAATCTTCTTTGACATTATGTGGCCTTCCAAATGCTACAACTATTGAATGGTCTTCTTGGAGCTTTGAGAAACTATTGGACATTAATGACCTGCCACATGTGGGTAGTTGTTTTTGTATCCCACGCTTCATAATTGTTGAATCTTCTTTGTGTTGTCTTCGAGGCACACCTAGTCTATGCATGAGACTTGAGTATTCATGGTTCTAGCATCAATCTCTTGTTACTATGGCATTTATTAAGTATCAAAAGGGGGTGCTAGAAATGTCAATGCCACTCTATAAAGTGTATTGTAGTTTTTCTCATTAGGGTCCTCCTTTATATTATTTATAATTTACCTTGTATTGATACCAACCAAGTGATGATCTTGTGATATTGTAAGCACACAAGATCTTCCTCAAGGGAAGAGCTTATTAACTAAGGAAGATAGTGGAGTAGCTCTCTCTAAACCCAAGTAAGCATGAACAATGCCCTTTCCAATAAATTTCTATTTGACCCATTGTGGACCTCCTTCTTAGAGGGTATTTGACCATGAGAAACATGAAAAACAATAGCCATAGCTTAAAATACTCAAGATTTGCTAGGTGTTGTCATGAGAATTGATTCGTCACCTAAATTCTCTATTTGATTGAATGCTTTGGGCTTCAAAGTGGATATATTTGTTATTAATGAAAATCTTAAATTGTCCTATTAATTCTCAAAAAGATATCAAATTCTACAAAACTTGTACAATTACAAGAATTTAGCAAGGTTCCTTTATATCTAATTTTTTTCTAGTACTCCTTAACACATGTGTGTTGAGAAATTAACCCATTTGCCTTGGGGTTTTGATATCTATCACATTTTCTATTACAAGACTTTTAACCTCAACTATGCTTGATCATAGGTAAGATGGGCAATGTGTCCTTAAACTCTAATATGATTTGGGATAATTAGAGTAAGTGCAACAAATTTATGTATGCGAGAAAATGAAAAAACCATAATCTTACTAAGATGGAATGCCACATCATTCTCTATAAGTTTCATGTGTTTATTTGGACGTTAGTTATGTTGATGCTTATTTTAGAACATTACCCTTATGGAAAAGAGGATTATTTTCATCTCTTTTAGCAATGCACATGCACTAGAAATGTGTGGAAGAAGATGCACAAATGGCGCATACAATAGGTTCCTAATTTCCACAAGTATTGAGCTAGGTCACATGGTGCTCAATATTAAATTATTTATCAATATAGACACCTTCATAGGGCTTGGTGCACCACCAAAAAATCTTTAGAGGAGTAGAAGAGTTTAGCCAAATTTTGTAAAAAGGGATGAGAAGAAATGTCGTATTATTGAGTGACCACTTAATTTAAGCCTAATCTGTTTGGTGACCACTTCCCACAAATTATATCTTGGTATGACTATTTGTAATCTCAAATCACTTTTATATCTAAGTAGCTTGCTCATTTCTTTTGCTCAAGTTTTCCATTCTCTCACCTAGCTCTTCTTCTACTCTTCGTGAAAGAGATGCATCCCTTTTGGTGATTCATAAGATAGCGAGAGGGCTATAACAAAATCTTCCTTCTCTTTCCTAAGTAGAGCCTCTATCTAGTTCACTTCTTTCTTTGATTCGCTTATGGCAACATGAATTGCAACTCTCTCTTGTTTCGATATTTCCTTTTGCATCCTTTTCAAAGTTTTCTTTTTGCTTGGTAGTCTTCTTTTTAAATATGAATCTTTTGAGTTTGAGTCTTTTAAGGACGACCTTGTTCCATCCTCTTCATCCTATCTCTTTTTTTTCCTTTTACTACTCTACACCATGCTCTTTCTATTTGTGGAGGCATGTGCCCTCCACTTTGTGTAGTTGTGAATCTCTTGAGTTGATGGATTCACTAACCGCATCTATCTTCAGATCATAAAAATCTTGCATAACAAATTTTCCCATCATGACATCGTTAATGATACCTTTTGAAATTCTAGTTGTCTAAGAACTTGCCTTATTCTAAATAGACATAATGTGAAAGGTTCCTACAATTATGTGCAAGTCCATCTTTATTAGCCTCAAGTTTATCATCCCATCTTTATATTATGTTTTAAGTTCTTGCTAACTTTTCACCCCTATCCAATTCCAAAGGAATGATCTACTAGAGCTAGGATGTGAATGTTACTCAAGTTATTCTTTACTCACTTCCTACCCAATACCCACAAAAACTCAACTTGGTGCTAGGATAATAGTTTTGAGTAAAATCTACATAAGTGGTTACTCAAGTAGGTGAGTTGATTACCTTAGCATATGCCCAAAGACTACACTCATCCACAAGATTCTTAGTAAGGTCAAGCTTGTTTATAATCTACCCTCAATCTACCTAGAGTTATCCAACAATCAAAACTTTAAATTATCAACCCCTCCCTTGATTATTGAAGTTCAACTTCATTGCATTGATGGATTTGAATGCAGTCTTGTCTATATTATGATAGTCTTTAATGGAAATTAGTGTTTGTGGGTGCAACCACCTATGCTAAAGGAGCTTGAGAATTTGTCATTTGTATAAAACAAAAGATCATCATGATAACTTTAAGCGGTGGAAGTAAAGTATAAAAGATCATCACATTTTTATTTCCAACAAATAGTACCAATTCCTTTTTTGAATTTTCTCGATGTTAAAAAATGCTACAATCCTTTTGCATGGTTGCCATTTTTCAATTTTGAAAAGTGGTGCAAGGGCTTGATATACATAAGGGAAATTTGGACTCACTTTTGGGATGTTGTAAGATTTGCCATGTTATCTTTCTATTTAAAAAAGGCAACCAAAATTATATAAATTGTTTCTCAAAACTATATCATGTAACATGCCATTGGATTTCCAAGGTCTTGATGAGCGGATTATAACTCACAACTTTCTAATAAATGTGGAGTTTATTTGCTCAAGTTATATCCTCTTGACGAAGAAGTAATGTTGAAAGTTCCATAACAACATTATCACCCTTATTTGTCATTATGGAATATTCTCTAGAATCCCAAAGAAAAAGGCCCAAAAGTGAGTGCAAGTCTCCCCTTATGCATTTTCTTAGTAGATGTATAAGGCAAAAATTTTGCAAAACCCAAATACTAAAAAGGTTGTGCCTCCCCTTACAAAAAGGATGTGACATGCTTTCCAACTTGTAAGAGTAATAGATGAGAAACAAGTGATCTAGGTATATGCATTTTTCAATGAAAAAATAAAAATATATATAGATTAATGACATAGGGATAGAACTAGACAAGAATGATAGGAGAGGGTTTTAGGGAGTCAATAGTTGTAGAAGTTGGGATTTTAGTAATGCCATTTTGGAAAAGTGCCCAATGAAAAGAGAAGATCACCAATCCATAAAGGTAAGCAGTGACATCATAAAGCAATGATGGGCCTAGAAATTGATTGAGAATGTGTAATTTCTCCTTTGTCCATGTTTTCTCTAGGAGTGGATGATGTTGCAACTCTACAAAGTCAAGATTGGAAGAGAGAATGATAAATCCAATAAAATGATCCTATGTTATGTAGGATTATCTTGATGGGTAAGTAAATAAACAACTAGTTATAACTACAAATCCAACTCCAAATAAAGATTATATGATGGAAGAATTAGTGAAAATGATATAATATTTCTAGCTAAACTTTGAAAATTATGAGGAAAATGGCCAGTCTTCAGGATCCTTTGGATATAGATCTCCACACCAAGAAGGGTTTGTATATCGTTATATTTTGTGTGACAACACAAAGCATGCTAACAAAGATTTGATACTTATAAGGGCGCCTTGAGCAAAGCTTGAGATATGGTAAGATCCATTTTGTATGAAATAGGGTTGTTTCTTGGATACCAAATTTGGGAAAGATGGTATTAGGAAGCTAGTGGAAGATATGTCTTTAAGAGATGCATTTGTTGCTCTTAAAACTACAATTTATGATTTGCAAATTAAAATGTCACAATGAGGGATGGTAGAAGAGAAGTCCTATCTGGCATGAACAATAAAATTTGGCCTCATGTAATAAAGATGACGAAATATCAAATTGGGGACTCATTAATTTGTTCAGTGAATAGTGTTCTGGATGTTGATAATGTAGATGACTTGTTTGATGTATTTCTAATGTTGTGGATGTGTTATCTATAGATATATTGATTGAGATTGCTTAGAATACATGGATTCAACGTGCTAATGATATAAATGTGATGTTTGATATATGGAAGCTTTGACTAAGGGTGTTGATGATACCAATGCTTTGACTAAGAGTATTAATGATACAAATGCTTTGACTAAGGGTGTTGATGATACAACTGCTTTAAGTGACAATGCAAATGTGTTGATTGAATATGCTATTCACCCTCATATAGAGGAGAAGTGTATAGAGAAAATTTAGACAGAATCACCAATTATGATTATTCTAGCTATAGAGGTACTAGATACTTGACAAAAGGTGAGAGGGTTGATGAATAGTTAATAGTACATATGGTAAATATGCATGGTTTATGTGATGAGATTTCTTTTAAAGATAAAAATGGATGTTTGGAGAGATTTAGTGAGGAGAAATTTTGTAATGCATTCCAAATGGCTATTTTTAAAATTACACCAAATTTTCACCAGTTTGTGTTGAGCCATGCATAACAACTAGGGGGATTGGACCTTTTGATTTATAGAAACACACACACCCACCTCTACCAATTGGGCTATGGCTCATTGGCATGAGCAGAAATTGAAAGATATTAATTGAGCTTATGCCTATGTAGTTCCTAGATGCTATTCTATCCTTATAAATGAAGGGTTAGAAGTCAATTTTATGTACCATTATCCAACTACGTTGCTAATGATTAACCATGTTGATGATTGGCTACTTGATCATCTTGTTCATAATCATCCTCCCCAATTTATTCATAGATCCTTAATAACATATTTATTTGTTGAGCTTCTCTTTTATCAGGGTGTTTGACACTTTCAAAATAAGATTTTGTCTCAGTCTTGGGGGGCTCACTCTATATATATCCTCTATATCATGTCTGTTCAAAGCTCATATATAAAATAGTATTTTTAAAACCCCTTATTTTGAACTAACATAATACATACATATATTCATGGGTGAGTCCCCCCTCCTTTGCCCCCCTCCCCCCACCCCCCCCCCCCCCCTCCCCAATCTTGGTTAATGTCACCACTATCTTTGGTAGTTTTCTATTTGCTTGCAAAATTGGTTGCTTAATACATTCATTGTTCCATGCTCTAGAATTGTAGATGCCCAAAGTTCATGACAAAGAGAGTACTAGCTTTAACATGATTTGTTCATGAATCCTTAGTTATGCATGTATTTTTTGAGCTTATCTTTTATCAAGGTGTTGGAGACTAGAAAATCAAACTTTATCTTGGCCTTGGGGGGTTCACTATATGTATATCCTCTATATCACGTATGTTCCAAGCCTATTTATAAAACAATGTTTTTAAAACCCTTTATTTTGAATTGATGTGATATATATATATTCGTGGGTGAGTCCCTCCCCCCGATCTTGGTTAATATCACCACTATCTTTGGTAGTTTTCTATTTGCTTGGAAAATTTTTTGCTTAATGCATTCACTATTCCATGCTCTAGAATTGTAGATGCCCAAAGTTAGTGACAAAGAGAGTACTAGCTTTAACATAATTTGTTCATGAATCCTTAGTTATGCATTTACTTTTTGAGCTTCTCTTTTATAAAGGTGTTGGATGCTTCAAAATAATATTTTATCATGACTAATCTCACCACCATTTTTGATAGTTTTCTATTTGCTTGGCAAATTGGTTGCTTAACACATTCATTGTTCTATGCTTCACAATTGTAGATGCCCAAAGTTTGTGACAAAGAGAGTACTAGCTTTAAGGTGATATATTGCACATAATAAGAAAATAGATTGGTACTAGAATAGGTATTAGAGTATTGAAAGGTTGATTCAAGGTAACTATTAGATGAAATATCAAAATAAAAAGTTGATAGTTGGCACAACATTCTAGTTGCTTAAGATGGCGAGCTTTTTGGGCTTCCTATTTATTTAGTTATCACTAAAATTAATGGATCTAGGTCTCTATTTGTTTTATTATGCTTATTGAAAACTCATAGAACAGAGAAGAGAAAAAGAGACAAAAGGCAAATGCAAGAAGAGAATGTATCACATAAGAATGCACATAATTGCCTCCAAAGCATGAGTGGTTCACGTTTCTATTTTTGTACAGATGTTTCGGCAAATATAATTGGTGATATGACACATGCAATCGTTTTCTATAAAATATCTAAGCTTTCAACTTCAATCATGTACTCATGACCATGTATCGTTAACCCTCACAATGAAAAGGCAGGATCCCATAATGAAACAATGTTGTAGCATCAAGCATAAAATAAGTTGATTAGTAGAAAGGTCCCCGAATTTGTCCATCAGCTTGTCTAGCACTTACAATAAGTTGTAATACTCACGAGGAGCTTCAATACAGGGAAGTTGCCTTATGCAACCAGTCTTATATTACAACATGAATCAAATTGTATCACATTCATATCCTCTTGGAATTCACAACTTTCTTCTTGAGATCTAGCAACATGGCAATAACTTCATCTTTTGATCCTCCAGGATAAGCTTCCCTCACGGAGACTTTGCAGCTTCTCAGTATCCTTATCCACTTGCAACAAAAAATCTCCTTTCTAATATATTTTAACACTTCGTTCAAAAAAAGAAAAGAAGTTGTAATACTCACGGTCTCCTCATATATGGTTCATGTGACCCATGCCATACCACATTATCTTCATGAATCATATCCAAGCGAGCGTTATAGATGTATATGAACGTGTGCACGTACGTTTCAGCATGCATACCGATCCATTTATGGTCGCACAAGTTGCGGGGATATACCTGGAAAACCCTTATGACTTCAGGTTCGGGCAGAAACTGGAGTTCTTAATTAGGGTTGGTCTGGGAAAACGACGTGACGATTAGGGCTGGAACCGAATGGCACTTCGATAGTGGAGAGATGAGGGCAGCTTACGTCGCGCAACTGTAGTTACGTCAGAGCAAGATGGCGAACGAACACTTCTTTTTGTTTATTCGCTGATATAATTCACTGTCTGCGTGTATTCGTTCGCCTACAAACATTTCGTCATCTTTTTTTCCATGCAGGGATAATTATTGGGTTTGATGATAATGCGTCTAGGTTTCTGACACGGCAACCGCTGCCGAAGACGATGCAGGAGTTGGCGCGGCTCGTTTGACAACGTTAGAGAGTTATGATGAGTATGGAGCGAGGCGCCCACAAGGTCGGTCGGTCTGTCTGTCTGTCTGTTTCTAAGTACTGACAGACCTTGCCTTATTCTCGATAATACTGCTTGCAGGTGAAAGAAAACACATGTGCGTGCAAAGCTTGTACCTGCGGTGGACACAAGTCCTTGTGTCCCGGGAATATTAAACCTCTCACATGTCCTTACCCTCATAACCTCGAGTCTGAGTACAAGCATACGTATCAAGCATGGCCCCTTGGAGACACTACCCCACGTCCTCCCATTGAAAGATAGGTAGACGATAAAAGCTACGCATTTGAATGTCTTACCACTCATAAGGTGGACTATTGCCCCAAGGAGCTGCCTCCCGTAAGTAGATCGTTTAGACCATTCACTGATGCAGGTTTTAAACCACCTCGGTATGGAGACTATAGCCAAGTGACTTCTACCGAATACAAGATTCGATATAAACCAATTCCCTTGCAACCTACCAATCCGCCTCAAAGACAAGTGAGAAAGGGTTCAGACTACAAGTTCAATTATACAACCACACAACGATCTGATTATGCGCATAAGCCCTTGCCGAAACCGGAAACACCGATCAGGCATGACCCGGAGACTTCGATAGACCGCAGCGCCAAGTTATTGGCTGACACGACATATCGTGACTGCTTTAAAGCATGGCCACTTCAACCAATCTCTACAGGAAAACCATCAAGGGCTAATTATGATTACCATTTCACAGGAATTTCTACGTATAAGTCTGATTTCAGAACACCCAAACCTCCTCCTAGATGCCCCGTCACACAGATGAGATCACTAGGAACATCCCATGAACAAGTTCTTGATGGTCACCTTGTTTTATCACTTTAATATTAAGGTTTATATTGGAGAATTGCCACACTATATGTATTTGTCAATACAACTTCCTAAATATCTTGCTCTCGAGTTCAAATCTCAAGTGTGAAGTGGAAGGTAACCTATTTCTAGTATTACAGGAAGTTGTTGTGTTGTGTATATCAAAGTGCTGCAAATAGAGTATGGATCTTTATTAATGACTTTACAATGAAGTGTTTACGTGTTAGTTAAAATGGATGGGGACCCACTTGAATATACCTCTCTTAGCCTTTATATTAGTAAATGATAAAATTATAAAAGCACAAATTTTAGGTCCTTGATATCTTTTATCACGAAATAGAAGGTTATTTAATTGCTTGATGTTTTATAGGAATGTAACAAAGCATATCTCAAGTGAAAACCTAAGCAATATTTCCACAAAAATTAACTGGGTGTTAAAGAATGGCATGCATGAATAATACCTTGTTGTTATACTAATCAAGATGGGAGACAGCTTATAACTCATTTCTTCATCAAACTTCATGATCAATCGGGACAGTGCGTAACTGGTGGTTGTGCTAGTTGAAGAGCCAAACATATTACATATATACTAATGAGAGTAATGAACACCTATACATTGTTTCTTTCACATTACAATAACTCCTTTTTTCTATAAAATTACATAGGGTTCTCATAAGATCAAATGAAGATATGTTTTTTTCTAAGATACGATACATATAATTGACCACACTGCCATAAGAGGGATGAGTATTCCCTCAAAATATTATGCTAGAAATTGGAGAGTATGGGAGAGCTAGGTTGGCTTTGCTCTTATGTTAGCTCTTAAGGTTAATGGGGCATTGTCGTGTGGTTTTTAATCAAGTGGAAGAAAGTGGTGAAGGAGTCAGACCTTACAAGGTGTTCACTAATGCACCTTGTTGGTCTCTTTGCATGAGAAGCTAAGTTAGTTTGGTGATTGGACATGGAAAATTAGCAAATGGCTAACATGCTCAGTGAAACTTCTATCTTTTTTATGCTCCTTGAAAAGTTCATATGGCTCATGCTTGCCAAAGTTTTAGATGTTTATAGGACACTTTACATAGGAGAAGGATGAGAGTCTTTACATAAATTTTAATGTTTGCTTTGGGGGGCAGGATTAAGGAGAGATTTCTATATTGAAAATAGACATGCTATCCAAGAGGAGAAAGGAGGGTTGAACAGGGAAGAAAAAGTAGGGATTGGTATTAAAGAATTCATGGAGGGAAAGGAAGGGCTTTGTGCTTTAATGAGGGCCCTCAATCAACTCATAACATGGATGACACTTGAGAACAACGGAGTTGATGGAAAGTATGTTCACTTATGTGTTTTTGGGGCTAATTGCTATTATACAAGGCGAAATAGGTTTGAATTATTGCTCGTAATTTTGACATGGAATTTTTGCTTGAATCGGATACCATCTACTACTCTTAGAGGTGTTGAATAAAGACCTTTTGTGGAAGCAACACTAGTGCTACCCATAAAGCTTCCAAATTTGTTTGGTTCTTGAAGCTTGTCCTATACAAAATAGTTGGCCATTTCTTCGATTATGTATAAAGAAGTTGATGTTTGAATTTTAAAAAGGGTCTAAAAGTACTCCAAGTTAGAAAAATAAAGGTTTATGTAGGTTTTTTATACCTAGAACTACTCCAACCATTTCATTTTGCACCAAAGAATTAGCTATCTTACGAGCCTCGAGGTCCTTTTGCACTTAAATTCTAGCTTTAATTAATCCACTCTCACTTTTGGAAGTATCAAGATAACCATCATCCCTCTTTCTCTTCTCTTATACAATCGCATACATATTATACAATCTAGCAAGATACACATGGATATAGAAAGAGTCTACTTATACATCCCAACTAGTTATCTCACAGATGCTTTTCCCTGCAACATTTTATTCAACCTTGGGTGTTTTACCCTTTTCTATCATATGCTTTACATAAGATAAAAGTTTTGCTTTCGTACCAAAAACCACAACACAACAAGGAATTTTATAAATTTCAAGACCAAAAGCAATAGCTTCCACTTCTGCATATGCATTTCATATAGCCATCTCATTAACTTTTGCATCCCACCCTTCCCAAAAAGGAGCTCGAGTTTTCCTGGATGCATTTTGATGTCAGGAATCCAATGCAAGCGTTCATTCCTCAATCGCAGTCCACTTGACCCAACATTTAATGGTTGCAAGGTTTAGCTTTGTGAAACAGCTACTAGATTTGGAAGCTAGAAAGCATGTGTCGATGACCAAGTGATAGATTTTGATGCCAAAAAGCCGCCTATCCCATAGGATCACATTTTCATTTTTGTTTGCCATCTCAACCAAGCTAGAACCACTTTAGGTCAAGTGTGAAAGTGCCAAAATGAACTAGTTATTTGGTGGTTTAGTGTAAAGCTTAATTAAGAAGGGGCTAAAACATGAAATATGAAATGACATGCAAGGGTGCATTTTTTTCAGTGGCTCCTCCATCTCCTAGAAAATGGCATTTTTTAGCCTGCAATCATTCTCCACCTACCCTTGGGCCTTGAATGCTTTAATTTTTCACTATCAATCACTTCAATCTATGCAAGAAATGATGTAGTATTTATCTACATAAAAGACAAATCTTTCTCTCTCTTGTTTCTCTCTCCTCCTTGTTCCTTGTTCATAAAAAAGAGAGGGAGGACTGATTTGATGTATCCGTGATGGACGATGGTTTCGAAGTGTAAAGGTATGTAGATTAAGTGGTTTGGAAGTGTCGACCACTGGAAAATTGCATCATGAGCTCCATTTTCTTGAATTACGACACGCACATATGCAAAATTTTTAGTAAGTGATCATTATTTAATTTTAATGATCAATCGTTAGTGTCTATAATGAAAAAATGGTTTGAAAATGATTGAAACATGTTTTTTAATGTCTGTAATGTCAAAAACTCATTCATTTTTCATTTCATCTATTAAAAACATTAAAATTGCACAAGTCGAAACACGGGATTTAATGAAAAATGGGATCGTTTTTTGATTTTGGGGGTTCAAATGATGTTCATATGTCATGAAAATCAATGTGTTGATGAATTACACTTCTTATGAGACATAAAATCTTGAAAACTAAAAAAAATTTGATAAGTTATGTTGAAACAAATAAGAAAAATAATGGAAAATAGTCAAAAGAAGGGAAAAAATAATTTTTAAACATAGAAAGTTATGAAAAACAAGAAGAATGTTTGTGAATGTATAATGAAGGTGAAGCATGAGGGTTTTTATCAATTTGTTATTATTTATGTGTTAAAGTGTGTGTTTTAGGGCTCATTTCTATGGAAAATTATCACAAAATCACCTTACATTTTCGGAATCAATCTAAATGTAAACACTAGGGGGTGTGTGCATGTTATGGAAATATATTTAACTAAGATGCTGATTTCTTTGTATATCTTAACATATAAGCCATGGTTCATATAAGTTTTAAGAGGTTCACTAGCATTGGTTAGCACGACGTTGTTCCTTAGTAACGTTGTATAATACTAGTGAAAAGAAATCATCAAAAGATTGTTTATGTACTTCACATTGGCTGATTTTTAGTTATGTTTTTAAGCACAGAGTGCCATATAATTTGCATGTGCAATTCAAATATATTATCAAAAGGCAAATTCTTGGATACAATGCAATTGTATGTGTAGGTGATGACCAACGTTGAGAATGCAAGATTTCCCTTTTGATGTAGGTGAATTCAATATTTTGGGGAAAATCTATTAAGTGAGAAATATATATAGTCTATTGGATCATTACATTTATATTATGAGAGGACATTGTAACATTTGTGTTCTGTGTGTAAGACAGCGTTTCATGGGACTAATCCCTGAGGTGTAGGAGAGCTATAGGAGCCACATCATTCTGTTGGGAGAGCTCTAATTTATGTATGTGAATCGAGACGTTGATCACACATATGTTTGGATACTCCCTCTATGGAGTTGGTGAAGGGCAAAACTATTGGACTATAGTACTCAATACAAACGCATTATTTATTTAGAGTAGTATAAACAGCCTCCAACAAATGCTCTTGGCTACGAGACTGTGAGGGTGGTTTGGTGAGTTTAGGAGGCCCAACTAGAGCCTTAGATATTAGTTACTAAGAGACCTATATCCAAGACAGTCATGAAAGCCTTTATCAAAGGTATCCACAATGAAAGGATATACAAGGCTTTAACTAAGAACTTTGAGTGAAACTACTCTCTCATAAAAGATGTCTGGGACAAGGCTATCTATATGGATGATCTCCACAAAGAATGCAGTAGAGATAAGTACCCTATAGGTTCTCTACAAGAAGAGAACCACACAGGACAAACCTCTACCTAAAATAAGAAGACTTTGAAACTACTTAAGACATCAAGAAGAAACATCAAGAATTACTTAAGATGGATGAGTCGCTTAAGGCTTCAAGACCTATCACCAGAACATGGAGTGTGTACATTGTGGTGGAGATCAACTTTCTTTGGAATGTTAGAGATCACCATGGATGCATAATAGTTGTGGATGTTTTGGCCATGAGGCAAGTTATTGTGGATGTTTTGGCCATGAGGCAAGTTATTGTGGAGCCCCTCCAAGGCTCCCTAGTCCAAATTTTACTTACCCACAATATAACAAAGATATCAACTACCTAAGGCAACCCCCACTTGGACAATCTTTTGGAATACCTACACCCTCGATCACGACACATCTATCTAGAGGAATCCATATAAGAAGATGAATACACAAATTCATTTGTGTATGAAAAGATGGGATCCAATCCTCATGTGTTGGGCCATTTTAGGTCCCTGTCCATTTTCGAAATACATACGTCATAAGGACACAACTTCATGAGTAAGTCATAAATTTCATTGTTTTATGATAAATTTTGGTTGGAAATGATTGAAAATGATTGTATTTGGTTGCCAATGCTCTGATTTATCAGTCATATTGAAGTAATCAAGAAAATTTAGTCATATATCATGCTAAACATGCAAAACTTGCAGTTATACAGTTTAAGAAAAATTATGCGATTTTTGGAGTTTTGTTGTGCTATGCTATTCTTGTGGGTTAAAATATGATAAGAAAATCATTCTTAGTAAGATAAATCAATAAAAACTAGTAAATTAGTGCTTATCAATAATTATCTATAAATAAATAGAAAAAATAAGAAAAAAATTTAAAAATAGGTTTTTCAGATCCGAATAATAAGAAAAATTTAGATTTATGTGTGTGAATGTATGGTAGAGCTAAAGCATGAGTTTTAGTCTCATTTTAGCTGTATCTCTATATTAAAGTGGATTTTTATTGCTTTTGTGAAAGAAAAATACATAAAAAATACACCTTAAACCTACCAACGAATGCATAACTTTAAACAGTAGGGAGAAGGGGAGTGTTGAGTGTTTAAAATACACTAAATTCTGATGTTTTATGATGCATGATATATAGGGCATGTTGTTGTCTAAAAGTAAAAGGGTCTAGTAGCATGAGAATGCTTGGTACTAGCCCTAAGCAACACAGCAATCGTGGATTAGAAGAAAAGGTGCATGAAAGGAAATGTTTTCACACGTTCATAATATTGAGTGTTAACGAATAAACTTGTTTGAGTATGGTAGTCATACACAATTGCATTGCATGCACCATATGGTATCATTCTAGATGCATAGCAACTATTTGTATGAGCAATGACCTACGTTGGGAGTGTGCGGTATCTTGAGATATAGGGCTAGATGTTTGTTTTCTTGGGGAATACTCAGTGAGGACTATTCATTATCTCCTGGATCGATCAATCAAAAGAGTGGAGCTTGTTTTGAATGTGTTTTATGTGTTCACAGTGCATCTTCGGGCCAATCCTCAAGGTGTAGAAGAGTTGTAGTGGAGCCACGATAATTAGCCAAGGGGTGCTCCCTTTGTATGTGCCTACATGGTTTATTACACCAACATGTTTAGGGACTCTCTCTAAGAAGTGTGCGAAAGGATGATCCATTGGACTACAAAATCATACAAACGCAAATGCTTTGTATTGGAGGTTAGGGTAGTATACTCCTTAGATGCTCCTAGCCAGGAGGCCGTGTTGTGGGGTGGTTTCATGTGAGTAGTAGAGGCCTGGCTAGTACCATAGAGCCAGGCTCGCTGAAGCTTCCCAGCAATCGTTGATGATCATTCCAACTCCAATCTACGCTTCTTTGCATTCCCACATCATTGCACGATCAAAATATTTCATCTCAGCCCATCCCCTTCTCTCATACACTAATCCATGAGAACATACAATAAAAGGAGAGAGAAGAGAAGAAAGGAGAGAGAGGAGATAGGAGACACATGTCAAAATATCATTGAAAAATGATGAATTAGGGGGTACCAAAAAAATAGCGCCCCTCCACATCTCATAATCTTCATGTCCTTTCATTTCTCCAAGATAACAAGCTTGTTAAGTTTAAAACCACAAAAAACTAGTTCATTTTCTTGTGTTCACACTTGGCAAAAGTGGGTTTTCCTTGAATAGAGACCCAAACAAAGTTTGATTTGTGAACGGACTGGATAGATAGTTTTGTGGCATCAAAATCTATAAAGCTGGCCTCCATCATGCACTTTTTGGCTCTCAGATCACATAACTGTTTCATCACACCAAACCTTGTGGGATTTAAATGGGGGGTCAAACACACTTTGAACGACAAACCGAGACTTGCTTGGGTTCTTGGCATTGAGCTCCATCTAGAAAAACTCCAGCTTATTGATCTGCAACCGTTTCATTTTCCATGAAAAAGTAGTCTTTTATGGCCTCCAGGGCTCTTTTTCGCTTCAAAAAACCAGCTCTAAAACTCTACTCTCATTAGCGACCATGGGACAGGGTGACTCAACCCATCAAATCCCATTAACTAATTTGCATAAACAATAGCCATGAAAAGCATCAAGCTACCACAAAGAATATACACAAGCAACAAAGCACAAGAACAACTCTCACCTTATCCCTTGACAAAATCAAGGCATGAAGATCCTTAAGGGATAGGTCGAGCATAATTTGATAGAAATCTAGAGTGAGTCACTAACAAGCTGCTCCAACATAGATCAGCAAAAAGAACCATTAAAGAAGTCATCCTAATGGTGGCTTGAACTACTTGCCTAACTTAGGATAACTGAACCAAGACCTTTCACTAGGCGAGGACTCCTATAGCCTAGTCAACATATATTTTCCTTTAATATATTTTTATTTTAAAGTATCCATACTCGGGTATGTAAAAAGGAGGGAGCTAAGAGTTGAGGACTGACCCAAGAAGAAGAGAGCATCGGTCTCAGGTCCTGACTTGGTATCCAACAACCTACCAAGCTCTCCCGAGGCGACACTTAATCCCTTTCTGTTCCCTCACTTTTATTTTCACTCCAATATTCCTTAGTATTTCTTTATCTCGGGTAGCTGCTACCCCAATGAAGATAAGATATCAGCCCCAGGTCTTTGACTCATCCCTAAGAACCTACCAAGACTTCACAAGGAAATAATCAAGTGCTCATAAGTTTTTTTCTTTCTTTTTTGTTCTCTTTTTGAGGGGTTAGAACCTGCTTTTACCTGCCTCTGTTTTTTGGGTTAGAACCCCTTTGCCTATATCGGTAGTCGTTTCTAACTATCTCACAACTAGCAAGGATTCCTAGAATAGTTACCTAGCATGCTAGTAGAGCAAGACCACTAGGATTGCCTTCTAAAGTAGGTCTTGTAATGCCTGATAATGTATTTACAAGAGGTAAACAACTACTCGAACCTCCCTTCTCAAATATACCTAACCTAACCCTAAGACTTCATGCCTTGATTTGCAGTCCCCAACAAACAAAAAGAGAATAACCCCCATATACACATATAACACTATCAACTTAACAAGAAAACTCAGAAAGGTAAAGACACCACTTGGAATGGCCAGAAGAAGCTCTTGCATAGCAAGAGACTTCCTCTAGGTCCTTTATCAAACCGGTGTGATGCAATCACTAAATCAGAAAACTATTAAACATGGCTCTCTTGGCCTAAAGAAAATCAAACATTAAAACCCAACAAAACCCAACCCTCTTGGCCTAATGAAATAATGACCATTGAAACAAAATGACCATTCGGTAGTGTACTATTGAAACAAACCCTTGGTCATGACATAACTCTATTGAAACACAATATTGACTAAGGATAAGGGCTCTTCAAACCCTATCTTAAATGCATCATGTTATTGGCTAACCCCCTACACAAATAGTAAGGGATGTCTGATAAATATGATGATAAAAAATCCTATGTGTCCATGACAAAATACCAATGTGCTCAATTGCTACCTGACTCATAACCCAAACTAGACATCGGTGGCCAAAATAGGACATGTCAACAAGAAGACCCCAAAGTAATCCATGGCTAATGTTAGAACTTGTATTTGTAAAAGCTCCCCTGGACCACAATTGAAAAAGATATATTCAACCAAAGCATAATTGGCCAAGGAATCTACAAATCAATTCCACCATCGAGGAACTAGCTACAAGTGACCATCTTAAAAATATACAACATATCCAAGGCTGTACTACGGTGTCGTGTCGCTACGCGCACATCGTGTGAAAAACTCTAGAGTACGGCTTCCTTATAGATCTACAGAGCAAATGCCACTTTAGGCATTAGTGTTAGTGTCCATGGTTCGAAAAAATATTAGATTTTTAGACAAGTTTTAGCCAATTTTTGATATTTTAGATATTATCTCTTGTAAAAAAAATCCATAAAATTGTGGACAACGTCTAGATTAGGATAACATATAAAAGAAAGCATGTAGCTTTCAGCTATTTTGAGAGGATTTTATGTAAAAAGAAAGATTAGCGAAATCGTGTGACGTGTGATCACTGTTTTCACGCAGTGAACAACACTCCGAAGTGGGAGATGAAGAGGGAGTGATTTGGCAGAATTCTAGCCAAGTGTGCTGGTATTTTACCCCCCTTTCGGAGCCAATGAAAGCATCAGATTGGCAATCTGAGTAGCATAAAGGAAGGTATTATTTTATACACGTTTTTGTCTACAAGAGTTTAATCTTCTCATGATGCAGAAATAAACTGACATGCTTCATCTCTGTTAGTATTCTTCTACATTTTCTATTTCTTTCTATGAATATTCTTCTACGTTTTCTATTTCTTCAAACCCCTTGTCTTCTGTCTACTCCTCTCCCTGAATCTCTCTTCACCCTGCTGTCTCTTACCCCTGTGTTAGACTTTGGACACCAAACCCATCGACACCATGTTAGAGGAAGTTTATGCTATCATTAGAGGTGAATTCCGAAAGATATTTGGGCTAATTTGGGAATGATATCTTCAGTCATATTTAGGGAATTAGATACAGCAATGTTCTTTAATTCATTTCTTACTCTATAGAAGACATCTTGTCAAAATATGCAAGTAGTATTATGTGCCCCTATGGCAGGGTAATGTTTGAAGATCATTCATAGATGCTTTGAGTTGAATTAAGAGGATATTTTTCTCTTGTTTCTTGACTATGGTAACTTATCCTTATCAGGAACTTAATTTGTAGCTAACTCATAAGCTTTTGTCCCTAACAGTCTACATTGAATGTAATCATGCAAAGTTGATTCATGCTATGGCATAATGTATGAATGATGGGATGCAAAGTTGTTTATGATACATGACAGCAAATTGTACTTGATTTTATAATGTGTGATTGCTCTTACAATTAAGAAAACAAGCTTGATTTGAGTTAGAACTTATGAGATAATACTCTTGTGATCTTTTCTAAGAACATGCAGTTGGAAGCTCTATTAACATCTTCAAGGACTTGGCTTGAAACCTTCAACCCTTCTCTTATCTCTACCATCTCCGGAGTCTAAGCTCTTGAACCCCCATACATTCTTCTCTCTCAAAACCCTATGATTGACCATGAAGTACCTCTTGAACCTTTAAACATTCATTGTAATCTACTTATCTCTTGAAGTCACATCTCCATCTATCTTGTGCAGTTTTCTTGACAAACCCCCTGTGGTGACCTTCAACCCTACGCGCTGCGACAAATGATACATTTGTAGGATGGGATCTTGCACACTATAGTTCCCATTCAACTGATAGATCACTAACTACGAGTCACCTTTCACCAATAAATGTCGATACCCCCTATAGTCAAGGCCTTGTATTTTTCCATACTATTAGTAAAAGAGGGTCCTAAATACACTCCAATTTTCATGATAACCCTATGGTGGGGGTCTTTAATGACCCCACCAATAGTTGCATGTTTAGTGGGCCCTCTAGAAGCTCCATTGAAATACATAGTATAGACCCAATCTTCAATGATAGACCATGCCATAAAACAATGTTTATCACTGTCTTCGATACCATTGCGTACCATGTGATGGCCTTTCGTTTATGAAATGTGCCTAGTTCTTAGCAATGAATGGTTTGAAGACTTTTGTTGATATCTCCCTGGAGGAGTTAAAAGTATTTATTGATGATCTGGGGGCAACCACCATAAGGAAAAGACAATTGATCATTTTAAGTAATTTTGTTGAGCATTACAAATAGTTCTGCATTGCTCTTAATCCACAAAAGTGCATCTTTGGGATGCCTTATGGGTTGTTATTGGGCCATGTGGTTAGTTTGACTGGTTTTGACCTTGTAAAGATAGAGGTTATAGTCACTATGAGCCTATTGCTACGTACTCCAAAAGAGGTACACAGTTTTTTATCATTAGTGGGATATTGTCAGAGATTTATCAATGCACTCATAGAAAGAGTGTTGCCATTGATGAACTTGTTATCCATTTACTGTCTCTTTAATTGGAGCGAAGCTTGTGAGGTGTCTTTTGAGGATGTGAAGCAAGAATTCATTGTTTGTGATGTTACACGTCCACCATAGCGGTCACTTTGGAGTGTTTTGATGATTGTTATCAAGTACCTTGCATGTAAATGATTCAAGCACAGTGGATCCACACATCTATATAGTGGATTCTTGTGCACGTAGAGATCCATTTTATGAGGCTGATAATGTAGAATAGGATCTCAAATGCAAGAGTGGGGTTTTTTGTGATTCAAATGGGCCTTCTCATGCTACATTCAAGAGGATGAGTTTGCATTTTCCAAAAACTAAACATACTAGTTATGGAAGCCACTCAGATAAGAGTCAAAGTGATGAAGAGGTTTGGCTCCTTTTTGTGAAGGTAGATTCTCTTTCATGTCTTGCACGAGGCATGTGAAAATGTGTGCTTCTCATCCTCTTCCCTTCTTGGTTCATCTCAATCCGAACCTTCATAATGAGAGAAGTCAGGGCCCCGCGTTGTCGTGCTGCTGCGTATCCGAGTATGACAAAATGCTTGATGCGGGCATTAAACCAAACAAAGTCACCTACTTGTTGACATTCAAAGCTGCAAGTTCTCTCGAAGGAGCATGTTTAATAGAGAAAGGCATCCTGGAAGATGACCATAGTAGCAGAGTTTGTCAAAGACAAGTTACTCAATTACATTGTTGAAGATGTGGCATTTCCAATTGCAATAGAAAAGGCTGTCTATCATACCTTTCTGCAGACTGAGAAAGCATTTGCAGAAGCTTGTTCAATTAATCTTGGCTTGTCATTTGGCACAACAGATTTAACTGTCTTAGTGCTCAGAAGAGAGTTGTTTGTGGCCAATGCAGGAGATTGTAGAGCTGTCCTCTGCAGGAAGGGCAAGGCCATTGATATAACAAGGGATCATACGGCCTCATGTTCACTTGAAAGATGGTGAATAGAGTTCCTTGGAGGCTTTGTGGATGATGGATATCTGAATGGACAGATCAATTTTGCAAGAGCCATTAGAAACTGGCATATCAAGGGATTAAAGGAGAGCATGAACTGTCTTCTCAGTGCAGAGCCAGAATTGAGACAAGCTTTGTTGATGACTGAAGAAGACAAGTTTATGATTATTAGTTGTGATGATTTCTGGGATGTGTTTTCAAGTCAGATACTTGATAATAATGAGTGTTTTAAATCATATACCTCAAATATATACAGCCGAAGAGTACTCAGTGGTGAATTTGTGGTTGTGAACAAGCATCTTCTAAATGATCTGACTGACATGGGACTTTGGAACTTAGAGTTGAAGATGGCTCTATACAGAAAGTTCAACAGATTCCTAATGATTTGAAAGCAGTTTACAGGAATGTTTGGGAGATCAAACAGGGGACCATTGTTGACATAGTTGCAAGACCATATGCATTTATCAAGTTTGATACTGATATTCAGAAGACCAGAAAGCTTTACTTGGACATTTGTGTAAATGAACTTCGTGTGTTTTGTAAGGAGACAAGTGCTCTGTCTCTGGAATTGCCTGCTCTATATGACCAGTCACTCAGTCAGGAAGATCCAAGTTAGATAAATGCTGAAGACATAATGGACATCATGCTGATAATTTTCTGTTCATTGGCTGGAATAATGTGCTTGGGCCTTATTATGTACTTCCACTTCAAGGTGAGCAGACAGCCACACAGAGAGAGAGAAACGTAGAGATGACTGAGAGAGCCATAGTTATTATACTATACAGGCGAGCAGGCAGACAGTAGCAGCTGCTATTACGTGATTTTGACTTACCATGGATTATTCGCATGGTGCTTGTAGCCTTCTATGCATCGTGGAGCTTGGGCGATTAGTACACAGAGAATAATTGGTAATTCTATCATTGAGTTGTATGCAAAGTCTGGATGCATTAATGAAAAGCGTTGCATGTTTAATCAATGGCTGGACTGTGATGTAATGAAATGGGGCTATTGTGAGAAGGGCCGCTTTTCTGGTAGAAGGAAAGGGCTGCTTTTCTGGTTTTAAAAAAAAGAGGTTGCTTTTCTGAGCGGAGGCGGTTGCTTGTTCGTGGGGAGACTTGGCCCTGTTTAAGTTTTTTTTTTGGGGGAAGAAGTTCGTGAATTCGAGGAGGAATACAGAGAAGTATTGGCACGATTTAACACAATTACCAAGAAGTATACGCAAGAGAAACAGGAAATCGAGGAACTACTAAAGCAATGGGATGTCGAAACTGCAACACAGATGCTTTGAGGTCGAAACTGCAACACAGATGCTCTGAGGTCGAAATGGACTGTGGAAGAGCTGTGGGTTGTTGAAGATGAACGTTTTGCTGGAGCCTTAGCTATACGAATTTGACTCGTACCGAATGCAACACTAGCCTGCTAGAAAATTTTCATTCACTGAAGCTGATGTTTTTTTTTTGAAATTATTGTGGAGGCATTGTTGTGCAACCTGATAACTGGAATTATCTCAGGCATGGTTTAACTGTCTTTCTTGATGTGCCATTGGAGGCATCGGCAGAAAGGGTAGTAGCTGTTGGGACAGGATCTCGACCTTTATTAGGAGAATCAGAGGAAGAGAGTTCCCATACTCAGGCTTTGGCGAAGCTCTCCAGGATATTTAAATTGAGGGCTCCTTTTTATCAAGGAGCTGATGCCTTCGTTTCCCTTAATTGCGCTTGAGACATGGTAATGTAAGAGAAATTACACCAATGATGATTGCTATCCAGAACAATGTTTATGAAGTGAAGTCAAACTTGAATGGAACATTGCACAGGAGGTAGGAGTAATTCCTGATACTATCCAGGTTGAGATCAACGATTCTGAAATACTAGAGGTACTTTATATTGATCGGTAACAACTGGTAGAAAAACAGAAGGTATGTTGATACAATGGAAACGCCTTATATGGGCTTGAGAACAACCACATATCAAGTTATAATTAAGATAAAGGAGCATCTGTCACAGTGGTGCTTTGAAGGATTGATGATGGCTGTGCCTGGGGTGCTGGGAGGTACGAAACAGTCTCTGGGGAAAAGAAGCAAGTGCACTTTCCTTCATTATGTGAACGGTCCATAGCTACAGCAGTTGATGTGATTATTCTTCTTTTGGTGCTGGGTGCTTGTGGGTTCCTGTTTACGCCATATTTCACATACATTTGCGTGGAGGCAGCAGAGTTTCTCCCCATAACGTTCTTGTTAATCGGGCCTTTCTCATGTTTGGTATAGGTGTCGGTGGCTGGGAGTTCTACAAGTACAAGGCACGAAAATGTAACAATCCACACTGCAGAGGTCTCTTTGCTGTTCCTAAAATCTCAGTTTTTAGATTATGGACAGAGCAATCTGAGATAAATAGGTGCTTACAAGCTGGACATGCATATTGAAGAACATTCCAGACATAGAGATGACTAAAACAAAACTGCTTGTATGAAGAAAAATCCAGACATAGAAGTGACTGAAACAAAGCTACCTGTATGCTGTGCTGAAACCTAAGCAAACAAGAAATTACTTTATACTTTCTCAAGAAGAAGAAGTATGCTTAAAATGTATTTACACAGATGGATAGGTATCCTAAAATTGAAAAACCTCTTGTCACAGCTCCTATATCAAAATTCTGTGTATTAATCTTTTGATACAGCCTTGTATCAATTTTGTGCTTATCAAGAAAGCTTTAAATCCATTTTATTATTATCCTTTCAAAGGCGTTTCCTACGCAATCCAGAGGCTGTTCGGGTTTCTTCTTCTTGTATCTTGTATTTATTATTGGCAGAAATAAAACAGAGTCTTGGCATCATTTTCTCGTCTTGCTTATTCACATGCTGGATCTTCTATCTTGAAATTAATCAAGGTCCTCTGTGGTCGCGACTTTGCTTTCGAAAACCCTTCAACAGCTTCTACCTAGTTATGCTTGCCCAAAATTATCCCAACCATGTATATGACTTGAAAGTCCAACCTACCACCTAGCAAAGAAATCAAGCTTGACCAATGGATTCCTTTTAGCCACCTAAGGGCGAAAATTTATTTCCTTCAAAATCAAATTGCATGCTTTTCCCTTTGTTAGCCGATATTTGGATATTCTAGAAGCCCTATTCATGGGAGGCCCTACTTTTTGAAGAGGGAGTTAGCGTGTTTGTTTGGTAAGGGTGGTGGTGCTTTTTTAGGCTTTGATTGTCATCATCAACAAGGGGAAAAAATTGATATGTATCTGACACAAGGGGAAGATTGATGAGTGATAGGAGAACTAGAGCTAATTCAAGTTCAGGAAAGGGCTTCACAACTATTTGCTTTTTGTCAGATGGAAGCTATCTACTTGGAGGAAGAAGTAGCAAGTATATCTATATGTATGATGTGGGTGAAAAAGTTTTACTTGGACAATTTGAGATTACCTACAACTAATCACTCGATGGGGTTCTTGATTTCCTCAATTCAAAGAGGATGACTAATACTAGGCCTATTGATCTAATTGATGATGATAGAGATGATTTGGATGATAGCCAAGAAAGGGGAAAGCTTGACTTAGATTTTTGAGAAACCGTGACTAATGATGAGAGCGAGTTGACCTATGACTATGAAAGGAGGGTGATGATCTGCATTATCACCAGACGGACATAATTGCAATAGTCCTATGATGTGAGACATATAGAGGAGAACATGGAAGCACAAAGCTAGGAAGGTGGGGTGGTGTGTTCTTTGGGTAGTATGAAGGAAGCGTGTGAAGGATGGGGCAATGATTGAAGTCTCTGACGTGCATATTGCCGAATGTATGTCAACCATCTCCATACTTAGGGGAGCCCAAAAGTCCAATCTAATACATAAGTATGTATAGATCTCTTATGACAATACCGCAGGCAATCACAAAGCAGGAAAAAGTAGTACCCCAAGATAGGAGTACGCAAAGACCTCTTGTGGAAGTCTCAAAGGTGATCACAAAGGAGGAAAAATCACCAGCTCAAGGAAAAAGTCCAGTGAAGCCTCCTTCATCTACACATCACACCACATAGGAGTCTGAAATTCCAGCTCAAGTCAAGCTACTAAAAGAGCATCATCTAACTCTTCCACAGACTATAGGGGGGATCGCCATCTCAAACCAGAAGGGAAGCTTTGGCGCATCATCACATTGGCATTCTCTTACATAAGTATTCTTCATCTTTTCTTTAACACAAATGCACTCTAAATCATGGTCTTCAGCATATTAGATTTAGAATAGAGTTTTGCCTCCAATACACACTAGTTTTGATAGCATTGACAACTATACTAGTTCTGAGTGCCTATCATGTGTTGATTCATCGCTTCAAGTTGGAGCACTATAAGTGTGTGACTGCAATGTGTACTATATTATGTGCACTAAAGTCAAAGAGTTGGAGCGAGCATCATGGAGTGCAAGCATAGCTTTGAGATGTGTTAAGAATTTGTTCTGAGCATTGAGTAGCCAGACCAATTTTAGTTTGTGTAAACAACTTTTGTGAATCAATAAATCAATTGTTTTGAGTTCTTTGAGTGTTTTCTTTCTTTCATGCTTGTGATCTTGAGTAAACAAAGGCCTAGTGCCTTGCGGAAATCAAACTATGAGATGAGAATTCTTGAACTATCTCACATTGTGAAAGTGTTAACTCTAAAAGCACCCAAGAGAGGTAAAGTTTTCTATATATTTTCAACAGTCACAATGCATAGTATCAACTCTCTATTGTTTAGCCCAAATTTGGAAAGACAAATGGTATCATCAAATTGCCTTTGCTAGTAGGAAATTAGGGATACCTGAAGTCAATTATAGTTATATGGAGAAATTATGCCTTGAAATGGTTTTTGCAACAAAGAAATTTAGGCACTATATTCTCTATGAGAAGGTGATATTTCTTATAAAGGGGGAAGGACTTAGACTATTGATGAAAAAGTTGTAGCTACCTGACCATTTAGCAAAGTGGGTAATCACTTTGCAAAAGTTTGATTATGAGATTAGGAGTAAGCCAGTGAAGCTACAAGGTATTGTGAAATGTCTTGTGGATTTTGAGAAGCCAAAGGAAATTTTGGCTGAAGGAGGTGACATTGAAGGTCTATTTAAAATTGATACAGCTTCTATCCTTCTTGATATGCAACTATAACACATTATCTATCTACAAGGAGATTTGGGGCTGCTTTATCAAAGTCTACGAAGAGAAAGACTAAGCAAAAAGCATTATACTTTTCGATTATAGCGTGTTTTTTGTATCAGAAAGGTATGGACAACATTTATCGCCAATGTATAGTACTTAATGACATACCATTCATTTTTGAGGAATGACATGACTCAATATGTGGGGGAAATTTTTCTTGATGGCCTATTGCCCAAAAATCTCTTTGTATTGTATATTGGTAGCCATCCATTTTCCAAGACGCTTTTAGTTATGTTAAGTGCTGTGATGTCTTTCAAAGACATGATGATAGGGAGAATTACAAGCGGCCCCTAAATCCTATTTTAGTTACGTTACCCTTTTAAAAATGGGGTATCATTTTTGTGGGACCAATATACCCTTCACTAACTATGCAAAAGTGTAATATCATTGTAAAGATGGACTACTTTACAAAGTGGTCTAAAGCTCGAGCAACGATAAAGGATAATGCTAAAAAAATGGCCAATTTCATCATTGAGAAAATTGTTTACTGGTATGGTCTACCTAAGGAGATGTTGTTTGATTGAGGGACACACTTCTTGAATAAGGTTATAGTAGCCTTGATGGAAGCTTTGAAGACACTACAAGATATAGGCCTTATATAGGCGTTAAAAGCGATGAAAATGTTCATAAAAATTTTTTCCCCCGTCATTGCAAAAAGCGTCGTTATTGGCAACGCTATAGAACAGTCAGTATCAGCGTCGCTATTTGCGTCGGTATCATCATCGCATTTGCGATGCTGATACCGATGCAAATAGTGACAATAGCGACGCGTGCAGTAAATTTGCGATGCTAATAGTGATGGTAACAGGGGGAAAAAAAAATTGTGGCAGGGTAGCTTGTGCTATATTTGGGCCATACAAAATTGTTTCAGTAATGTGTACAATGCTCATGTAAATAAAGGCAAAGTGTACTTAAATCATAATACTGATACATGAAATAAATACATGATCACATAATGAAAGTGACCGATACAATCATGGCAAGATACTACTACTACATAGAAAATGTCTACACAGATCACGTGACCAAAAAAGAAGGGTATGTGAGTTCTAGGGATCCAAGGGCGAGCTATAGATCCTCGCCATCCGAAACCTCGTCCCGTCGCAAAGGAGCATCGAACGGACTCTGCCAAAAAGAAACAACTACACATCAGTCCACCATACAATAATGTATTCTAAGTAAACATAGTAACTACATACAAAAAAGATGAGCGACTTACAGGGCCACCGTGTCCATACAATCGGCCGATCAATATAGTGAGACTATGCCTCTCTGCATATCGAGTCTCAAGGCCCATGGGATCACGATTTATAATGGAGAGCTGCAAAGAAAACAAAATACAACTGTTAGAAACACTATTGTCAGGACAAAGGATATTGCAAAAAATAAGCAAGCAAAACAAAATAAAAACTTACAAAGTCCTCCAGATATGCCTTGTGGCCGCCACTCCCAAGATGATGGACCACTCTGGTCTCTAGTCATGCCCTCGCCACCTCGCGCTGCTGTCTCCAACGTCCTGGAGAATCTGTAGCCTCCTCCCTGAATCGGCGCCAGTCATCTGCATCTAGCCACTCGGGCTTTGAAGCCCCACTCTTGAGTGCCTTGCGTGCGTCCAATCATATGTGTGACATGTATGTACCCATGCACTCCATTATCCAGCCCGTAGAAAACCTATCTGCTATCGCTGGTACCGAAAACTCCTCATGTAAGGATGCTACTATGTAGTCCTTTCTCCCCCTTGGTATGTTCTTCCAATGATCTAAGACGTTGTGCCGAAAAACTTGTTGGCACAACTCTCTCATGGGAGCCATCACCCTCCTCCCCTTATCACTCATGATGATGGCTCTTGACCTATCATGTACAAGGTAGACATACCCCTTTGGGGTATGCCTAAGATGGGTCCTCTCCCACCTGTGACCACGCTCTTGAGCATATCCAGGAGACCCTTGTACATTTGGTGTACCTACCGGGATAGTATCTCTCGGACCACCTACAGACGACTGAGCAAAAGTTGGAGTGACTGGAGTAGACGGGGTCCCCACAGGTGTGACAAATCCCGAAGGTGACGCAACTCTAGCAGAACGATGAGACGGAGACACTGTGTCCGTACCTCCATAGCAACCACCTGAGCCACACTCTCTCGAACTGCCACAACAGCGAGGAGTAGCACCTGTATCCTGAGCCGACCCTGAACCACTCCCTCCAGCCTGGAGCATCGACCTTGTCTGCTAGAAATTGAAGCATCAGAGCGTGCCGAAGTAGATCTAATAGAGCAGCCTGATGGTGTCTGAGACAGCTCCTGGTCCACTATATCTCTGAATCTTGCTATCTGATCTGGAGACATACGCGTAAAGATCTTCTGTAGCTCCTCATTGCTCATCCCTCGCGACTCATCCTGATGATCTAAATATCCACAAAGTTCACCTGCACATTTAAAAAATGATATTAGCATAATCAATATAAATCATACAAACCATGGTAATATAAATCTTAAGAAAATGATCTTACTTAAAATGCATATCTTATGTACCCTTATAAGCGATTCATCAACGAATTGAGTAGGTGGATGCTCCAAGTATGAAGTACCCTATGGTCCCATGTCAATCTCCTGACACAACTCTGAATACACTGAAAGGTCGATAGACATGTCACCACAAAAGGATGAGTCCACCTTGTTCTCAAAGAATTCTTGGACTCCTGTATTTCCATCATTGTTACCTGATGCTAGCTTCTCTACATGCTCCAAGCTTTCAGTGGCCTCCACCCCTTCCAATATTGACCCCTCTATTTGCATACTGTCCTCATCTATACTCGGAACATCGCTTTGATCATATACTCTCACACTTCGGGGAGCTGAAGGTATAACATACCACCATCAAGGTTGTCAGGGGTTTGGATAGAAAATTACTTGTTCACAATCACGTAGAAGAGAGATTTAACTATTGTGACATGTACCATGTCGTAATATAATTAAAAAACATGAGTTCATACACCTGTTCACAATGGGCCGGCAACACAAACGTGTCGTGCAAATCCGTCCATTTTTTTTGGAATCTATTTCGAGAAATCTAGATGGATCTCGTCAAACTGTTGCTCGAGCTCCTTCAATTACCACTTTGAACCACTGCACATCGAATCGGATCATGGAGAAGCTATGGTAATCCACCGTGACAATACTTTGCAAGTTCCCAAAATACTCCATCTCATCTATAACCGTATTTGGATCCGTTGCTCATCGTCGGTTCTCTTGCTCAAACCTTGCTAGGATACCACAATCTGTTGTGGAGCGCATATTGTCAATACACTCCATGAGGAGATGCCATCGGCGTGACCATGTTGCACTATATATTTTGTAATGTACATTGAAACACTCAATTAGTTGTCGCATGTAAAATATAGATATGATAAACCCTAACCACGTCATCACCTTTGGACCACATCCCCTCGAGAATTTCTACTCCTTGGTTGAGACCTCCGCTCCTTCACGAGACATTACGGTCAAAGCTCCATGCAACCATTGCATTGACATAAACCACGGTATCTCCTCCATGCCCTTGAGATATCGAATCGGTCGATGGCGCATACTACATCAAAATTCAGATCACGCTTCCTCTCAATCTTTCCTAGCTTGCTGGTACATAGTGAGCCACATCTCCATAGAAGCATAGTGCAACATACAAAAGCGATTCACTTTCTCCTCCATTGCAGCATCCATTCTTTTTTCTACCCCATTTCCAACCACCACATCTCTGGTCAGTCTATCATCGTCCTTCAGCGACCATAGCATATTGTTTTGTGAATCTACCATTGGTAGCCATTGTGAAATATGCACTAGTGCCTCAGACACCAACCTACCTTCAGCCATGCTACCTTCTGGCCAAGCTCGTTGTCGCACAAAGCCTTTCAGGGTTTTCATGAAGTGCTCCAAGAAGAATATCCATCGCCACAAGGTTCGGGTTTGTGAATCAACTAATGGATCTGGAAGGCGAGAAGAGCGTGATGGAGCCCAGCTTGTAGATTTCGATGCCACGGAGCCACTCGTCCAGATGGATCTCGAATCCGATATCGTTTGCCCCCTCAAAATTGAAAAATCCATTTGCCAGTAGTGTGAAAGCAAAAAGGCATGAACTAGATAACTTGATTAGACGCTTAAAGGCTCTTAACAAAGAGCTTAGCAATAAAATAGCCATGAAATGAAACGATGGGGGGGCCATCAGTTTTTTGCACCCCATTTTTTCCCCATTTTTCATGATTTTTTGATCGGTGGAGGCAGGAGGAATCCTCCTGGCCTTGAGATGCTTCTATCCTTCGCCCTCCATTGCCACAAATAGACCAAGGAATGATGCACTGAGCAAAGAGATAAAAAACCAATCTTTCTCTCTCCTCCCTCTCTCTCCTACATAGAGGCAATTCATGTGCAAGAAATCAAGAAGAAGAGGGGATGACGAATGCTTGTCCGACTGTGATCAGATTGCTTCAAGATGAAGAGGAGGCTGAGAAAAGAGGTTCACCACTAAAGAATGGTTGTTGATCGGTCTGTGGGCTACCCAGAATAATTATTAAAAAACCCACAACACTCAAGATACGCGGTATGCTTCAATTATACAAAGAAATTTGATTGTTTTTGTTGTTTCATGGTCCAAATGTTGTTCATATGCGATGATTTTTTTTTTGAACATTGTTTACATCATGACTGAGGGCTCTAACTATAGAAATTCAGAACCCCTAATGATTTAGAGCCATTATTAAATCTTTAAAACTCGCAAAATATCATTTTCAATGAAAATTAGTGATTTTTTAAAATTTTGAGTTGGAAAAAATGAGTGAAAATGGGATAAAATCGGAGAAAATGTTAAGTCTCAGTCAAGATAATAAGCCATTACAAATAAATCAAAAAATACCTATTTTTCTTGAATAATAAATAGAAAAAATAGCAAAAAATAGAGAAAATTGGAGTTTTCACGCTAAAAAAATATGGAAAAATAAGATTTATGTGTGTGAGTGTTTGGCAAGGTTAAAGCATGAGATTAAGTCTCATTTTGGCCTCGTAATTTGTGTTATAGTATGTGTTTATTGTTTTTTTACATACAAAAATGATACAAAACAACCATTTACACCTATGCACCGCAGCAACACCTAAACGGTGAGGGGGAGATAAAGTTTGTGCGACGATATAATTGCTAAAAAGATACAAATTTTGATTTTCCTCTTTGTGCATAGCATTTAGGGATCATTCCATAATTAAATTTAGGTAACTAGTAGCACAGAAGTTCCGGTGCTAGTCCCTAAAGCAGCACAGCACGTAACGCTTAGTTAAAATTCATGAAAGGGTTGTTTTTCGCACCTCACATGGCTTTTTTTAAAATCATAAAATGGTTGTGCACAATCGTCATACACCTTGCATCAAGCATGTCACGTGGTATCTCCTGGAATGCATTGCAATTGATTGATAAACTTTGACCAACGCTGAGAGGATAAGAAATCTAAGCTGTAGGTTTAGACGGGTGCTTCCGTTGGGGAAAGTTTTGTGAGGTAAATCAAAATATCCTGGAACGCTGAATTATGAAAGAGTGGAGTTTGTGTGTTATGTTTTATATGTTGAAGCGATGCATCTTGGGGCTAATCCTCGAGGTGTAGGAGAGTCACAGTGGAGCCACGGCAATCAGCCGAGAGGTGCTTTCCTATGTGTGTATTACGAGGCATTATGCCTATATGTTATGGGATCTTCCTCTGAGGAGAAGAGAAGGTAAACGTTGAACTACATATTGGATACAAACGCAAAATCTTCATAAGCATTTAGTGGAAAGTGAGTTTTAGACGCTCCTGGCCTGCGAGGCCGTGCCCTTTTTAGGTCCCATCAGTGGTGCATCTGCCAGGAGCTACCTATAAGTGGTGGTTTCCGAATCTTGGTCTTATAAGGGACTTGTTAGCTTTATTATATAGTTGATAGCTACCTTGAAGCGGTGGATGCTAAAATAGGTGGATTAAAGTTTCAGCCATGAGCATGATGATGAAACTAAGGAATCCCCATAACCCTAAAGATACCTTGTCCATTCTAAATGGTTCAGTGGGATCTTTGGCTAGAAATGTGGTCGATTACTTTACCCTTTTCCCTGAAAGTGACACCTTACTGGAGTTTGGGTCACTATGGGGAAATACCCATGGAGTAATCATGAGAGATAGTCCATGGGAGCTCGAGGAAAGATTAGGGGGTAAAAGTGATGTTAGGATGGCAGAGTCGTTTGTGATCCTCAAAAGCGATAAGTTTTTGAAGGAAGAGACCGTGATGCCACTAGTCAAAGTAGTATATGCATATGAGCAGGAGATACCTCCGATGCTAGGGCGTGATGCAATTGGGTTCCAAAGCGCAATTTTGCAGATCCATAAAGCATTGGACGATATCTACATATGTGGAAAACCCTTATCAGAAAGGAAGGTTCTATTATGATCTACCTCTGATTCTAGGGAAACAATAGCAAAAGAGGATAGAATTACTAAAACACCAACATCAAGTGATGGAGTAGACTTCCTATTGCATAGCATAGGACTTCCTAGACCACTCTGTGAGTTGGCAGAAAGGGATAGCAAGGATGATATTAACCTTTCTACACTAGTAAAGGTGGAAATGGAAGAGGTTGGAGATCCCAAGACACTGGAGTTAGGTCATGAATATGAGGATTTTAATGGCCCAGTGCTGATCCCGAAGGAAAGGACTAAATGCCCTCCTCCTTATAGGGATCTCGCAGTGTTTCATGGGCTGGTTAATGAGGATCCGATGGTGCATTTACGAGAATACGACCTAACTTGCCTTGCAAGCGGGTTCAATGATATTCATCGGATGCTCGTATTCTCAAGTACCCTAAAGGGAGAGGCTAGAAAATGGTATTGGAGCCTCCCAAGGGGGTCTATTAAATCCTTTGAGGAGTTGAGTGATTGATTTTTAGATGAATATGAGAAGAAGGTGCCTATGATCCAAGTTTTAGGGCAGCTGATGCAGATTAGGCAAGAGTCCTATCCTTCTGTTAAAGAATACGTTAGAGTCTTTGATGATATTTTGAGGCTTTGGCCAAGAAGAGCTACTACATTGCCAGGTGATATGCTATGTGAGCTCTTTTTGAGTGGCTTAGAGATTAACATGCAAATCCAAGTGGGATTGTGGAATCCTAAGTCGTTAAGGGAAGCAAAGATGCATGCCATTGATTATGAGGGATATATTCAGAGATGTTGGAAAACTTTTGGAGTTTTCCTTGCTCAGTACAAGTGCATCCTAGCTTCCAACCATTTTGACAAGGAGATAACTCACTTGTTGATACCAAGGCAGCCTATGAGAGGCACCTTGGTAGCCAAAATCTCCAAGCAAAAAATGGCAATAGTAGGGATAATATACCCCCTGGGGATAAAAAGCTTCCAAGCCCAGTAAGTCCCATCAAGGCTTGCAACACTTCCATGAGAGGTAGTTGTGAGGGTGGAATTGAAAGAACCATTAGGTCTACAAGCTTAGGTGAGCGTTCTATGAGTGGTTCTAGTTGTGCTGCTAGTAAGGCTCTTGAGAGACCTTTCCAATTTATAGATGAATCATGCTTTCGAGTAGATGCTATTCCTTTTAGTAAAAGCATGGTTCCTATGGCTAAGCAGTTGTTACAGAGTGGACAAAGGCAAGTAAAGACATCTCGTGTAGAGAAGATGCGGCATGCCAAAGGTCCACCTATACTAAATAGAAGCCATAAGGCTGTGAGGCCATCTAGTAATGGTGATAAATCCACAGTGAGTCCATTAGACCAATGTGGGCAAATGAGGCAGTCTAAGAATATGAAAAGGAATATGAGATGGGTTTGGAGGCCCAAAACCCCTAAAAATACTGTTGGTGTGTCAGATGAAGGGCCAGGAATTCATTCGACATCTGACAATAGGGACCACCGCCTTGAGATGCATCTATGTGATGGGTCTAGGCTCTGGCAAGAAAGCGATGTGTCATTGATATACCATCTCATGAAAGCGATGTGTCTAGGCTCTGACAATAGGGACCGCCGCCGTGAGATGCATCTCCACTTCATCTACAAGATGCACAAGAAGGTGGATTTGTATCGTGAGCATCCTGGTAGGTAGGTATTTCTCAAAGAGACAGACCGTCTCCACTGCTCTCTGCCTCGCAGATTCAATAAAGGACGTCTTAATCTCCTTTTGTGAGATCCATTGCACTAAAGTCGAAAACCTGTAAATTGCCCGCGTATTTCTGGAGTAAGGCATCCTGCGATCGCGATCGATAGTACAAACTGCCATAAACGAGAAAGCAGTATGAACAACGACCACACTCCAAATAGTGAAATACGCAGGCCACTTACAATCCATTCATAGTACAAACTTGACATATCTTATGCCAATCATGGGATTTTAGCCCTGATAATTGGTCATCTTTAGAAAACGCAGACCTGAGAGAACGCATCATACCCGTCGGAGTGCAGATAGACTTGACTATTTGCTTTACAATGCGCTCTTCTTTAGTGGACAAAACCCAATGAGCACAAGGTAGCTACAAGCGACCATCAGCACTCGACTGCGGCCAAAGCGCCTCCATCTTGCCTACCTCATTCAAATCCATTCATGCCCCTACAATGTCTCTTTTTCCTGTGATGTGGTCCCATAGCAAGCTGCCCACATTCTTTAAAATATACATGGGATCTAAGAAGTGGTTGATCTGGAAGTGCGTCCAATATGGCAACTCATAGAAAACTGAGAACCATCGCATTTCGTTTGGATGTGACTCTGTGTGGATCATTTTCAGCTCTCGTACCAGCTTTGGGCATTCATACGTGCTGGAGGTCATACAAGAAAACCTTCCCTGAGTTCATGACCCTCTAGCAAGAAAGCGGCGTATCCTTGATATACCATCTTCTTCATGGTTTGTGACCTTCGAGAATCTAACTGTGGCCCACACAATGGACATGCATGATAACCTAAGGTAACCAGACCTGTCCTAATACCTCTATCTAATGAATACAAACTTGAACGAGCTATGATAGATATTACCAACGAGAACGGAAGCCTACTTACCTGAGCACTCCTCGAATCTTGAAAAGTCATGCATGGTCCACATGAGAATGGCTTGAATATTGGCGGATCGTCAACCATCGTGCTTGCTCATATCTTGCACGGTGACCCCCTCCTCCCACAAAATCTTAAGCTCATCGACTAATGGGCGAAGATACACATCCATATTTTTGACTTTGTAGCAGCCGGGAACAAGTAAGCTAAGGATGAGATATCCTTTCTTCGTAGAAAGCCATGGAGGAATATTGTAGTTGACAAGGACTATAGGCTACACATTGTAATAAGTTGAGCGCAGACCGAATGGGTTCACACCATCCACCCAGCCGAAGATTCCTTGGCTCTTGAGTGAATCTTGGGAAGGTAGAGTCAATGTGGCTCCATGTGCATGAATCCGCTGATATTCGTTGAAATCCATTTGTGGACCTATTCTGCGCATGCCATGTTGTCAAGCTCGCCATGTTAGACGTACGAAACATGTGGTTTATATCGGGGATAAGCATAAAGTTTCTAAGAACTTTTTGAGGGATGGTTTGCCATTGCAAGTCCTGTCGATACCTGTGAGCATCACACTTTGGACATGTCTCCATAGTCTCGTATTCTCCTCAAAACAGTATGCAATCATTGATACATGCATGGATGCTGTTGTATTCCATGCCAAGCTTTCATAAAACATGTCACACATCATCATGAGACTCAGGCATGCTATTTGCAAGTGGTAATATATGATACTTCAGTAACCTGAAAAAAAATCATAAAACACCTTAAAAAAGCACAAATGTTTTTAACGATAGTGCCAAAAAGAAATCAATGAAGTGCTTTTCAGCAATGTCGTAGTTTATGTTGAGGTGGAATCTTGGAAAACAACTATTCACTTTGATGCCATCTTAACTTTGTTGAAAGGACATTGTGCAGATACCCCCCCCTCCCCCAACTATTAGACCCTTGGCTAGATACCTTCCTTCCCTTGAGAATGAGCAAGATCGGATGTATGTTCTGGAATATTGTTTAGCCTACAAGTGCATAAGTCAGGATGATGCACTTGAATCTACAATTCTTAGCCTTAAACCATCCTTGGAAACCCCCTCGATGCCTCTTTTTATGATGGCCCCTGACTCTACACCTAACACATTCCAAGGTTATCTAATCCCTAGAGATAGACCTACCCTAAGAAAAATCTTGACTCAGTGGAGGTTGTGTAATCATGATTGCCCATATGCAAATCTATTAATATTGGAGGAATTATTGACCAGCCCCACTTGGAAATGGAAAAATTTGCATCAAGTCTTATTCACTTCCACAACAACCTCTTTGTCTTGCTAATGTGGAATCAAGGCATAGAAGCTAAAGAGCTTAGTGATACAAAGGATGATCTTTACAAACACGATTCCAATTCAGACTCAGTGGATTATGACACTGATGGCCATACTATTGAGCAAATTTAATTAGACCCTAAGCCATCTCAACCTAAGCCACAACTCATTGATGTTGAAATGGTAAGAATTACATCTAATTTGGAATGGTTGGACTACCTCAAGGTTCTATATCATCATCAAATTGGACCTCAAAATGATGATCTATGTCTCAATCTTGAGCTACTCCTAGGCTAGCATGATCAAAATAATGTCCAAAAGGACACTATAATAAGTTTTAACTTAGATCAAGAGTAGGACAAGGATTCTAACCTCAAAATAGCTTAGATATTCTAGTCCAAGAATACCAAAGTTAAACTTCTAGTCCATCTAAGGATAAAGCACTCAGACTCTCATAGTTAGTAGAAAACCACAAGATTTACCACTCACTTTACCAATTTTAAGAAAATTGATAGAGTCATTGTATTTCTTGGAGCGAAACAAGATGGTGCAATAATGAGCCACCAAAGTCAATGAAGTGAATATTGCTGAGGTTGGGGAAACCCCCAAGAATGTGTACATTGTTGAAGACCTCCATAAGGAGGATGACGCATGGCTTGTAGAATAGCTCAACAAATATAGATACATGTTTGCATAGAACTACTCAACCCTACAAGATGTTCCACCATAAGTCCTTACTCATGCAATCTCACTCAAGCTAGATGCTAAGACTACAAAGCAAAGGCCTTATCCAATGAATCTTCATTTCACACACCATGTGAAAGAAGAAATTGAGAAACTCCATATGGCTGGATTCATTTATGAAATTGAGCATACCAAATGGATATCCTAAATTATCATGGTACTAGAGAAAAATGGTAAGATTTAAGTATGCATCAACTATAAGAAGCGAAATGTAGCTACCATGAGAGATCACTAGCTCTTGCCATAAACTTATTATATGATAGAGAGAGTAGCATGGAAGAAGGCTTATAGCTTTCTAGATGGATTTTTGGGTTACAATCATGTCCAAGTCCACCTAGAGATGACAAACTGAAAACTGTCTTCATGCCACTAGAATGGAGAGTCTTTGGCTATCTAGTCATGCCAATGCCATTTGCACTAAGTAATGAGCTTGCAACATTTCAAAGACTCATGTGTACTATTGTCAAGGACACACTTAGGAAATGACTTGAGGTGTTTATCAATGATTTATGTGCCTATTCTAGTTGAAAGAATCATCTCAAGAAACTCCAAATTGTCTTTAAAAGACGTCAGTAATATCAATTGTCCATGAATCCACTCAAATGGCCATTTTAGATAAATCATGACATCATTCTTGGCCATGTTGTATCAGAAAATAACATTGTAATATACACTACTAAGATCCTGAGTAATTCATTATATGTATACCCTCTATATCACATGTGTTTAAGGGCTATTTATAGATATCCTTGTCTATGAATTTTCCCTTAATAAAGCATAACCCCTTTCTATTCAATCTATAAGTAACCCCTTTATATGCGACCCTTCTGTATGTAAAAAATATATAAAAATAGTATTTTGAAAATCCCTTATATTGAACCCATGTGATACATACATATATTTATGATTTACCTCCTCAGGACTAAGATTAAGGCTTACCACCAGCACTAAGGGAGTGCATTGTTTCCTCACGCATATAGTGAGTATTATCACTACTTTTGGTGCTTAACTATGTAGCTATTGCTCGACCAAGGTACATAGTTACCTAGGAGTGGACTAATGAGCGTTAGGCTTCTTGTGAAGTGTTAAAAGAGTATCTAATGATTGCACCTATCCTAAGAGTGCTACACTAGTCAATCACCTTCTATGTGCATATAGATGTCTCTAGAGTTGCAATTGGGGTAGTATTAAGCTAGCCCAATAAACACAACATGGACTTCTACACATTCTTCAAAAAGGCCTCCCTAAATGCCCAATCAAGAAAGCTAGTCTCACTCATACCACGCCATACCAATTGATCACCAATCAATTGTACGGCTAATGTGTAGATCACAAATTGAGGAGATAGAATTTTCCTAGGGAATTTTGATGCTCAAAATCGAATGCGAGTGTCCATTCATTGGTTGGGTCTCATTTGAACCCCCATTTAATGGCTGCAAAGTTTAGCATTATAAAGTAGCTACCTAATCTAAAAGTAAAAAATTGAGCAATAGTGGCCAAGATAATAGTTCTCGATGCCAGGAAGTTGCTCGTCCAATCGGATTCTGAATTTGAGGATATTTGTCCCTTTTTTTGGCCCAAGATCACTTATCGATAGTGCGAGCCTGAAGAAGATGAACTAGATAATTCACAAATTAGTGATTAATGAAGCTTTAGAAGCTTCAAAAGTTGAAAAGATTCACAAATGGGGAGGGGGTGAATTTTTTTTTGGTACCCCCATTTTTAGACTAAAAATGGATTTTGCACCCCTTCAAATCTTGCCTCCTTTTCCTAGCAATGAGATCTCTAATTTGGATGCTCTGTTTCGGAGTAGATAGCAAGAGAATCGATGCACTCAATGAAAAGATCAAAATATAGTCTTTCTCTCTCCTCCTTATTTCTTGTTTCTATGGCTGCATTTGAGAGAGAGAGAGAGGGTTGATGTGATGGTTTTGGCATATAGGATGATTCCAGGATGTGATGGCATGTAGATCAAGGGATTTGGAAGTATCAGGTGCTATGTGATGCTTGTGGGGTCACTCATAAATATATGTATGTATAACGTGACTTCAAAATAAGGGGTTTTAAAACCCCATTTTTATACATTTTTTACATATAAATGGGTTACTTATAGATTGAATAAAAAAGGGCTGTGTTTTATTCAAGAAAATTTCATAGATTAGGATATTTATAAACAGGCCATGAATGCACGTTATATAGAGGATATATATATAGTGGACCCCTCGAGATGTGATGACATTAGCGGGTCCTTTTTTAAAAATACAATGCATCACATGTGAGAGATTTAGCATAAGTGTTGGTTTATTACATATTATGTTGTATCTCATGTGTGTTATCATAAAAAATGGTTGAAAATGTTTGAGTTATGTTTGCTAGTTTCTAAGATCATTAAAAAAATAGCCACTTTCATTCATTTATATAAAAAAGATTAAAATTGCAAAATCCAAGATGCAAAATTTAATGAAAAATGGAGATTTCGTTAGATTTTGAGGATTCAATATTGTTCACAAGGAATAATAATTGATATGCTAATCGATCATAGTCTATACTAGTCAAATAAATAAAAAAATCAAGAAAAATAATTAATTTATTCTAAAATTAATAGGAAAATATAAAAAATAGTCTTTTGAAGGAAAAAATAGAAAGAAACTAGTTTTAATGTGCTAAAAATTTTCAAAAATTAAAAAGTGTATATGTGGAGATATAATGAGGACAAGGTATGAGGATCTACCTTAGTCTAGCTCCATTTACGTGTGAAAAGTGTGTATTTATTGCTTATTCATATAAAACTGACATCAAAATCCTTTTACACTTATGCACGAAAGAAAAACTTAAGTGGTAGGGAGAAAAGGACAAAAAAGGGATAAGATTTAAATAAGTTCTAATTTCAGTGTATGTTATAATATATAGGCGTTAGTTTATTGAAGTTTGAAGAGGAATAGTAGCACATGTTAGCTGCCTGGTACTATCCGTTTGCAATGGAACCCAACATTAGAGAAAAGTACTCATGGAAAGATTGTCTTTGCATAACACTTGGCTAATTAATAGTTAAAACTGTTTGAGCACAATAAGTCATATACATTCCACTTGCACTTAAGCATGGTATTTAAAAAAACTTATGGATGTATAACACCTATATGCCTAGTTGTGACAAATGTTGAGTGTGTGAGGTTCCTTTGCTATAGGATAGCACCGTGATATTTGGGGAGATGTTACATGAGGCTGAAATATTCTTGGATCATTATATACATCATGCGATGATTTTGTCATGTTTGTTCTTTATGTTTGAGATGGCACATCCTAGGACCAATCCCTAGGATATAGGAGAGCCCTAAGAGCCACAACAATCAGCTGGGGGATACTCTATTTGTGTGTATAACAAGATATTAGTCACCTGTATGTATGGGATACTCCCTGTGCTTGGAGTTGGGATGGGTAGTACATTGGACTACTGTTTAAAACTTATGTCTACAAACATATTAGTTAGATAAACCATTTTGTATCATCCAGACCCCTTTGGCCGCAAGATTGTGAGGGTTGTTTGAAGAGTGTAAGAGCCTGGTGGCTAGATCCAATATAGCAGATGTTGGACCCATTTTTGGTCTCGACACTACTCATACCCTACTTCCAAAAAGGCCAGATGAAAGGACTAGTTTGACAAGCATGTCTAACAATGGTCCTTCAACAAAGGAGATCTTGTCCTAATTTATTCAACTAAAAACCATAAGGAAAAACTCAAATTACATGGCCTTGGACCTTTTCGTATCCGTGTGATCATCAAGATAAGAAATGTGGATTTGGAAACTTTAGATTGTCACTTTAATGGTAGTAGAATTTGGAAGTATTGTCCATATACACACTCTTTGCATGAATTGTTAATCCTAAATATGAAAAGTCCTATGATATATATAGAATAAATGTTTTATGAACAATTTGAGCAACAATAATGCTTGGCTACACCTTTGTCAACATTTGTAGATATAAGAGTTGCAAGCATTAGCAACATTGAGTTAGATTATGAACCTTTGATTTTGGTTGCATATCTTTGCATGCACCTCACCACCACAGAGTGTCCAGTGTGGCAATCGATGCTCTCATTGATGAGGGATCCAATTATAATGACTTACCATACTAATATTGGAAAAACCTAGGATAACCTTCCTTGCAACCCACCAATGCAATCCTTAACCTATATAGAGAACGACCATACACCTTGTTAGGATGATGTAAACTAACAATTATGATTGAGATAGAAAGTATCATGCTCCTCTTTTATGCTCTTTTGAATACTTAAGGAGCAGGTACATTGATTCTCTTGGGATGCACCTTTAAGTATCCAACCAATTGTAATGTCAACTATGTTGACAAACAAATTTACTTTTAGTTGGTTGATACTCTTGTGATCACCACATTTTCCTCCAAGAATGGAAGCTTGGATCCATTGTGACTAGTTGTAGTTCTCCACTTAGCGAATTGGCCAAGGCCATGACATTATTGACCCAACTTCTAGATGGCTACAAAACTAAGAAAACCCCTATTAGCATCACAACATGGAAGTAGTGGTTAGAAACAATTCCCACGTGCCTTTACTTCTCAAACACTCAAGTGATATAAGCACCAACCCCCACACCATAATTGTTAGCTACATCAAAAACCATGCATCACACAATAATGGATCCCTAAGAAGCTTTTAGAAGATGAAGGCTATTATCAAGGATCCCACAAGCTTTGGTTACCCAAATTGCCTAAAATTATAGCTCATATATCTATCGCAACTTCCTCTACATTAACTTTTGCTACCATTTCACTTGATCTAACCCATGAAGAGCCTTAAAAAAACACTCCTAACTCCCATGGACTCTAGTATCTCTAACTCACTTCCCTAGTCCTTGCCTTCTTCCGAACAACCTCCCTCAAAGTTATTGGACCCATTACCACTTGAATTAATAGAACCAGCTTCAAAGGAGACCCTACAAAAATATCCAATACACCTATAGAAAGGGATATTCTTTTAGACATTTACACATTGTCCCCATATAGGATAAGTCAATACCAGCCCTTTCCTCAAACCAACATCATGAAGTCACAAAAATGTTGGTCCATATATCAAATGATAGATGACTTATTGATCCCTACCCAAAAGCCCTCCCTTGAGTGCTTTGTACCCTTGGATACCACTTTTTGCACCATTGCAAAAGTGTCTACCACAATGGACTTAGGAATGGCTTAACCTTGACATGCTCTCATTAACATCTCAATGGTATCCTACATGCAAGGAGCATGAACACCTCTTTTGAAAAAGCATTTTCATCCTAGATACATTAGCATGAGAGACCCCATAGGACCAATCAATGAAATGTTGAATACTTCCCTACTTTATGAAGCATACACTCCTTATGCACTCTAGTGTTACTAACAATCTATAGCAGTTATGCAGATATTCAGGTTGCTTCCTGAACAAATGCCTTATCCTTTTCCATGAAGCCACCACACTTAGAACACTGAAAGATCTTCAACTACCTAAAGCATGACCCCAATTACTGTGAGACCACATCTCTCCAAGCCATCATCGAAGCTCATACATTGACTTCACCTATAGAGTTGCTTCACCATCATGCATCAATAAAGTGCTCATGGAAGAAAAGCTCCATGTCACTAGTCACTTCAATGGCCCATCGCTCTTGGACCACTTGACCTCTGATCTTGTTAACTTCTCATTGACCAGCTAACTTGGACTCTCTTGCTGAACTAGAGTACAATTCCAACTTTTGTGACTAGTGGATTCTAAAACGTTCATTTGTACAAAAATAGATTATGATTGTGCACATGCAAACCAAACTAACAAGTGTGTACACCCATGAGCACTCAAATGATTGTGACCAGTGATCAAGTAAAAAAATTGTGACAAACAACTTACCAGGACCCCCAACCCAACTAACCAAAACCAAACAAATAACTTCTTTTTATTGTAAAAATTGTAAGGAGATAGATAAATTGTGAATTTCAATAGTAAAATAGGTACAAGAATATAATCACTTGTAAAGATTGCCTAAAACTAATAACATAATGAAAATTTTGCCAAAATAAATGGCTCATGATCTATTTTTTGGCTTAGAAGAGTCAAACTTATAAGTGATTGGAAATGCAATAATACATGAGGATAAAAAATATTTTTTAATCCTTTGCAAAGGACCAACTTTAGCATTCAGGTGAGTATTTATGAAGTTTACCAAATCTGCTCTCTAAGAGCACAAGCAGCATGGACCACCTCATCAACCATCACAAAGAACTTAGGGAGATAAAAAATCCTAATGAGCTTAAAGCCCAACTAGGGACAATTGAAAGTCTCTTAGAGGAAATGGAGTAGATCAGAAGGCTCTATTTGATTATTGCGAAACCAGCCAATGAGATAGGAAGTCATAAAAGGAATCCATCACAAAAAGGATACTGAGAGTGGGAGATAGAAATGATGGAACAAATGGCTGTAGAGTCTCCCCCCTCCCAAGTCCCTAATAATCTTGGAGCCACCGATAGCCATGACACCACCATTCAATTTCCCTAACTTACCATCATTCAATGATTTCTTCGTAGGGCCCACCTTAAAGGAAGTACAAAAATAGAAAGAAGCTTACAGTGCCATGGTGGAAGAGCTCAAGGCACAACAATAAAATGTGACCCCGACCATCCCCCTTCCTCTTGAGCTTATAGTCAGTGAAGAAGAAGGAAACCGAAATGAATAATCTAAGGAAAAGTTCCAAAGGTGTGGAACTTGGGAAAAGTCTTGAATAGCACTAGTGTATGATTTCAAGATAGATGAGATGGCCAAGTACAAGGAGCCTCTACCACCAGAAGCTACTCGTGTGCTAATAAGAGCAACCAACAATATAGCTCAAAAATGGGCTCAACAAGTTGATGTTGATCCCTTTGCGGCATTGTTTCATATCCAGGGAGATGTAAGGAATTTTTAAAGAAATTTTTTTAACTCTGAGATCCCGATTTGCCTACTTAAATATCAATTAATGTGTAACGTGTCCACTCGTATCTTCAGAACACATATTCGCAGTCCATCAGAAAGGATGTCTAGAAAGCTCCACCCGGCACTCCCGTGGAATGTTACGGGGTTTGCGATCTAGAGCTTCCCACGTCTGCCACGTAGCAGAAGTATACCGACCGTTCCCACTTAGGACCGACCTGATTTAGGGTTTTACTTATTGGTCATTTCCTAACGGCAACTAGCATTGAACCCAAGCGAACTACTTTACGCAGAAACGCTAGGTCTGAAGCAGATTCACGCTGCACTTGGTTCAAGGAGAATAGGAAATGAGAGGGATGCAAAGCTCAACCTCTCTGCCATAAGGCATAGTCCCATTCCGTTCCCCTAAAACAACGTAAATCGGAATCCATTATAACTCTAGGTCAACGCTTTTGTTGATCATGTTCTTTAATGATCTCCTGACTGTCCATCATGATTTGAGAAAAGTTCCCGGCCAACCGGGACCACCCATCCATAGGACGAACCTATGGCCACATCCACCACACTTTCCTCGGGTTGTTTTAGTTATTTAATTACCTAACACATTTAATTGGATGTGTATCAATCAGCTTCCTTAATTAGCCCGTTAGGCACTAGTTCTTTCACGTAACCATAGCACTTGACATAGAAAGCAACATCAAACAAGTTCCTTTTTAACAATTTATCATATTTATCTTTGAAATACAAAAAGTCCAGCCCGTAGGCTTATCCACAATCCACCCGAAAGCTATCTATTAATCCATAGGGATTACCAATCCAAGTTTCCGCCCGTAGACTAGTATGCGGGCCTCGAGATCCAATCCCGAGTCACGTTAGCCTGTTGTGTAGGGCTCGGAAGGCAAGGGATTTACGGCCATAGCCCCCCTTGGCACCCAAGCGTTCTCCTGCTCCAAGTAGCGCTCAACGGAGAGACCTCTCCTGGTGGGTTCGGTCCACTTTACTGGCGCGGTTAACAACCCCCTTGGTTAGGGTCAGGTAGGCAATCGGGGGTAACTGAAGCTACCTCTCCCTTCACGCCTTCAACCTGAAGTATTAGATATCCATTTATCCTTTAATTCATTGGTCAAACAAAGCAAAACAATGCTCTTAAATATGTAACAAGCACAAATATTTCCATTGGTCATTTATTGTTGGCCAACTACTAAGGAATAAATCCTTCCTTTCGAATGCATCCAGCACTCGATCCGGGATGACTTGCGACTTGGCAAGATCCCCTATATCCTGGGTTAGGGTCGTACCCTATTAACCTAACTTGGTCAATACCTTAAGTTCATATGTTATTCCACTTTATTGGTTTGTCCTTTTCTCTAAGCAATTATCTTTATCCTAGAAAGATGCTATATTAGGACACTTACTCATCCTCTTGCAAGATAACTTGTGTAAGAATCTGCCAACCTCATTCCGAGAGTTGGCCATTCCCTTGTGGTCCAATCACAAGATCATATGACTCTGCACTTGTTGCACAAGTGTCGCATCGAACTATGGAACTATTCTACCTGTCAAGTGGAGTCACAAAACAATCTGTTCCTGATTATATTAGGCTGACGTTGTCAGTCCTAGGGTTCCAACTTCCATCTTTTTAGCGTAGGATTCTTAGGGACAACCCTAAATCACTTTTCAAGTATGTTCCGATGTCCCTACATTCGGTGAATGTGGGAAAGTATTTAGGGTATAGGAGTTTAATTTTTAGCAATACGTGCGATTAGGTCACGTATTAATTCCTAGTGAATTCTTTGGAATTGAATTAACTCTTTCTAAAACGAGTACTCCAGGGGTTTAGGTGTTTTCGTTTATGCCGATTTGTTTAATTCGTAAAGAAAATTACGTTATCATTTCCATAAACACATGACTCATTGTCTATGTGTAAATCGATTTTCAACCCTAACTTGTCGATTTAAGATCAAGCCTAGGTTAGGTTATAACCTAATTTCAATTGACCATCCTATAACTTGCGAACAAGATTCATGCTAAGCAAGCAGCCTTTTACTAATAATTATGCAGTTGAAAAAAAACGATAATTGACCAGAGTTATGCAACGTAAGAATCATTTCATGCCTTGCAATTTTCTATGGGTTATTAGCACTTCCCATAATGACTTATTGCGAAGAAGATATGGCCTAATAATATGACATGCAATTTTATACTTCCATGGTGCCTAAACGAAGTGCACTATCTTAATTCCGTTTTTGTAAATATGGACTAAATGCATATCAATTTTCTAAAGCATTTAAGATAAAAAATTGCATCCTTATTTCCAACAATTATCCTCGCACGATTATAACAATACCAAATAAAGATTAGGAAGAAAAACCTCGACTTGGGGTGAGATGTCCACGTGGATGCTAGGAGACGATCCTCCTGTGGTTGCGCCTTGGGGTTTCTTAGGCGGCATCGCAAATGCAACCTTTCTGTCGTGGATGCAGCTTTGTGAATTCCCTTTTTTAAATACCATCATCCTTTATGAGTCTTCTGTTCTTTCCTTTCATAGCAGCTCTTCGAAGGGATAGTTGTGGAGGAGGGAAGAAACCACGAAAAGGGTTCCAAACCGGGAAGGGGGTGTTTCAAAGTCTTTCGCAAATAAGGCCCATTAAAGCCATGGGAAAGGCTTAATGGCCTTATAAAGACTCACACGAACGGGGAATAAAAGGTGAAAAAACCCTTACGAGGGCTTTTGTATGGGGAAAGAAAAGTTTCAAAAGACCCTTAACGCTCCCTTTTCTTTTACGTGTGGGGGAAAAAAAACAAGGGTATGAGAGAGGTAAAAGGGGTATTTTTCCATGGGAATAAAAAACTAAGGGGGCCCTTAGGGGGATTTGAGATAGGGGGGAGAGAATAAGGGCTTTTAGGGTAAAAGCTTTTGGGGGAGGGGAAAAAGGGCTAAGGGGGGGCCCTTAGGGGGAAATTCCAGGGGGAAAAAAAAGGGTAGCCTTAAAGGCTATGGGAAAGGGGGCCTAAGGGGGATTTTAAAAAAACACGAGGAGAATAAGATCTTTAAGGTCAAACTTTTTTTTTGGGGGGGAAAAGGAGGCTTATGAAGCCCCCTTAGAAGCTTCTAGAAGCTTCAATGGGCTTCTACACGTGGGGGGAGGATAACTCCCCAGCCGATTACGACGGCCGGGAGGTGGCGTATGGCTTTGGGCGGCAGTGCAGAGAGCCCTCCTCACCCTCTCATTAGACTGGTGGTGACTCCCTTCAGCTGCACGACAGCGGACGCTCGTCCCTCCCTCACTCTTTACAGCAGGCGGCTAAATTTGGCTTTATGGCAGTACATCGGCCTCTCTCCTACACAGTAACAGCAGACGGTGCCCTCCCTTCAGGCTGCGCCCCCTCGATATATATAGGGGAGGGGATAAGATTCTTCCTCCCTCCCACGCGTCGATGGGCATGTACCATAGCTTAAGCAAGCTCCAGCAAGGAGCTTGCTTCCACATAGTATTCCCCTCTTCCTCCAGCTCACAGTCGGCTGGAGGAGAGGGGAAATCATTAAAAAAATTTGCCTTAGAGAAATTATCCTTATGTCTATAAAGAGAGTTCACACGTGCTAACTCAGAATGTTACATTCTCTCCCTGTTAGAGGAATCGAGATGTCCTCATCTCAAGATAAACTGGGGATATTGATGGTTGAGAGTGCTTTCATCTATCCAAGTGGCATCCTCTTCGGGATAGTCTATCCACTGGACAAGGCATTCTCTCAAGGTTCTGGATCTCAGTTGTCTCTCCCTAACATCTAAGATCCTGTCAGGCCTTAGTTCAAGGACTCCTTGACTAGGCATTACAACTTGTTGGTCATCAAGTACATGGTTAGGATTAGGTACATAATTTTTCAATAGGCTGTTATGGAATACATTATGAACCTTTAGGCTCTCAGGGAGTTGCAGTTTATAAGCATTAGGTCCTAGGCACTTGAGGATCTTGTACGGTCCACAATACCTTGGACTTAGCTTCTTGTAATCTCCTAAGGATAGGGAACTCTTCTTAGGGCGTACGCGAATGAAGACCATGTCTCCTTCTTTGAAGACTCTATCTTGATGCTTCAAATCCGCGTAGGCCTTCTATCTATCCTTGGCAGCTTGGATGTCTTGTCTTATTGACTTTATTTGGTCATCCATCTCTTCCAACATCTACCTTGAAGCTTCAACCCTCAAGGTTGGATCTGACAAGTTGAGGGGACTTTGACAGTCATGACCATACAATGCTTGGAAAGGGATCATTTGAATGCTTTGTTGGTAAGAAGCATTGTAGGCAAATTCAACCAAAGGCAAGTATTGAATCCACCTTTTTGGCTCACGACAACAGTATGCCCTAAGCATATCCTCGATGATTTGATTGACTCGCTCTGTTTGGCCATCTGTTTGGGGATGGTAAGCTATGCTAAAATAGAGTTGAGTTCCAATGGCTTCAAAGATAGCTCTCCAGAAGTGTGATGTGAAGAGAGAATCATGATCACTAATGATTCTTCTGGGTAACCCATGTAGCTTAAATATCTCCTTGATAAACAATCTTGCAATGTTCGAGGCTTTATAGTTGGTCTTTACTAGAATAAGGTGTGCAACCTTAGTAAGCATGGCAACCACAACCATGATGGAGTTGTATCCTCCTTGAACTTGGGGTAGGCCAACAACAAAATCCATACTGATGAATTCCCATTTCATTTGGGGAATGTCAAGCAGTTGCAGCTTCCCTGGCATCTTGACATGTTCGGCTTTGATACGTTGACAAGACAAACACTCGGTGATATATTTGAGAACATCACCTTTAAGCCTCTCCCAATGGTAGCTTTTCCTAACTGCATTGAGAGTCTTGGCATAGCCAGTATGTCCTAAGAAAGGGGAATCATGAGCTTCCCACAATATCTTCTGCTTAAGTGACTGACTTGCCGGTATACACAGCCTCGTTCTATAGTAGACAAGTCCACTATTGATAGAGAATTCATGATACTTAGCCTGCAGCTTTTGGTTCTGATCCTTGATAGAGATCTCGCTTAGCATAGTTTGGTAGGCTGGATCATGGCATGCATCCTCTCTAGCTAACTCAAGTATTGGATTATTTGGCATAGACACTTTTGTAGCTAGAGATCTAGGTGTTGATGGATTCTGCAAGATTAGGGAATTAAGGAATGGCTTGCGACTAAGTGCATCGGCAACTACATTCTCTTTCCCTGGTCGGTACTTGATTTCAAAGTCATATTCCTCCAGCACTTCAATCCATCGACGTTGCCTCATGTTGAGCTCGTTCTGGGTAAAGATCCACTTGAGACTCTTATGGTCAATTACTAGTGTAAACTTGTTACCCAATAGGTAGTGTCTCCAAAGCTTTAGAGCATGGATGACACCTAGAAATTCTAGATCATGCATAGCATAATTCTTCTCATGACTCTTCAATTTCCTTGAAGAGTATGCTATAGGATGACCTTCTTGCATGAGCACACATCCCAAGGCAAGTGTGCTAGCATCAGTTACTACCTCGAACTCCTTATTGAGGTCTGGAAGTTTTAGGATAGGTGCTGATACCAAACTTTGCTTCAATTTGTCGAAGCTATTTTGTTCCGGAGTTGACCATGCAATGGCTGTTTGCTTCTTTAGTAAGTCTGTTAGAGGTGTTACAATCAAAGCATAGTTTTTGATGAAGACCCTGTATCCAAGAAAGCTGCGTATTTCTTTGACAAATGTTGGTATTGGCCATTCTAGCACATCTCTGACCTTGGTTGGGTCCATTGAGATTCCTTGTACTGATACTATGAATCCTAGATATTCAATCTGACGTTTGAAGAATGCACACTTCTTCATCTTAGCATATATAGTTTATGTGTCCTCATTGTCTCAAGGACAATCCGAAGTTGGGGTTCATGATCTTCCTCTTGTTTGGAATAGACTAAAGTGTCATCGAAGAAAACAAGCACGAAATCATCAAGATATGGCCTAAAAATATCCTGCATTAACCTGTTGAAGGTGGCAGGTGCATTCTAAGCTTGAATGACATAACTAGAAACTCAAAGTGCCTATATCTTGGGTTGAAGGCCGTCTTTGGGATATCTTCTTCCTTGATCCTTATCTGATAATAACCTGACCTGAGGTCAATCTTGGAGAAGATCTTTGCATCCTGAAGACGATCAAGAAGTTCATCTATTCTAGGAATAGGATACTTGTTCTTTATAGTTGATTGATTCAACCCTCAGTAATCAATACATAGTCAAAGTGTTCCATCGTTCTTTTTCTAGAACAGTACTGGAGCTCCCCATGGTGAATTGCTAGGACGGATGGATCTAGCAATTGCTTGAGTTATTCCTTCAGCTCAATTGCTTTTGGTATGGACATTCTATAAGGTCTTTTTGCAATTGGTGCAGCTCCTGGTACTAGCTTGATCTCATGATTCACTTCTCTTTGAGGCGGGAGTTCTGTCAATTCTTCAGGAAATACATTGACGTATTCCTTTAGGCAAGAAGGTCCTTCACTAGACTCTTGCTTCTGATCTAGCTTGTTGAGCTTAATTAAGTAGACAGGTAATCCTTTCCTGACTCCTTTTATGATTTGAGATGCTTTGGCCAATTGGATTTTTGGCATTCCAAGCTCACCTTGAGTTGTGACCAAATCCCCTTTAGAGTTTTGGAAGGAAATTTGGCCCTTTCCACAATGAATGTGGGCATCATTATGCTTAAGCCAATCCATTCCGAGTAGACACTCATGGATACCTAAATTCATGACTCTAAATTTGAGCGAAGTCTTCTTTCCTCCCAGAAAGAATTCCACCTTAGCAGTTTGCGTGGTACAAGTAACCTCACAACCATTTGCCAATTCCACAAGCAAAATAGGTGCTTCTACTGTGGCTATTCCTAGTCTTTTTGTACAAGCTAGTGAGATAAAGGAATGTGTACTGCCACAATCAATCAAGGTCTTGAAACTTTTACCTTGATAGTCCGACGGTGTCTGAATCACCGAGAACTGGCAATTCGGGCCTTTTTTGTGTAGAGCGGCATGGACTGTCGCCCTTTCAAACTCTGCTTCCATGGTTGGGTCTTCTTCTTCTTCGCACATTTTCCTATTGGCAATGTAGGCGGTTCTTTCTCTGCCTCAAGTAGCGGCTCCCTGACCACGGCCCATTCCTTGGAAAGGTGCTTGGCGATGTCCTCCTCCAAGTTTGGGACATTGCCTCTTGAAGTGACCGCGCTCATTGCAGTGGAAACAACGGAGGTTTCGGCCATTGCTTTGAGTAGGAACAAAGTTGTTGACGTTATTAGTCCTTGCTGTGTCATATCCATCTGTGGCACATACCCATCACCGCGATGGGTATTTACTGGTGGATTTAAACTAGCACAAAATTTTGACACCTGCTGTGTCATGTCCATCTGTGGCACATACTTTAAAAGTGAGATGAATTTAGAATAGTATGCGTCAAGAGTGAGTCCCAGCTGTTTTAGCTCGTAGAACTCATTTTCTGCGTGTGATATGCAGATGGTAAGTATCTTCCCTACACGGCTTTCTTCAGGTTCTCCCAGGTAACGGATCCCTCCGCGATCCCTTGATCCCTACACCATTGCTTCCACCAAAGCCTGGCTTCGCCGGTGAGCTTTAGCTTGGCGAGCATAGCCTGATTGGCGGGTGCAATACCGGTTGCTTCGAAGTAATCCTCCATGGATTCAACCCAAATTTCAGCATCTGCTTGGACAGACCTACCTCTCTCGTCAAACTTGGGCGGCTTAATCTGCTTGAGAAGAAACTTCTTCTCCTGGATTACAACAGTACTTGATGTAGGAGGCGAACTGGGAACCTGTACCTGGGGTTGTGCCTGGATAAAGGTTTCTTAACGTTATTACATGATAATCGTTATTGATTTATATTACATCTCCAATTTCGCTATTGAGAGCGGAGTTTTGATGCTGAGAAGTGCTTACAAATAGCTAAAAATTACAAATATCAAGTGAAAAATATTCAACGTCAAAGGCGGCGGCTCCAGCTAGGATGATTTTAAGCGTCAAAGTGCTTTAAAGGCGCCCGAGAGACACTTGTTGATTTTTGATAAATTTTCAGACTGCCGTGCGGGTTGTCAGGGGTTGCCATCCAGTGCGGGATGCCAAGCCAGATGCATAGAAATTTATAGCACTCGATTTGGACACGGGACGGGGAAATGGCCAACAAATGGGCAAGATTTGAAGGGGTGGACCAAAGTTTGGCGAAATGGTCATGACCTTTGGGGGGGCATGTGGCATTTAGATGTAGCATGAAACTTTTGAAAAATCGTGATGAAGGAAGTGTGGAGAAGATCACGCTAGAACGGCGTCGAAATTTGCACCCATATCTTGATGGATCCATCCTCCTGCCTGTGAACAACCACCCCTAATGATCATGGGCCTTGATTTTCCTCTGGATGCTGACTCTATCGCTGTGCTTCACCCGTCAAATGGTGGCATGGATGGAGATCTCTGATTTCAGTCTTTCTCTCTCCTCCTCTCTCTCTCCCTTAAGGGGTTGTTCTTGTGTGGAAGAAGACAATGAAGAATGGTGGAGGAAAGCTTGTCCGGATGAGACTGGATTGCTTCCGGATGGATCAAGACATGAAGAGTGTTGTTCTTGAAGATTATGAGCATTAAATGCATGCTGGAAATCAGTCCCGTAATCAAGACCAAGAAACCGAGACCTGAAAATAAGCGGTAATGCTATTTTTATGAAGAAAAATGATATTTTTATGCTATTTGCTTTATAAAATCTTGTTCATATGGGATGAAAGTTCTTTATGACATTGTTTGCCATGATTTTGATGAGTTTATGCTCTGAAAATCAGAAAATATAAGGATACATGGCTGAAATTAGTGTTAAAATGCATGAAAAACACGCGTTTTAAGGGTAAAATTGGATTTTTTGCTATATAAATGAGAAATATGATATGTCACACCAACTAAATCTGAGTTTTTTCTGTCAATGAACCTAAGGGCCACATCCCACAATCAACCTTCATTTTCAATCATTATTTATTAAAGAAAAATAGAGAAAAATTCCCAAAAATAGAAAAAATGGGTTTAAAATTAGGGAAAAATGGAAAACAGGCTGAGAAAAATTAGGAAAAATTATATCTATGTTTGTGCGATGTATGAAAATGGAAAAGCACGAGGTTGGCCTCAGTTTGTCCCTGTTTCTATGTTTTGTGCATATTTATCGTTCTTTTAAAAGGGAAAAATGCATAGAAACCCTATCTAACCGATCAATGATACAAAATGCTAAGAGTTGGAGGAAAAGGGGCTGAAACATTGAAAGATAAGAAAAGATTTGATTTATGCATTACACTTGGCATATCGAAAACAATTTAAATAAAGAGGATGGTAGCATGAGTATATGGCTCGGTGCCTCCTTTCAACACAGCACGCGTCAGTGAAATTCATGGAAAGAATGCTTTATGCACCATGCACGATGCTGATTTTTCTTTTGTTTGAGCACATAGCCATACACGATTTGCATTAAGCATAATAATTAAAAGGTATCAAAAAAACCTCCTAGATGCATGGCACTTGTCTTCCTTAGGTTGAGACCAACGATGAGTGTGAGAGGACGTCCTAAGCTGTAGGTTAGTCATTGGGTCCTAAGGGAAAATTATTGTGAGGAATGGTACATCCTGGAACGTAAAATATTGGTACCTTGAGAGAATTTTGTGCTCATATGTGTTATATGTTTAGCAGCGCATCAAAGGGCCAATCCCTGAGATGTAGGAGAGCTGTAGTGGGGCTCCGACTATTAGTCGGTGGAGTGCCTCCTATATGTGTGTGATCGTGGCATTGCCAACGTATAAGGGTTCTCCCTTTGACGAGCTTTAGGGGAACGTTGGACTATAAACTATAAACGCAAGAATTAAGCTTTAGGGCAGTTTGTCCTTTAGCATTAGATTGACACTCCTGGTCCGTGAGGCCGTTGTCGTATTGCTGCGCATCCGAGGTGTGAAATCCACCCAAAAGTTGTGTGTGTGGAAGTTGATTTTTTGTACATACTTAGTTGTTATATTTGCATCTTTATTCTGTTTGGTGGAGGCTTAGAGTTAGCCATGTCCTGCCATTGGCGAATTACAACTCCCAAGTCACAGCTTGCCTTGCCTGAACTTCAACTTGGGGTCATTCCAGGTGCTGGAGGCACTCAACGTCTACCCCGATTAGTTGGTTTGTCAAAAGCCATGGATATGACCCTGACATCAAAGTCTATCTCTGCTGAAGAGGCTCTTGAATTGGGCCTTATCGATGCCATTGTGCCATCAGAAGAGCTCCTTGACTACACCAAAAAGTGGGCTTTAGATATTGCAAATTTTCGCAGGGCATGGAGTATTTCTCTTCATAGAACTGACAAACTAGAGCCCTTTGGTGAGGCACGACAAACTTTGCAGTTTATAAGACAACAAGTAGAAAAGAGAGCAAAAAAAAAATAAAATACAGCACCCTTTAATTTGCTTAGATGCTATTAAAAAAGGACTATTTTTGAAAAGAGGAGTTTTGGGGGCAAAAGGAGATGGCGGATCGAGTGACAGAAAAAGGAAAACGAGGAGTATTTTTTTTGGAAGAAGAAAAAAAAAGCATCAATCCATCGAAGTAGCAGAGCAGAAGTTCAGGGGAACGTGAAGCACTCCACCCATCTGCCTGTCACAGGGGCTTCACTTTCCTCTTCACAATCCCTATCACAGAGTATCGGATTGATCAGGATTGCCAATGTCAGGCTTCCGCACCGGCATGGTGCGTGTACCTCACTATGAGTACAAGCCACATTGCACGAAGAAGAAGACAAAAACAAAGCTGCAGACGAAAAGGAGTCAACGAAGAAGGTGGAAGATAACGAGCTCTTTTGGAAGTAGAAGGGATGCATGAAGAAGAAGCTGAAGATCAGAATGTGATGACGAAGAGCAAACGCTGCTGCGATATCACAATCAGAAGAGATCAACAAAGCTGCATGATTGAGTGAAGATGACCAAAAACGACAGACTGAGAATGTGGACAAAGAGGTGGTTGTCATCAGCATGTGCGATTTGCATCGACGGAATCTGTAGCAAACCACGAAGATGTCTATCTTAAAGATAACTTTGAGAAAAAGCTTGCTGCAATGAATGCGGAGAGCATTGAGGCAACTCCTGAACTGGCATATAAGTTTGGTGGCCTAGAGATTGATTTCGCAATAATAGCAAACCGGTCTGTGTGACAGAACTGTAGCGCTGGCACCCAGGTGGCAAGGGCGACAGTTATTTTGGTCGTGCTTTCTCCTCTTCAATTCTGCTTGGATGGCTATGGGATTCATGATGATATCATCAAGCTCAAGAACCATGAATACATGGGTTTTCTGAATTTGTGTACAGCCAGATTATCAAAGCCTGGCACCTTTAAATGGACTGTAATCTTATCTGCACATTCCAAGTTTGGCCAAGACAAGCAGGCTATCAAATTGTTTCATTTGATGAGACAATCTGGTGAGAAGACAGATGTACATGCGATTGTTGCAACCCTTAAAGCCTGCGGTGGCAGTAAGTCTCTACAACAGGGTAAGCTTATTCATGCTGACATTATAGAATATGGTTTTGCTGTAGCTATTTATGTTGGCAATGCACTTATTGACATGTATTGCAACTATGGAAGCTTGGTGGATGGGCAGAGTGTATTTGACAAATCCTTACAGCAAGATGCAGTTTCATGGAACACTTTAATTTTTGGCTAAGCACATCAAGGACAGAACAAGAAGACTTGACATGTTCTTCCCAATGGATTTAAAAAGTTCTTGGTGCACAATTCTACTAAGCTAGATCTTCTGATGATGCATAACAGAAAGTTCTGTGCTGAGATTGCCCATAATGTCTCAACTCTCAAGAGGAAGTCCTTTCTATGCTTGTCGTTCTTACTTCTGTAAATCAAAGAGCTATCTGCACTTCTAAGTGGCAGAATTCTGGCAAAAGCTTCTAGAGGAATTGGAGAAGCTACGCTCGGTGATATTTTAGAGATGTTGTTGAAAGACTCAAGTACCTTCACAAGAAGAATGTCATACATGGTGATATCAAGCCCGAGAACCTTCTTCTACCCTTTCATCGATGATACTTTGTAGGATGTACCAGAAGCTTCAAATCCAGATGTAATAAACCTTCTTTCAAATTGAATCGTGATCTTGCCTGATTGATCTTCTATCCTGAAATTAGTCAAGGTCCTCTATGGTCGCGACTTTGCTTTCGAAAACCCTTCGACATCTTTGGAAGGCCTATTGTATTGACAGTTGACACTAGTCCAATTGGCATAGGTTGGGCTGTGGGTCAAGATGATGCAGATGGAAACAGGTATGCTATTCGGTTTGGGGCGAAAGTCCTGAACGAGAGACAGAGGAGATATCCGCAAATTAAGAGGGAGTTACTGGGGATTGTTAAAGCTCTCAAATGTGACAAGGAGTACTTTATTGGAACTTCAGTTGTGGTAGAGACAGATTGCTTGCCATTGATAGGTATGATTACGAGTTGCTCTACTCCAGATATAGCTATGCTGAGATGGAGTGCATACATCAAGTCATTAAATCCAGAATTTAAATACATAGCAGGGAAGGATAATCCAGTGGTGGCAGATATGCTGTCTAGAGCCAGATATGATGATGAGGAGACTCTAGTTGTAGAAGAGGATGATGCAGAAATTTCAGCCACTATGGTTGATCATCTAAGCAAAAGAGATGAATGGACAGATGAAGAGTTCAAGAAGATCAGAAGAAAATCCTATGGTTATTTTCTCAAGGACGGATTTCTTTGGAAGCATCCGAAGAAAAGAGGCAGATTACCTTTGCGGGTTGTCTGTGATAGAGAGACACAGTTATAGGTGATGAGGGAGTTTCATGAGAGTCCTTGGGCTGGTCATAGAGGAGTGTGGGCTACTTATGGGAAAATCAAGGAGAAATATTGGTGGAAAGGCATGTATAGAGATGTTTCTGACTTTGTAGAGACTTGCAGAGATTGCCAGATGTATTCGGTAGTGTGTCATCGAGATGAGCTTCATCCGACCTATCCGCTATGCATTCATTATAAGTGGGTAGTTGACTTGGTTACTATGCCTATGGGTCTATGGCAGATGAGATTTATTGTGTTGGCTAGAGAGGATCTTACCAATCATGTGGAGGGCAGATCTTTGAGAATGAAGACCACTAGTGCAGTGTGTAAGTTCTTATTGGAAGAAATTTTCTGCAGGTATGGTTGTGTGGGTAAGATCACCACGGATCGCGGTGAATTGGATGTAGATGAAGCTAGGAAGTTTTTCTCTCAACTAGGAATCAAGTTGGCTCTAACCACAGCATACAATCCAGAGGGAAATGGAAAGAGTGAAAGAGGGCATTCGCCGATAATGAAAGCATTAGCCAAAGCATGCAGAGGACGGATTGGAGAATGGCCGAGACTTCTACCATTTGCTTTGTGGGCTGATCGTACGACTCACAGTGTTACCATAGGATATATGCCTGCAGAGTTGATGTATGGTCAGAAACCGGTTATGCCGACTAAGATTTGTGCTTTGACTTGGTCAGTTTTACCTTGGTAGGAGGATTTGACGAGAGAGGAGCTCTTAGCTCTTCGGATTCGACAGTTGGAGAGAAGACCAGAGGATATTCAGCTAGCTATTGACAGGTTGAAGGTTGCTAGACTAAGAAATAAGGACAAGTTTGACAACAGGCATTGCTTGCGGCCTAGAGCAATAAAAGAGGGAGACTGGGTATTAGTCTTTGATAGCAGCCTTGAAAATCAGCATACTGTACTTCGGAAGATGGTGAAAAGATGCTTTGGGCCGACATGTCTTTGACAATGCAACATATGAACTGACCGAATTGGATGGGACAGTACTTAGAGTGCCTATTGCAGGAAAAAGAATCAAGATTTTCAAGAAAAGAGATGATGAGGATTATGCATTGGAAGAATTTGCAAGAAAAGAGCAACGAGAAGAAACTCCAGTAGAAGAGACAGATGGAATATACAATGAAGAGATTGATCTGTTTGTGGATCTTGATGATAACTATCATGGGTAGTTGGCCCATCCGGAGGATGCGCAGGATTAGAGGGGGTGGATGTCTTATTGCTGCGCATTCGAGGTGTGAAATCCACCCAAAATTTGTGTGTGTGGAAGTTGATTTTTTGTACATACTTAGTTGTTATGTTTGCATCTTTATTCTGCTTGGTGGAGGCTTAGAGTTAGCCATGTCCTGCCATGGGCGAATTGCAGCTCCCAAGTCACAGCTTGCCTTGCCTGAACTTCAACTTGGGGTCATTCCAGGTGCTGGAGGCACTCAACATCTACCCCGATTAGTTTGTTTGTCAAAAGCCATGGATATGATCTTGACATCAAAGTCTATCTCTGCTGAAGAGGCTCTTGAATTGGGCCTTATCGATGCCATTGTGCCATCAGAAGAGCTCCTTGACTACGCCAAAAAGTGGGATTTAGATATTGCAAATTTTCGCAGGGCATGGAGTATTTCTCTTCATAGAACTGACAAACTAGAGCCCTTTGGTAAGGCACGACAAACTTTGAAGTTTATAAGACAACAAGTAGAAAAGAGAGCAAAAAAAAAAAAAGCACCCTTTAATTTGCTTAGATGCTATTAAAAAAGGACTATTTTTGAAAAGAGGAGTTTTGGGGGCAAAAGAAGAATGCGGATCAAGTGACAGAAAAAGGAAAATGAGGAGTTTTTTTTTTGGAAGAAGAAAAAAGAAAGCATCAATCCATTGGAGTAGCAGCAAAAGTTCAAGGGAGCGTGAAGCACTCCACCCATCTGCCTGTCATAGGGGCTTCACTTTCCTCTTCACAATCCCTATCACAGAGCATCAGATTGATCAGGATTACCAATGTCAGGCTTCCGCACCGGCATGGTGCGTGTATCTCACTATGAGTACAAGCCACATTGCACGAAGAAGAAGACAAAACAAAGCTGCAGACGAAAAGGAGTCAACGAAGAAGGTGGAAGATAACGAGCTCTTTTGGAAATAGAAGGGATGCATGAAGAAGAAGTTGAAGATCAGAAAGTGATGACGAAGAGCAAACACTGCTACAACATCACAGTCAGAAGAGATCAACGAAGCTGCATGATTGAGTGAAGATGACAAAAAACGACGGACTGAGAATGTGGACAAAGAGGTGGTTGTCATCAGCATGCGCGATTTGCATCGACGGAATCTGTAGCAAACCACGAAGATGTCTATCTTAAAGATAACTTTGAGAAAAAGCTTGCTGCAATGAATGCGGAGAGCATTGAGGCAACTCCTGAACTGGCATATAAGTTTGGCGGCCTAGAGATTGATTTCGCAATAATAGCAAACCGGTCTGTGTGACAGAACTGTAGCGCTGGCACCCAGGTGGCAAGGGCGACAGTTATTTTGGTCGTGCTTTCTCCTCTTCAATTCTGCTTGGATGGCTATGGGATTCATGATGATATCATCAAGCTCAAGAACCATGAATACATGGGTTTTCTGAATTTGTGTACAGCCAGATTATCAAAGCCTGGCACCTTTAAATGGACTGTAATCTTATCTGCACATTCCAAGTTTGGCCAAGACAAGCAGGCTATCAAATTGTTTCATTTGATGAGACAATCTGGTGAGAAGACAGATGTACATGCGATTGTTGCAACCCTTAAAGCCTGCGGTGGCAGTAAGTCTCTACAACAGGGTAAGCTTATTCATGCTGACATTATAGAATATGGTTTTGCTGTAGCTATTTATGTTGGCAATGCACTTATTGACATGTATTGCAACTATGGAAGCTTGGTGGATGGGCAGAGTGTATTTGACAAATCCTTACAGCAAGATGCAGTTTCATGGAACACTTTAATTTTTGGCTAAGCACATCAAGGACAGAACAAGAAGACTTGACATGTTCTTCCCAATGGATTTAAAAAGTTCTTGGTGCACAATTCTGCTGAGCTAGATCTTCTGATGATGCATAACAGGAAATTCTGTGCTGAGATTGCCCATAATGTCTCAACTCTCAAGAGAAAGTCCTTTCTATGCTTGTCGTTCTTACTTCTGTAAATCAAAGAGCTATGTACACTTCTAAGTGGCAGAATTCTGGCAAAAGCTTCTGGAGGAATTGGAGAAGCTACGCCCGGTGATATTTTAGAGATGTTGTTGAAAGACTCAAGTACCTTCACAAGCAGAATGCCATACATGGTGATATCAAGCCCGAGAACCTTCTTCTACCCTTTCATCGATGATACTTTGTAGGATGTACCAGAAGCTTCAAATCCAGATGTAACAAACCTTCTTTCCAATTGAATCATGATCTCACCTGATTGATCTTCTATCCTGAAATTAGTCAAGGTCCTCTGTGGTCGCGACTTTGCTTTCGAAAACCCTTCGACACCGTGAGGGTGTTTGTGTGTCATGAGCATGAGGTCCAGCTAGTGCTATAGCCAGTGCCGGCCCATTTTAGGTCCCATCAGTGGTGCGTCTGCTAGGAGCCATCTATTGTTGAGATATCGAGCTCCACTCTTGATATGCCAGGGTGACCGTTGTGCATTTATGTCACCGACTTGTCAGTTTTTGCAGATGCGGTTGGTACACCGCCCATGAATAATAGCTAGATGACAGCTATCCTTATCTACTCTAGTTCGTGGCTCAGTTAGTATGCCACCTTAGTTAGTTAAGTTTGGTTTGAGACCCATATATAGGGTTCTTCTATTTCTTTGTACTTGAGTTTTTTTGGCTTACACAACTAAGAAGAGAAAAACTATTTTTCAGCCTCCACCCTTGTGTGTATTCCCCCATTGTGCAAGCAAGAAAGCTACAAGTGAGACTCCTTCCTTCTCTCCCACAATCTTGACATGGTATCAGAGCCTTGTTCGTGGTAAGGAGCTCAAGAAAGCAAGCCAAGCGCACGGTGTTCTGGTAAGAGGAGCACTTTCGCTTTCATTTTCTGTTTTGGGAGCAGATCTCTGCAGGTAGCACAGCCGAAAATTGCAAGAGTGCATTATCTCAGGTTGAGACGCCCTTCGCAGTGAAGGAAGAGCCCTGTTTTTTTGATTTGAGGCCATTTCGGGGCCTGTTTTGGAGGTGGAACTTTTTTGCACGCACTCAGAAAAAGGCCCAGTTTTATGCTGTGCGACCACTGTTCTACAGGTCGGTGAAAAGTTATTGTAGAAATTGTATCGTATGCTTGTGTGCAGAGACATTGGGAGTTACAGAATCATCCTTGTTGCTTGTTGATGCAAAATCGTCACTAGGAAGTGACTGTGTGGTCAAATACCACCTTTGTCAGTTTTGTAGATTAGCCCTTGTGAGGCTGAAGCTGTGTTCTTTGCAGTGACAGAATTTGTTTGCAGTGTTTTGTAATGCCATCTGATTCTCTCTCACAGATTGTCACTGAAAAGCTTGACAAGAATAACTTCCAAGCATGGAAGTTTAGAATGACGAAATCCTTATGGAAAAAGGATATTGGGAATTTGTTGCAGGAAATGAAGAAGAACCAGTTCTTCCTGATGTCCCCAATCAACAGCAAATGCAGGCATTTAAAGCATGGCATGAGAGAGCCAGGAAAGTTATGTACTGGCTGTCTATCAGCATTTAAGACTCCATGATTGTGCATATTCAAGATACAAGTACGCCAAAGGAGGCATGGATACTTTGTCAAAAATGTATAGCACAAATACGCAAGCCAGGAAAATGCAGCTCAAGCAAGAGTTGCATAATGTGCAAAGAGAAAATATGAGCATCAATGACTACCACATGAAGGTGAAGAAGATTGCAGACGCACTTGCTTCCATTGGGTCGCCAGTGGAAGATGATGATTTAGCTTCTGTGACCATGAATGGTCTAGGAAAGGATTATGCACAGTTCCGAACATCAATTTCCGTCCGTGAAAGATTTCTCGATTTTGAGGAGTTGATTGCTCTTCTAATTTTTGAGGAGCAGAGAAATGGTGGTGCATCTTCTTCAGGAGGAACTTCAAAAGAAGCTGTCTTCTACTCAAATCCTGGAAGAGGTAGAGGCAGAGGTAGAGGAGGCCGATCTGGAGGCCGTGGTAGAAATCAGAATATGCAGCAAACTCAAGAAAACCAGTTCTATGGAGGAGGACGTGGTAACTTTAGAGGCAGGGGGAGCCAAAGAGGTCGTAGTGGATGGCAAAGAGGCCAAAATGTAAACAATAATGTTGAATGCTACTACTCTGGTAAAATGGGTCATATGGCTAAAGATTGTTATAAAAAGCAGAATGACATCATGAATGGAAAACTGCAACAAGGGAATTATGCATCTTCTAGTAGACAGGGTGATGACAGAAATGAGCATTTGTTTATGGTGCAACACATGAACAATTCTGTGACAAGTGCAGAAGAAAGCAACGATGTATGGTATGTTGACTCAGGTGCATCAAACCACATGACAGCTCATGCAAAATGGATGGAGGATGCAAGGAAAATGGAAAAACTAGAATTTGTGGAGACTGGTGATGATACTGCACATCCTATTGTGTAGATTGAAAAAATTCCTTTGTCTATGCAGGATGGGAAAAAGAAATACCTGTCCGATGTATTTCATGTCCTGAATATCACCAAGAATCTGGTTTCTGTTGGTCAAATGGTTGAGCAGGGCTTGCAGGTCAGATTTAATCCTCATGGATGCTTTGTTGAGGATATGAAAAATAAAGGTCACTTGATAGCAAAAGAAAAGAAGAAGGGCAGAATGTTTACGTTGGATGCAGACATGTCTGAATTGAGTGTAGCAATGTTTGCACATGGGACCAGTGTAGTTGCAGATATTGATATCTGGCATAAACGCATTGGTCATGTTAATGTACAACGACTTAAATAAATGCAGGCCCAAAATATTGTTGTAGGATTGCCTAAATTCAAGGTTGCAGAAATGCATAAGGTATGTGAAGCCTGCCAATTTGGAAAACAGGCAAGGAAACCATTTCCTAGACATGTTCAAGAGAGTGAGAAGCCATTGGAATTAATCCACTCTGATGTGTGGACTACAAAAGCTGCATCTCTTGGAGGCTGTCATTATTTTGTCACTTTTATTTTGATGACTATAGCAGAAAATTTTGGGTGTATTTTATGAAAAAGAAAAGTGAAGTTTTTGGGCATTTCAAAACTCTTAAAGCTATGGTTGAAAAAGAAACAGGCCTGCAAATAAAATGCCTAAGGTCAGATGGAGGGGGAGAGTACCTCTCAAATGAGTTTGCAAGGTTCTTGCAGGAGCATGGCATAAAGCAACAATATTCATGTAGTCATACTCCACAACAAAATGGAATTGCAGAAAGGAAAAATAGGCATATTGGAGAGGTATCTCGAGCCATGCTCAACGAAAGAGACTTGCGAGATTTCTACTGGGATGAAGCAGTTGCTACAGCAGTCTACATAATGAACAGGACTCCTACTGCAGCAATACATGGGATGACTCTAGAGGAGAGGTATACTGGTAGGAAACCAGATATTTCTCATTTGAAGATTTTTGGTTGCATTGCCTATGTTCATGTGCCAGATGAGTTGAGATCCAAGTTGGATCCAAAAGTTGAGAAGTGCATCTTTATTGGTTACTCTCTGCAGCAGAAAGGGTATAGATGCTATAATCCTTCTACTCGTAAGTTTACATTGAGCAGAGATGTTGTTTTTGATGAGATGAGTAGCTGGTATAAACCAATAAATGTGATTGATGATGTAGATGCACAAAATGGTAATGCTGCACAAAATTTACAGCAGCAGTCATAAAATATTAGTGGACCTGGAGTGTCCTCTAGCAGTGGTTCATATTCTTCGCCATGGACAGGCAGATTGAGATCATGAGAATCTCCTCAAAACAATGCAGATAGTGGTATGCAGGTTTCACGAAAAGGAAAAGAGAAGGTAGATTAGCCCATGTTTGATGTGAATGCAGGTCACTCTTATATGGATGGTGAATCCAGTGGCTCAGAACAGAGCATTGATGATGAGTTGGGTATTCCTTCTATTGTTATACCTGGAGTAAGGAAGACCAGGGATGTTTTGAGAGCACCTGGGAGTGAACCTACTTTACGTAGGTCTACCAGAGCTAGGTATCCTGTGGATAGGCTGAAATATGATGGATTTACAGCCATTCACTATGCATATATGGTCAAAGTGATATAGGAACCAAAACCCACTTCTTTTGAGCAAGCCATGGGAAAAGAAAAATGGGAGAAAGCCATGGATGAAGAAATGGATGCCTTGGAACCAAATGCTACATGGGAGTTGGTACCTTTGCCTAAAGGTAAAAATGCAATTGGCTGTAAGTGGGTTTATAAGGTGAAGCACAATGCAGATGGTTTTGTGAACAGATACAAGGCAAGATTAGTAATAGTGCCTCTGCAAGAGCCGAATCCCACTTGGTGAGCTAATCACCTCAATGCCCAAGAAATAGCGCAACTCTCCCAAATCCTTCATCTCAAGCTTTTGCTTCAATAGCATTTTCACATGAAGGATATCTTCATCACTGTCACCTGTCATAATCAAATCATCAACATAAATGACAAGTAGCATAATACCTTTCTCTGTTTTTCTCACATAAAGTGAGAAATCTGCCTTGGAAATCTGAAAGCCAATAGTGTCAAGATACTGTCCTATCTTATCAGACCATGCTCTAGGTGCTTGCTTCAAGCCATACAAGGCTTTCTTCAATCTGCAAACAAACTCAGGATGAACAGTATGCACATAACCTGGTGACTGCTCCATATAGACCTCTTCTTGCAAATCACCATGCAAGAAGGCATGCTTTACATCCATCTGATGTAAAGACCATCCCTTTGATGCAGCCATAGCAATGACTGCTCTTACGATTGCCATCCTTGCAATCGGACTGAATGTTTCTTCATACTCAATGCCATATGTTTGTGCATACCTTGGACATGCTGTCCAAATATGGGATGACATGCTGTAAGCCTATTTCAGTTCCTTTGGAGCAGAATGTGAAGCTGAGCGCAGATACAGGTGAGCTCTTGGAAGACCCTACTATGTATAGACGCATAGTAGAAAGTTTGATTTATATGACTATTACTAGGCCAGATTTGAGCTATGTTGTTGGATTGGTAAGTCAGTTTATGCAGGCTCCAAGGAAACCACATTTGGATGCGGCTAGATGCATACTCAGGTATGTGAAGTCCACATTGCAGTATGGACTATTTTATGAGACTGGGGTTCAGATACAGTTGCATGGATACACTGATGCTGATTGGGCTGGTAGTATTTCGGATAGATGATCTACCACTGGATATGTGTTCTCTTTTGGGAGTGTTGCAGTCACTTGGAGCAGCAAGAAACAACCTACAGTTGCCTTGTCGAGCACAGAGGTTGAGTACAGGGGTGCAACAATGGCTGCATGTGAGGTAGCTTGGTTGCATAAGCTACTTTATGATATGCATTAGTCTACAGATGGGCCAGTTGTCATTTATTGTGACAACATGAGTAGTATACACTTGGCAAATAACCCACTCTATCATGCTAGAACAAAGCGCATTGAGGTGCATTATCACTATGTGCGGGAGAGGGTTTTACTAGGTCTTATTGATCTAGTTTATGTCAGCACAGAGGATCAGGTAGCTAACATATTCACGAAGGCATTGGGCGTAGAGAAGCTGCGCAAGTTCAGAGACCTGCTTGGTGTGTAGGAATTGGGATTGAGCTCGAGGGGGAGTGTTGAGATATCGAGCTCCACTCGTGATATGCCAGGGTGATCGTTGTGCATTTATGTCACCGACTTGTCAGTTGCAGATGCGGTTGGTACACCGCCCATGAATAATAGCTAGATGATAGCTATCCTTATCTACTCTAGTTCGTGGCTCAGTTAGTATGCCACCTTAGTTAGTTGAGTTTGGTTTGAGACCCATATATAGGGTTCTTCTATTTCTTTGTACTTGAGTTTTTTTGGCTTACACAACTAAGAAGAGGAAAACTGTTTTTCAGCCTCCACCCTTGTGTGTATTTCCCCATTGTGCAAGCAAGAAAGCTACAAATGAGACTCCTTCCTTCTCTCCCACAATCTTGACATCTATAAGTGGTGGTTTTTGGATCTAGGGTTTTTAGTGACCAAAAGGAAGTTGGTTTATGTCCTCTGACAAGGACCGTCAAGCCGAAATCCAAAAAGCCGAACGTGCTGAGAGGGCTAGATGGCGGTTAGAGATCGTAAGCCATTATTATCCTTAATGGAGTAGCCCAGTACGTATATGAAGCAGTGGTCTTAGTCACCCAGCTGCTCCACATATTCCGTTAGGTGTAGGAGGAAGTGTAAGTTCTTCCTCTCCTCCACCAAGTCTACCCACTTCAAGTGGGGGTGTGAATCCGTCAGTTCAAGCTCCTACTGCTAATCCAACTGTCACCATGGCACAGCCTATTGCAATTCCTGCAGGGACGCCAGATTTACCAGCCTTAGGAGTTCCCTTGCCCATTTTTAATGGGTTAGCGGAAGAGGACGCAGAATTTCACATTTGTGAATTTCAAAGATTGATGTTCAATTATCACATCCAAGATGAGGGACATCTCATGATGTTCTTCAATATGACGTTAAAAGGAAGGGTTGCGGTATGGTATCATAGCATAGAGTCTAGAACCATAACCACCATTGATCAATTCTATGCAGCTTTCTGAGCGGAATATGCCCCTGAAAGAGGTGGCCAATATTGGTTGCGGGTCTTGAATGTAACGCGCCAAGATCCTCACGAGAATGTGAAAGCATATGCCAAGAAGTTGAAGGAAGTATTTCAAAAGTTACAGACTTACATTCCCATTCCGCTGGCTTCCCAATTGCAATACTTTTTGCATGGGTTGGATTTTAATATCCAAGTACAATTGAGCAATGTGGCCTTGGCAGACATAGACACCGCTATTACGCGGGCAGAGGGAGTAGAAGCACGATTACAAATGGCCTACTCCTCTTGAATGAATGTTAATGGGGGTTTAGTAGCTAGTGGCAATCCATCATTGAGGAATGGAAGTCAAGGGATGCCTATGACTAACCCTATTGGGGAGAGGGAGTGTGGTTTCGAATGTACCTTTACTACCCGCTCCTCCCAGTGTGACTATGCCTATGGCAAGTCAGTTGGCTCCACCAAATGTTGGAGGCCAAGTTTCCAATTCTAACGTTGTTCCTGTGGGTCAATAGCCAATGCCAAATCAGATTGTTAGGCCAATGGAACGACGGGTTGACGATCGAGGCTACGAGTCGAGTGCATCTAATATTCTTGGCAAAGTCAAGGATATGATGAAGCATTATACCGACATGATTTTCGAACAATATCGAAAAATAGCCGTTGACGTTAATTTTTTGAATAAGCAACAAAATTTGATAGGGAGTCGATGCCTTGAAGAGGGTGGACCCTCTAGATTCAGTTGTAAATGGTGTGGTGGATAGCACTTCCCCAGAAACTATCCAAATGTGAAATGTGACATTTGTGGGAAGTTGAGCCATTTAGCTACTACCTGTTGGAGTAAGATTAGTTCCCTCCAACAAGGGAGTAAATAGCCAGGTCCTGTGAATCATAGAGCACAAGGAAATAGCTTGCAGCAGAATGATGCACCAAGACAAATATTGCAGAGGGGAAAACCAACTATAGAAGAGTTGCCACAAGGCAACGGAGTCAGCCTTATTGAGGCTATACGAGTCAATGATACTGAAACCTCTAACTTAAGAGCTGTGACAAGAGGCCAAAAGGCTAAAGAGGTTGACAAAGATAATGCAAAACCAGTTGAAAGAAACCCTAAACAAGGGAATAAGGGGACGCAAGTCCAGAATTCTAGCATAGAAGGGGGACCGCTAAGGCCGGTTGATAGAAAAGGCGACCCTAAGAAGGATGAGGAAGTGCCAAGAAAGAAGGCAAGAGCTAAGAAAGAAACACCAAAACCGGTCCCAAGACCAAAAGAGAGGATGGTTTGGCGAGAAAAGAGAGCTTTGGCTACTTATCATGATTTTGATCTAGCAAGTTCTCTTTGTGAAGTTAAACTAGATGTGAACCTCTTGCAATTGATTAAATTATCTCCAGGAGTATGCAAGGAATTTAAGAAGATCCTGCATATAGGGTATATAGTAGAACCTTTGGGCATAGCACGAGTAGGGGAAGATTGGTTTGATCATGCTGAAAAGAATTTTCCTAGGGTTCCATGATGGAACCTAGAACGGGCCGGCACTGGCTCGTGCACTAGCCGGACCTCTATCTCACGCGCTCAACAACCCCATGGCCTCGTGACTAGGAGTGTTGATGACACATACATTGCCTTCCTAGACATCTTGTGTTTGTATTACATCGTTTGTAGTCTACTCTTCTCTCACCCACTACTCCTCAGAGGGAGTCCCTTACACATTGCCTAATGGCACGAAGCACAGACATAGGGGGTCCTCCAACGGCTGAGTGCTGCCACCCCTCTGCGACTCTCCTACACCTTGGGGATTAGCCCCTCAGTGCGTCGCTCAACATATAAACATTCCGTACAAAATCCACTCAAGGTACCATTTAATCGTATACAGGAATGTACCATTGTCCTTACTTCTCTTTCCCCTAGACCCCATGACTAACCTATGGCTTAGGGTGTCCTGTCTCTCACTCAACGTGGGTCAAGGTCCTAATGAAAGCAATTGTTGTGCATCCAGGATTTCTGATACCTTTAAATATTTCCATGATTTATGCATATTGTGAATGCTAAGTGCTCAAACAATTGTAAAATCAATATTGTGCATATGTGGAAAACATCCTTTCAATGATTTTCAACTACCGTTCTTATGCGGCGTTGCACGAACCTAGCACCAAGGAAACCCTCGTGCTACTAGGCTCTCATTCTATAATTATTCACCGACCTATATGGCATGCAAACAAAAACCAGCAATCTTTTCATCATTTTACTCCGCATTTAGACACATTTTAACCACTCTACCCTCCCATCGATCAAATGTTGCATTGTGGTATAGATTTATAGGGCATTTTGCCATCATTTTGTGCGTAAAAAGCGGGAAAAACACACTAGAACAAGAAGGTGGGGTTGAACTGAGGCAAATCCTTATGCTTCAGTCCCCACAAATATTCACAAACATTGTTCTTAATTTTCATTAATTTTTCGCACCCAAAATACATTTTTTCCCTATTTTTAGTGGTTTTTCTCTATTTTCCCTTATTTTCTGCATTATTTAATTACTGAAAATTAAAAATAGGTTATGGGCTGTTCTTTCTTGCAACAAAAATGAAAATTTAGTTGGTGTTCCTATTTATTCTTCCATTTTCATGCCCAAAAACATCATTTTTCCTTGATTTTCCATATTTTACGTGTTTTAGTGTATTATTTTGAGTCACAAGATGCATGTTTTTCTGATTTTCTGATTATGATCAACAAGTACTCATGGAAAATAGCAACATAAACAATTTTTAGCCCACATGAACAACATTTTATCAATCAAAAGCCATGAAATCTCAAATTTCCTTTGAAAAATTTGAATTACTGCTCATTTGCGTGTTTCGGGTTTCATGTCCATGGCTGCAAATCTCAAAATTAGCAGCACTTCATGCTCATGACGATCACAAGTCACCATTTCCAGCCTGTGGAGCAATGCGATCGATGCCGGACAAGCCTCCACCATTCTTTCTTCTTCCTTTCTCTTCCCACATGAACTTGCCTTTAGAAGAGAGAGAGGGAGGAGAGAGAAAGACTAGATTTCTATCTTAGTATTCAGGCCATCAATTGACGGGCGAAGGGCGGTGATAAGATTAGCAGGCAGAGGGGGAACAAGGGCAAATGTCGATTGGTATGGTTGTTCACAGGCAGCCATGATGATCATTAAGCATGTTGGCGCAAAAAACGGCCGCCTGCTACCCACGCTTTTCCTTATGTTTCCATCTCTTCATTCTCTCTCCACAATTGCATGTTGCATAAAATGTTGGGGGTTCCCAAAATTCATGCCCACTTTGGCCACTCCAATGTCCACCTCTTTAAATCTTGCCCAACTTCTTGGCCATTTCCCCGTCCGGACTCGGAATTGAACTCTGAAAAATCCTGGGCGTCCGGCTTGGCATCCCGCATTGGGCAGTAGCTCATGTCAACCCGCACGACTGTCTGAAAAATTATGAAAAATCAACAAGTGTCGCTCGGGCACCTTTAAAGCACTTTGGTGCTTAAAATCGTCCTGGATCGAGCCGCCGCCTTTGACGTCGAATATTTTCCCCTTGATATTCATAATTTTTAGCTATTTTTAAGCACTTTCCGGCACCAAAATTCCACTCTCATTGGCGACCACGGGATAGGGTGACTCAGCCCGTCGAATCCACGAACATATCTGCACATAAACAACCAAAGAAGCATCAAACTGATACAAAACAAATATATAATAAAACTCAGCACAATGCTCCCCCTACCCCTGGCAAAACCAAGGCATGACATCTGCAAGGAGTAGGCCTAGCATCATCTAATAGAAGATCCGAAGCGAGTCACTAACCAACTGCTCCAACACAGCCAAACTAAAAACCCTATCAAAGAGGTTGCCCTAAGTGGTAGTCTGAACTACTTACCAACTAAAGACAACACAACTAGGAGCTCCTACAAGGCGAGGACTCCTATAGCTTGATCAAGGAGTATTTTCTTTCAGTACATTTCTTCTTTTAGGGTTTTTATTTTATTAACATACTTGGGCATATAAAAAGGAGGGAGCTGAGCGTAGTGACCCAAGGAGAACAGGGCATCGGCCTCAAGACCTATCTCGGCACCCAAGAACCTACCAAGCCCTCGCAAGGCGACACTTAATCCTTTTCTAACGCTCACTTTTATTTTCGCTCCAACCTTCCTTGTTTTGTCATTTTTTTTTCCAGCAAGAAGCCACCCCTAGGAAGACAAGGCATCGGCCCCGGTTCTGACTCGTCCCCAGGAACCTACCAGGCCTTCGCAAGGCGATGATCAACTGCCTATACATTTTCATTTCATTTCTCTTTTTTTTTTTGGATAGGGGTTAGAACCCCTTTTTACACACCTTCGTATTTATATTCATCTTTTAGGATGTTCAGGGTTTCTTGGCATCATCATTATTATCTTCTGGCAGGCTTCTCTAACTGCCTCACTACTAATAAGAACTCATAGAACGGCTGCCTAGCAGGCTAGCAGAACAGGGCCACTAGGACTTCCTTCTAAAATAGGTCTTTTGATGCCTGACAATGTCTTTACAGGAGGCAATGACTACTCCGACCTCCCTCAAACATACTTAGCCTAAACCTGGGACTTCATGCCTTGGTTGCCGGTCCCCAACAAAAAATGTATCCCCTTGACAAGTACAAATACACATATAACAGGAAAGAAAGGTACTCGTAAAGGAGAGGTATCACCTGGATTGGCCACAAGAAGCTTCCATCGCAGCAAAGGCTCCTCTAGGCTCCACCAAATTCCACGAATCACAAAACTTGTCCAGCACAACACTTAAAACAAAAAACCCGATTAAACGCACCCGCACTAGACAGGGAAATGGCCCTCTTGGCCTAATGAAATCAAACAATACTACGCATAACATCCTCCTGGAAACAACTATGATAAACATGAAAGCATACCATTCCCAGGGGAACAGAGGCTCGTAGCCCTAAACTAGGTGCATTAAATTATGACCCATCCCTCCTGCGTATATCGCAAGAGGTGTTCGCATCACATGTCGTCTAATCAGTCTGTGGGTCCAAGATAATAAAGGCAGATGAGTCTCGCCTACCCTCTGCATCACCCAGATCAACCATCGTCTGCCAAAGAGGGCATGTTTAGAAAGCATACCCCACAACTGACCAGGTCCTGTCTCACCATCAATAGATATATCGGGACAAGGGCCACAATTAAAGAAGAGGTCTTCTTCATACGCAAGGTTAGCCAATGAATCGGCAAACTGATTCCAATTTCATGGAATCAACTGAAAAGACACTCTATCAAATTCGTCTAGCAGGGCTATGGCAGTATGATGGTACATGCAAAGGATGGGGTTTTGTACCATGTACGTCCCATTGAGTTGATTTAAAACCAACTGAGAGTCCCCTTTCACCAATAACTGGCGGATACCACCCTTCTTGGAAATGTTCAAACCCATAATCAGGGCTTTGTATTCGGCCATATTATTGGTAAAATTCACCCCGAGATAAGCAACTAACTTCATTACAATGCGTCGTCGGGGGTCTCGGATGACAACTCCTACACTTCCTTTTTTGCATGCACCCCTGGACGCCCCATCAAAGTACAAGGTGTACGTCCATAAAGGGTTTACATATCCTGCCATCCTGAACTCTACTCGTAATTATGGTAATCGAAATTCAGAATATTCAACGGGTGGACCGTAGGCTCCATCCCTCCTGCATCATTGAATTCAACAGGGATGCTCGTCAAAATTTGTAGGCAGTGATGGCAGAAGACCTTGATCTCCCAAATAAATGTCCCGCCTTCTTGCTCAATCACCTTATATCCTTTGCTCCACCAAATGAGCTTTCCCTGATGATACCTCTGTTCTAAATATGGGTGTTCTAAATAAGGGATCAGACGACCCATCAACCTCTATCACAATGTCCTTGCAGATATTTGATCGATCTCTCCTAGACCTGCAAGGTAGTCATAGTATTAGTGCAATCAGAAATAATAAGGTTTAATCTTATTAAGATTAACTTTATTTTTAAATTCTACCCCCTCAAGGTCAGCTAACAAGACTGTGGATTTATTCTTTCCTATTCTAACGATCCTATAGGGCCCGTCCCATTTGGGCTCTAGCTTGCCTGGAAATAATTCATGTCGTGCATCATAATATAGAACAAGTTGTCCTTTCTTGAAGGTGTATTTCTTGGCTTTGAGGTCGTGTAACTGCTTCATTCGACGCTTTGCCACTTCTTGGTGCAATAAGCTCTGCAGCTTAAGCTCATCTAAATGTGCCAGTGTCGTCAAGCACTCAAAAAGTGCGTCTTCATCACTCAAAGAATGATTGATGGCAAACCGAATAGTCGGCAGCTCAATCTCTAAAGGCAAGACACACTCCTCCCCATATACGAACTTGAACGGGGTATGGCCAGTGGCTCGTTTGAAGGTCGTATTATAGGCCCACACTACCACGTATAACTTTTTATCCCAATCCCGTTTCTTTTCCGACACAATTTTGGACAGAATGCCCACAAGCTGCTTGTTGGTGCTTTCAACTTGCCCATTGGCTTGCGGGTTATATGGGGTTGTCTTATTATGCTTGATTTGCCAAGCCTCTGTCAAGCTTTTGATTACCTTATTCAGGAAATGGGTTCCGCGGTCCGACAGTAATTCTTTCGGCGGACCAAAATGGCATATTATCTGCTCTAAAAGGAAACTAGCAGTTTCTTTAGCATCATCTTTCCTTGTTGCACGTGCTTCTGACCACTTTGTGAAGTAGTCAGTTGCTACAATGATATACCTCTTTTGCGCAGTCGACGACGGAGTAATAGGACCCACAAAGTCTATTCCCCACTTCTCAAATGGAAGTATTGCCATAATAGGGGTGAGTGGTCGTTTCCTATTCTCTCGACTATCATGTCGTTGACAAATATCACATCTCTTAACATACGCAAACGCATCTTGGAAGATGGTAGGCCACCAATAACCTGCTCTTAAATCCTTTTGTGCTATAAGCCGTCCAGCAAAATGGCCACCGCAAGCAGAATCATGGCACTCTTCCAAAATGAATGGCACCTCGTCAGGCATCACACATCGGCAATAGATGTCATCAACCCCTTGCCGATATAATGTACCTGCAATCAAGGCAAACTTTAATGCTTGCTGCCTAATTTTCAGTTTCTTAGCTTTAGATAATTCGGATCCCGCCTCTCCAGTCGATAAATAATGCGTTATTGCAGCGTACTAGGAGGGAATAGACGCCGTATCTATTTTAAATAACAACTCCATGTCACTACCTTCAGCCACAGATTCTTTTGGCTTCCCAAAGTCCACAAGACATTCCACGATGCCTTGCAACCTTGGTGGCTTACTCCTGATTTCATAATCAAATTCCTGCAAAGTGATTAACCACTTCGCTAAACGATCAGGCGGCTGTAGCTTATTCATCAATAATCGAAGTCCCTCCACCCTCGTATACAACACGACTTTCTCATAGAGAATATAATGCCTGAATTTCTTGGTCCCAAAGACCATTGCTAGACACAACTTCTCCATGTAGGTATAATTGATCTCGGATACCCCCAGCTTCCGGCTAGCAAAAGCAATCGGGTGGTACCACTTCTCTTCCCAAATTTGGGCTTAACAGCAGCTGATACTATACATGGTGGCTGCTGAGAATATATAGAACACCTCACCTCTTTTAGGTGCTTTTAAAACGGGTGCTCTTGCTAGCTCTTGTTTCACATCCTCGAATGCTACCTTACAAGGGTCACCCCATTCAAACAAACAGCTAAAGGATAATAAATTTATAAGTGGCAACATTCTTTCTGCCAAGGCGTTTATGAATCTACGGTAATAACCAATGGAAGACAGAAAGCTATGAACTTCTTTCGAAGTGCGTGGTGGATCCATGGCAACTATAACTTTGACCTTCTCGGGGTCTGTTGCAAGTCCTACCGAACTGACCACATGACCCAGCAATAGCCCATAAGGTACTCCAAAAACACACTTCCCTGGGTTTAGGGCGATGCAGAATTGTCTACAGCGCTCAAAGCATTTTCTTAAAATGATCAGCTGCCTTTCTCTCACGATGGCGGCCCCTAAGTCATCAATAAACACCTTCAACTCTTCAGGGGATATGTCACCGAATGTCTTATCTGCTATTCGTTGCCACGAACCAGGCGCATTGCATAAACCAAAGGCCATCACATGGTACACAAAAGTACCAAATACAGTAATAAAAGTTGTTTTCAACTTGTCCTCTTTTGCAATTGCCATCTGGTTATATCCTGCAAAGCAATCCATAAACGAATATATCTCCCTACCTGCTAATTGATCCAAAATCTGGTCAATAAATGGCAACGGGTAGTAGTCCTTAACTGTCTGCTTATTCAGCTCCCTAAAGTCTACACATAATCGAATTTGATTATTCTTCTTCTTTCTGATCACAACTGGCGAACACCATTCCGTGTGTTGCACAGGAAAAATCAAACCCGCTTTTCGAAGCTTCTGTAACTCTTCAAACAGTCCGTCCCTTAGTTCGAAAGGCATACGGCTTACTTTCTGTCATTTTTTCATGACAAAAATACAAATTTAAGTACTCATGGAGTTGATTTTGTGTAATTTTCAATTCTATATTTTACAAGAATAATATAGTTCTGGTTTAGACTCAGGGAAGTTACTATATGTATATCCTCTACATCACATGCATTCAAGACCTATTTATGAATATTCTTAATCGTTGTGAATTTCTCTTGAATAAAATAAAAACCTTTTCTGTTCAATCTATAAATAACCTCTCTATATACATGGTTATGTTGATACTTGACATTGCTGTTTATGCCAAGATATGCTGATGTTGAGCTCTAAAACTTGGATTTGAGCTCAATTGTTTAGATTTGGGAAGTGGCTATTTACTCCTTTGATTTTGACTTGCCAAGTTGAAGATTTATTGAAGATATATGCCCTTGGATGTATACATGATGTACTTTGGGCACTTGAATGCTATGAGCTCTATGTAGTATTAATATTTCTTTACTACTTTGGATATCCATATTTGCTCTAGTGGGAGTACTGGGTATTTTTTTCATAGAGTTTGATTCATTTGAGATAGTGGAAGAATGTCTTATATGCTCTCTTGGTTTAAGCATATAATGTCATTGTAGAGTTTTTTACAGTGGGATGATTTGCCTTTGACTAAGATATCTTGTACCACACTTAATGTTGATGGATTGTTAGTGGTGGATACATGCCTACATGCATTGTGGTATTCATCTATATACTTGATACCTTGGATGCTTTGACTATGGGAGCTTTCGCTTAACCGCCAAGACCCAAAGACTGCTTATTGCTCAAGCATTTCAAACCAAATGCTAATGGCTACCTCTCACATAGCCATACACACCCTTAAGCCTATGAGTGTAGTGAGCTTACCTCAATTCCCGATCGAGTATCCTCCTGTGGAGCGCTCACACAAGGCATGGGGGGAGATTGCACCCAATTGGTCTCTTGTTCATGTCGTGCAAGCTTTCTACATTGATTTGTGTGCAAAAAGTAGAGTTATTTTGTTCTTGGGGACCTTCTGACGCTCACTATGCGTGCTTACGGCATCTGATCTGTGCACCAATGGTATTAGAGCAAAGCTGAGATCGAGAGCTTCCAATTGCTTACCATCTTGTGCGAAGGTGGAGCTCCTAGAATGATCGAGCTCTACAGTCAGTTTCATCGTGAACGGTCGATACGGGTGTGTTCCTGGAGGTCAAGAACCCCTATCTGCATCCTCTGACCGCAAATGACCGGCCTGAGGAGGCGAGGACCACGTCAACGGAATTGTATGAACAGCAAGACTAGGAGGAATGCCTCTCAGCTCATCATAACTCCAGGCAAAGATATCACGGAATTCCTGAATCAAGGCCACATAGTCCTCCCTTTCTGCTGTGCTGAGCATAGAACCTAATTTGATTGGCCGTGAATCATCAAGCGTACCAAGGTCTAGCTCGATAACATCTGCATCTCTTATACGATCTTGGCCCTCTATCGGCTCGTTCAAAGTGATCTGATAGATGTCTTCCGTGGTGGATCCCTCTTTGGACTCATCACTCGATGATATCTCACTGGTAGATAAATCTTCTAATGTCTCCAATTCTGTAGAAGATAGAGGAGCTCTCTCAGTCTGCGGGGACTCAGGATAAGCATCAACCACCACACGCTGGGCACCTCTGCCAAATATTAGTCGACCGGCGGGTATATCTACTTGGCAGTCCGCTTGCAAGATCCAAGGTCGTCCGAGTAATACTTGGTAACTTGGACAGCCTGCAAAACGAATCACCCTAAAGTCCAACAGGCATTCTACATTTGCAACAATGACATGGACCTTAGTAATGCAGCCTTCCGGCTGCCTCAAACTATCATCTGTTATTCTGAGAATTTTGGAGGTATCTTTCTGGATTGCAAGACCCAACCTTTCCATCAGTTCAGAACTCATAATGTTAACAGATGATCCCGTGTCGACAATGGCATAATCTACTAATATCCCATCGACATAGGCCGCAACCCTTGGGCAATGCTTCTCAGCATGCTCGAACCAGTCATCACCAACTCGTGCAATACCCAAAGGTTCTACGATATACCCGGTACGTAGGATCTTCCTAAATTCCTTGCCTACTCCTGGGGAAAGCTTAATAAGCTGTAAAAGATTCACATCCGGCTTGACTTCGCAAAGAGAGCTCGCCAAATCAAATTCATGATAGTTCGATAGAGCTCGCTTTTCATGCCAAACCATCCGGTCTTTAGGTCGTTGAACCGGCTTTATTGCCTCTTTCTTAACTTTCACCTTCTTCTTTGGTGGTTCCTTATCGGCTTTACTTTCCACGGGCTTCAAAGGTCCCCCTTCCATGGCAGGATCCAAAACTTGCGTTCCTTTGTCACCTTGTTTAGGGTTTCCGTCGACAGGCTTATCCTTGTCGGCCTTGTCGGCCTCTCTACCCTTTTGACCTCTTGTAAGGACAGCTCGTAGATTAGAGGTTTCAGCATCATTAACGCGTACAGCCTCAATCAAACTAACCCCACTACCACTGGGTAGCTCCTCCACTGTAGTCTTTGGTCATTGAAGTATTTTTTTAGGCCCATCTTCTCGCTGGGAATCATTTTCTTCTGCATGATGATTAACAGGCCCTGGCTGCCGACTACCGCGCTGGAGGGAACTGATCTTACTCCATCAAGTAGCTGCTAAATGGCCGGATTTTCCACAGATGTCGCACTTAACATTTGGGCAATTTCTTGGATAGTGTTGCCCACCACACCATTTGTAGCTAAACCTCGAAGGTGCACCCTCATCTGGGTATCTACTTCCTATCAAATTTTGTTGTTTTTTAAGGAAGTTGACATCAACGGCTATTTGCCGATACTGCTCCGTAATCATGTCGGTATAATGCTTTATCATGTCCTTAACCTCGCCAAGAACATTGGAAGCGCTCGACTCATAGCCTTGGTCATTACCATGTCGTTCCATCGGCCTAACAATTCGATTAGGCACTGGTTGTTGAGCCACATGCATGGTATTAGAATTGACCGCCTAGCCTCCACCATTTGGAGCCATTTGAATGCCCGTAGGCATCGACATGCTAGGGGGAGCTGGTAATAAAGGGACATTCTGCATCATGTTCCCTCTCCCATTAGGGTTAGCCATCGCTATCCCTTGGCCACTACTGCCATTGGCCATCACCACATTGTTTCCCAATACTAAACCCATATTTGAATTGCCTCGAGAAGCATAGGCTGCTTGTAGTCGGGATTCCACCTCTTGTGCTCGTGTAATGGCAGTATCTATATCCCCCAAGGGGACACTACTCAATTGCAATTGGATGTTAAAGTCCAAACCATGTAGGAAATATTGCAATTGGGCAGCTACGGGGATAGGAATAGAGGTGTCCAACTTACAAAAAACCTCTTTTATTTTCTTCGCATAAGCACAAATATCCTCGTGTGGTTCTTGGAGGGTCACGTTGAGTACACGCAACCAATATTGCCCACCCCTTTCAGGGGCAAACTCCCTTCGAAAAGCTCCATAAAATGAATCAATATTCAATATGGTTCCGATTTCTAAACCATGATACCATATAGCGGCTCTTCCTTTGAGAGTCATATTGAAGAACATCATTAAATGTCCTTCTTCTTGGATGCGACAGTTAAACATCAGCTTTTGAAACTCCCTAATATGGAGTTCTGCATCTTCCTCAACTAGCCCATTAAAAATGGGTAGCGGGTAACCTAGAGCTGGCAAATCCATCGTTCCTGCTGGAATTGCAATAGGCTGCGCCATAATGAAGATTGGATTTGCACTAGGAATAGGGGACGGTGAGGTTACACCTCCCGCACTTGATGTAGACTGGCTTATGGAAGAAAGGGGAGCACTAGAGCTTCCACCTTCTCCTAACTTACTATTTGTGGCCCCAAGACCACTAGATCCACTCCCTTGTAAGGGTTCAGCACCGCTACGCTTAGGGGAATATCTCCTGAAAATTTCAGCACGTCGCCTAGCTCTTTCGTCTCTCTCTTGCTTTTGGATTTCTGCTAGACGATGCTTATCGATAAATAACGGATCAATCACAGTATCCTTTGGCATAAACTGCTAGTTGGTCCCTAGACAACCAGGATTCGAGGACCGCCACTTTTAAGCGGCTCCCGGCAGACGCACCACTGATGGAACCTAGAACGGGCCGGCACTGACTCGTGCACTAGCTGGACCTCTATCTTACGCACTCAACAACCCCACAGCCTCGTGGCCAGGAGCGTTGAAGACACATACATTGCCTTCCTAGACATCTTGCGTTTGTATTATGTCGTTTGTAGTCCACTCTTCTCTCACCCACTACTCCTCAGAGGGAGTCCCTTACACATTGCCTAATGGCATGAAGCACAGACATAGGGGGTCCTCCAACGGCTGAGTGCCGCCACCCCTCTGCGACTCTCCTACACCTTGGGGATTAGCCCCTCAGTGCGTCGCTCAACATATAAACATTCCGTACAAAATCCACTCAAGGTATCATTTAATCGTATATAGGAATGTACCATTGTCCTTACTTCTCTTTCCCCTAGACCCCACGACTAACCTATGGCTTAGGGTGTCCTGTCTCTCACTCAACGTGGGTCAAGGTCCTAATGAAAGCGATTGCTGTGCATCCAGGATTTCTGATACCTTTAAATATTTCCATGATTTATGCATATTGTGAATGCTAAGTGCTCAAACAATTGTAAAATTAATATTGTGCATATGTGGAAAACATCATTTCAATGATTTTCAACTACCATTCTTATGCGGCGTTGCACGAACCTAGCACCAAGGAAACCCTCGTGCTACTAGGCTCTCATTCTATAATTATTCACCGACCTATATGGCATGCAAACAAAAACTAGCAGTCTTTTCATCGTTTTACTCCGCATTTAGACACATTTTAACCACTCTACCCTCCCATCGATCAAATGTTGCATTGTGGTATAGATTTATAGGGCATTTTGCCATCATTTTATGTGTAAAAAGCAGGAAAAGCACACTAGAACAAGAAGGTGGGGTTGAACTGAGGCAAATCCTCATGCTTCAATCCCCACAAACATTCACAAACATTGTTCTTAATTTTCATTAATTTTCCGCACCCAAAATGTATTTTTTCCCTATTTTTAGTGGTTTTTCTCTATTTTTCTTGTATTTTCCCTTATTTTATACATTATTTAATTACTAAAAATTTAAAATAGGTTATGGGCTGTGGCCCTTAGTTCCTTCTTGCAACAAAAATAAAAATTTAGTTGGTGTTCCTATTTATTCTTCCATTTTTATGCCCAAAAACATCATTTTTCCTTGATTTTCCATATTTTACGTGTTTTAGTGTATTATTTTGAGTCACAAGATGCATGTTTTTCTAATTTTCTGATTATGATCAACAAGTACTCATGGAAAACAGCAACATAAACAATTTTTAGCCCACATGAACAACATTTTATCAATCAAAAGCCATGAAATCTCAAATTTCCTTTGAAAAAATTGAATTACCGCTTATTTGCGTGTTTCGGGTTTCATGTCCATGGCTGCAAATCTGAAAATCAGTAGCACTTCATGCTCATGACGATCACAAGTCACCATTTCCAGCCCGTGGAGCAATGCGATTGATGCCGGACAAGCCTCCACCATTCTTTCTTCTTCCTTTCTCTTCCCACATGAACTTGCCTTTAGAAGAGAGAGAGGGAGGAGAGAGAAAGACTAGATTTCTATCTCAATATTCAGGCCATCAATTGACGGGCGAAGGGTGGCGATAAGATCAGCAGGCAGAGGGGGAACAAGGGCAAATGTCGATTGGTATGGTTGTTCACAGGCAGCCATGATGATCATCAAGCATGTTGGCGCAAAAAACGGCCGCCTCTGCTGCCCACGCTTTTCCTCATGTTTCCATCTCTTCATTCTCTCTCCACGATTGCATGTTGCATAAAATGTTGGGGGCTCCCAAAAGTCATGCCCACTTTGGCCACTCGAATGTCCACCTCTTCAAATCTTGCCCAACTTCTTGGCCATTTCCTCGTCCGGACTCGGAATTGAACTTTGAAAAATCCTGGGCATCCGACTTGGCATCCCGCATTGGCCAGTAGCTCGTGTCAACCCGCATGAATTTTTGAAAAATTATGAAAAATCAACAAGTGTCGCTCGGGCACCTTTAAAGCACTTTGGTGCTTAAAATCGTCCTGGATCGAGCCGCCGCCTTTGACGTTGAATATTTTCCCTTTGATATTAATAAATTTTAGCTATTTTTAAGCACTTTTCGGCACCAAAATTCCGCTCTCATTCCAGCTGATGTGGATGGAATATTAGTGGAACATGCCATTGTAGACATTGGATCCTCCATCAATATCATGAGTTCAGAGTTGATGGAGAGGTTGGGTCTAGGCATCCAGAAAGACAGCTCCACCCTTCTGAGAATGGCTGATGATAGTCTAAGACAACCAGAAGGTTGCATTACTAAAGTCCACGTTACGGTTACAAGTGTAGAATGTTTCTTGGACTTTAGGGTGAAAAGATTTACAGGACGTCCTAGCTATCGAGTCTTGTTAGGGAGGCCTTGGATCTTACGAACAGATTGTCAAGTTGATATACCCGCCTGTCAAGTGGTTCTAGGTAGAGGTGCTAATCGAGTAATAGTCGATGCTTATCCTGAGTCTCCTCAAAGTGAGAGAGCTCCTTTATCTTCTACTGAATTAGAAACAACAGATGATCCATCGGGTAGTGAGACATCATCCAGCGATGAATCTAAAGAGGGGTCCACTACAAAAGATATTTATAAGATAACTCTAAATGAGCCGATAGAGCCGCAAGATAGGATAAGAGACGTGGATGTGATTGAGTTGGACCTTGGCACGCCGAATGATTCACGGCCAATTAAATTAGGTTCCATGCTCAGTTTAGTAGAAAGGGAGGACTATGTGTCCTTGATCCAAGAATTTCACGATATCTTTGCTTGGAGTTATGATGAGCTGAAAGGCATTCCTCCCAGCCTGGCTGTTCATACTATTCCTGTAAAAGAAGGCAGTCATCCTGTGCGTTAGAAGGTAAGGCGTATGTCTTTTGAATTGAGGGACGGGCTGTTTGAGGAGTTGCAGAAGCTAAGGAAAGCTGGTTTGATCTTCCCTGTTCAGCACACAGAATGGTGTTCACCAGTTGTTATCAGGAAGAAGAAAAATAACCAGATCCGATTATGTGTGGATTCTAGAGAGCTGAATAAGCAGACGGTTAAGGATTACTACCCGTTGCCATTTATTGACCAGATTTTGGATCAATTAGCGGGTAGGGAGATATATTCGTTTATGGATTGCTTTGCAGGATATAACCAGATGGCAATTGTAGAATAGAACAAGTTGAAAACAACTTTTATTGCGGTCTTTGGTACTTTTGTGTACCATGTGATGGCCTTTGGTTTATGCAATGCACCTGGATCATGGCAACGAACAATAGACAAGATCTTTGGTGACATCTTCCCAGATGAGTTGAAAGTTTTTATTGATGACCTGGGGGCAGCCACTATAAGGGAAAGGATGTTGATTATTTTAAGAAAGTGCTTTGAGCGTTGGAGACAATTTTATATCGCTCTTAACCCACGGAAGTGTCTCTTTTGAGTGCCTTATGGGGTATTGCTGGGCCATGTGGTCAGTTCAGTAGGGATAGCAACTGACCCTGAAAAGATCAAGGTTATAGTTGCTATGAGTCCACCACACACTCTAAAAGAGGTTCATAGCTTTTTGTCATCCATAGGGTACGATTGGAGGTTTATCAATGCCTTGGCAGAAAGGACGTTGCCATTAATGAATTTATTATCCTTTAGCTGTTCATTTGAGTGGAGCGACCTGTTGAGATATCGAGCTCCACTCGTGATATGCCAGGGTGACCGTTGTGAAAATATGTCATCGACTTGTTAGTTGCAGATGCGGTTGGTACACCGCTCATGAATAATATCTAGATGACAACTATCCTTATCTACTCTAGTTCGTGGCTCAGTTAGTATGCCACCTTAGTTAGTTCAGTTTGGTTTGAGACCCATATATAGGGTTCTTCTATTTCTATGTATGAGAGTTCTTTTTGGCTTGCACAACTAAGAAGAGGAAAACTATTTTTAGCCTCCACCTGTGTGTGTATTCCCCCATTGTGCAAGCAAGAAAGCTACAAGTAAAACTCCTTCCTTCTCTCCCACAATCTTGACATGGTATCAGAGCCTTGTTCATGGTAAGGAGCTCAAGAAAGCAAACCAAGTTGGCAGTGTTCTGGTGAGAGGACCAGTGTTGCTTTCATTTTTCTGTTTTGGGAGCAAGTCTCTGCAGAGTAGCACAGCCGGAAAGTGCAAGAGTGCATTGTCTCAGATTGAGACGCCCTTCGCGGTGTAGCAAGAGGGCAGTATATGCTGTGCGACCACTGTTTTATGTTGTGCAACCACTGTTCTACAGGTCCGTGAAAAGTTACCATAGAAATTGCATTGCATGCCTGTGCGCAGAGACATTGGGAGTTACAGAATCATCCTTGTTGCCTGTTGATGCAAAATCGTCATTACGAAGTGACTGTGTGGTCAAATACCACTTTCGTCAGTTTTGCAGATTTGCCCTTGTGAGGTTGAAGCTGTATTTTTTGTAGTGACATAAATTTTTGCAGTGTTTTGTAATGGCATCTGATTCTCTTTCACAGATTGTCACTGAAAAGCTTGATAAGAACAACTTCCAAGCATGGAATTTTAGAATGACGAATTTCCTTATGGGAAAAGGATATTGCGAATTCGTTGCAGGAAATGAAGAAGAACCAGTTCTTCCTGATGTTCCCAATCAACAGTAAATGCAGACATTTAAAGGATGGCATGAGAGAGCCAGGAAAGTTATGTACTAGCTATCTATCAGCATTTCAGACTCTATGATTGTGCATATTCAGGATGCAAGTACGCCAAAGGAGACATGGGATACTTTGTAAAAAATGTATAGCACAAATACGCAAGCCAGGAAAATGCAGCTCAAGCAAGAGTTGCACAATGTGCAAAGAGAAAGTATGAGCATCAATGACTACCACATGAAGGTAAAGAAGATTGCAGATGCACTTGCTTCCATTGGGTCGCCAGTGGAAGATGATGATTTAGTTTCTGTGACCTTGAATGTTCTAGGAAAGGATTATGCACAGTTCCGAATATCAATTTCCGTCCGTGAAAGATTTCCTGATTTTGAGGAGTTGATTGCTCTTCTAATTTCTGAGGAGTAGAGAAATGGTGGTGCATCTTCTTCAGGAGGAACTTCAAAAGAAGCTGTCTTCTACTCAAATGCTAGAAGAGGTAGAGACAAAGGTAGAGGAGGCCGATCTGGAGGCTGTGGTAGAAATCAGAATATGTAGCAAACTCAAGAAAACCAGTCCTATGGAGGAGGACGTGGTAACTCTAGAGGCAGGGGGAGCCAAAGAGGTCGTGGTGGATGGCAAAGAGGCCAAAATGCAAACAGCAATGTTGAATGCTATTACTGTGGTAAAATGGGTCATATGGCTAAAGACTGCTATAAAAAGCAGAATGATATCATGTTGAGAATCAGCAATCACACTCACTAAATAGCCTCTTTGTATGGAGCTTCAGGGTCAAGGATATGCAGGCTAACCTATCCCATATGCACAATGGTGCCTACTGCAGTTTCCTACTTTCCTATAAAGCATTGTACTTGCTTCCTTTTCTTAATGCAATGATAGTACTCTTTTCTTTTCAGTGAAGTGTCAATGTCATTGTCCACATACACAAGATTTTGTTTATGAGTCCAAGTCTCAATCTTGGAACCTAATTCACTTGTGTAACAAACAGTGTCTTTTCCATCATGAGTCCACACTTCTCCTTCCATCCTCCATAGCTTTCGCCTTTGCCATGCTCTAGATCCCACATTTCTCACATGGTATCAGAGCCCAGTTGGGCATGGCATTGCTTCTTCAGCCTCTCTTGATTCCTCTCAACCTCAATCTAGCTCAATGTCAGCTCATGACTTCATCTCCAAACTCTACTCTCACTGAAGCTTCCATGGCAGCCATAGCCAGACAAGACCTACCTTACTTGGAGCTTCAATAACTTCTCAATCAGGCCATTTCAGCTCTTGATTTCTTCTAGGGAGTTGTTCTTCTACTCAAGGCGCTTCATCCTGGCATGAAAATCGATCACATTGCTGTGCCCTGACCCCGGCATTGCACAAATTCGTCATCGCTGTCCTGAACTGCGCCGAATCTGTTCGAGCTGCCTGCGTGCTTTATACAATCCACGATCTTGATGATTATCATGGGGCTTTGATAGCTCATGAAGTCAGCTTCCTAGGCATGTAAAATTTTTTGATAATGATCAAGTATAGCTCCTACAATCTGAAAAAAACCAGGCCCCTGTCTCAGAAACCCTAATTCCACCATAGCCAAAATTTCTCAAGCTTTTTTTTTCCCCTCAGTTTTTCTTTCTCTTGACACTCAACCCAAGCCTCTGTCACTCTAATCCATTGACCTAGCATCAAATCAAGGAGGGGAAGGACCTGAGAAGATTGAAGAATGACCGAACGATCCCGAACAAGAAGAATCAAGCTCAACATCAACACGGACATAGTGTGTTTTCACACTGTCACTAACTGTGTCTCTTGACACACTGCATTCTGCTCTTCTACTGATAAAATCTCAGAATTCTGGTATTGATTTGCTACTGATCTTGTAACCTCAACATGGGAAAAGACTCTCCAAATGCTCGATTCAAAGGAGTCGGGTTTCACACTTGGCAAACCCGCATCAAGCTCATCTTGATGAAAAAGGGGCTCTGGGCCATCACAAATGGCAAAGAGAAGAAACCTCGGGATGCGGACCTTGCAACTACTTGGCAAAAGAATGATGACAGAGTCCAGGCCATTATCAAACTGGAGCTAGACGACAGTTATATCCACCATGTGGATTACTGTGAGACCTCACAGGATACATGGAAAAGACTTGACACCCTGTTTGGTGCACAATCTAAATCATCAAAGTATGGTCTCCTGATTGAGTTCTTCAGGCTTGAAATGAAGTTCAGCACATCACTTGCCACACATCTCAATTACATGGAAGGACTCCTAACCCAACTTGCAGGAATCAACATTAAAATGGATGAAGATGTTTGCATCGGTGTTCTACTTAAGAGTTTGCCTCCTGAATATAATAATGTATCAACAACTTTAATCAACATGCCAAATCCTGAACTTGTTGATATCTAGGCATCTCTGTTAGAAGAAGAAAAGAAACTTAAAAGAAAAGAAGAGCCCATCACTTCAAAGGATGAACAAATGTTATATGTAAACAATAGATACAAAGGTAAAAAGGAACCGCCCTTCTGTGACTTCTGCAAAAGGATCAGACATACTGAAAAGTTTTGTCATGCTAGGAAGAGGTCCCAAAAGGCCTATCTTGCAACTGTAAAAGAAGAAGAAGAAAATGGAGCAAAGGAAGAAGAAGATGAAGATGAAGACCACCAGGATCGGAAGGACAAGACTCATCAGTCCTTCTACTCTCATAATTCTGATAGACTATTTTAAAAGCCTTGTATTTCCTTGCCCTAATGCTTCCTATCATAAGCTTTGTAAACTCCTTATGCAACTTGGCATTACAGTCCCTGTACACTTTGTGAGGCCCCTGTTACAGCCTCTGGATGTCCATCATGTTTTGGTGCCCACACTTAGCCTTTTCTGCGACAGCCTCTAGTGTCTACCATGTTTGTGGTGTGCCCACACTTTGCAGGTGGTTCTCATTACAGCCTCTACACACTTTGTGTCTTTCTAGTTGTGATTGAGGAGGGGTGTTGAGAATCAGCAATCACACTCACTAAACAGCCTCTTTGTATGGAGCTTCAGGGTCAAGGATATGCAGGCTAACCTATCCCATATGCACAATGGTGCCTATTGCAGTTTCCTACTTTCCTATAAAGCATTGTACTTGCTTCCTTTTCTTAATGCAATGATAGTACTCTTTTCTTTTCAGTGAAGTGTCAATGTCATTGTCCACATACACAAGATTGTGTTTATGAGTCCAAGTCTCAATCTTGGAACCTAATTCACTTGTGTAACAAACAGTGTCTTTTCCATCATGAGTCCACACTTCTCCTTCCATCCTTCATAGCTTCCGCCTTTGCCATGCTCTAGATCCCGCATTTCTCACATATCATGAATGAAAAATTGCAACAAGGGAATTATGCATCTTCTAGTAGACAGGGTGATGACAGAAATGAGCATTTGTTTATGGTGTAGCACATGACCAATTCTGTGACAAGTGCAGAAGAAAGCAACGATGTGTGGTATATTGACTCAGGTGCATCAAACCACATGATAGGCCATGCAGAATGGATGTAGGATGCAAGGAAAATGGAAAAACCAAGATTTGTGGAGACTGGTGATGATACTGCACATCCTATTGTGCAGATTGGAAATATTCCCATGTCTATGCAAGATGGGAAAAAGAAATACCTGTCGGATGTATTTCATGTCCCAAATATCACCAAGAACCTGGTTTCCATTGGTCAAATGGTTGAGCAGGGCTTGTAGGTCAGATTTTAATTCTCATGGATGCTTTGTTGAGGATATGAAAAGTAAAGGTCGCTTGATAGCAAAAGGAAAGAAGAAGGGCAGAATGTTGACGTTGGATGCAGACATGCTTGAATTGAGTGCAGCAATGTTTGCACATGGGACCGGTGTAGTTGCAGATATTGATATCTGGCATAAACGCATTGGTCATGTTAATGTATAGCGACTTAAATCAATGCAAGCCCAAAATATTATTGCAGGATTGCCTAAATTCAAGGTTGCAGAAATGCATAAGGTATGTGAAGCCTGTCAATTTGGAAAACAGGCAAGGAAACCATTTCCTAGACATGTTCAAGAGAGTAAGAAGCCATTGGAATTAATCCACTCTGATGTGTGGACTACTAAAGCTGCATCTATTGGAGGCTGTCATTATTTTGTCACTTTTATTGATGACTATAGCAGAAAATTTTGGGTGTATTTTATGAAAAAGAAAAGTGAAGTTTTTGGGCATTTCAAAATTCTTAAAGCTATGGCTGAAAAAGAAGCAAGCCTGCAAATAAAATGCCTAAGGTCAGATGGAGGGGGAGAGTGTTGAGATATCGAGCTCCACTCATGACATGCCAGGGTGACCGTTGTGTATTTATGTCACCGATTTGTCAGTTGCAGATGCGGTTGGTACACCGCCCATGAATAATAGCTAGATGATAGCTATCCTTATCTACTCTAGTTTGTGGCTCAGTTAGTATGCCACCTTAGTTAGTTGAGTTTTGTTTGAGACCCATATATAGGGTTCTTTTATTTCTTTATATGAGAGTTCTTTTTGGCTTACACAACTAAGAAGAGGAAAACTGTTTTTAGCCTCCACCCTTGTGTGTGTTCCCCCATTGTGCAAGCAAGAAAGCTACAAGTGAGACTCCTTCCTTCTCTCCCACAATCTTGACATGGTATCAGAGCCTTGTTCGTGGTAAGGGAGCTCAAGAAAGCAAGCCAGGTTCGGGGTGTTCTGGTAAGAGGATCAGTTTTGCTTTCATTCTTCTATTTTGGGAGCAAGTCTCTGCAGGTAGCACAGTCGGGAAGTGTAAGAGTGCATTGTCTCAAGTTGAGACGACCTTCGCGGTGAAGCAAGAGGGCAGTATATGCTGCGGGAGCCAGCTTTAGCCCTTGGTGACCCTATTTTTTGATTTGAGGCCATTTTGGGGCCTGTTTTGGAGGCGGAAGTTTTCTGCACGCACTCAGGAAAATGCCCAGTTTTATGCTGTGCAACCACTGTTCTACATGTTAGTGAAAAGTTATTGTAGAAATTGCATGGTATGCCTGTGCGCAGACATTGGGAGTTATAGAATCATCCTTGGTTCTTGTTTATGCAAAATCGTCACTAGGAAGTGACTGTGTGGTCAAATACCACTTTCGCCAGTTTTGCAGATTTGCCCTTGTGAGGGTGAAGCTGTGTTTTTTGCAGTGACAGAATTTTTTGCAATGTTCTGTAATGGCGTCTGATTCTCTTTCATAGATTGTAACTGAAAAGCTTGACAAGAACAACTTCTAGGCATGGAAGTTTAGAATGATGAATTTCCTTATGGGAAAATGATATTGGGAATTTGTTGCAGGAAATGAAGAAGAACCAGTTCTTCCTGATGTTCCCAATCAACAGCAAATGCAGGCATTTAAAGCATGGCATGAGAGAGCCAAGGAAGTTATGTATTGGCTATCTATCAGTATTTCAGACTCTATGATTGTGCATATTCAGGATGCAAGTACGCCAAAGGAGGCATGGGATACTTTGTAAAAAATGTATAGCACAAATACGCAAGCCAGGAAAATGCAGCTCAAGCAAGAGTTGCATAATGTAAAAAGAGAAAGTATGAGCATCAATGACTACCACATGAAGGTGAAGAAGATTGCAGATGCACTTGCTTCCATTGGGTCTCCAGTGGAAGATGATGATTTAGTTTCTATGACCTTGAATGGTCTAGGAAAGGATTATGCACAGTTTCGGACATCCATTTCAGTTCGTGAAAGATTTCCTGATCTTGAGGAGTTGATTGCTCTTCTAATTTCTGAGGAGCAGAGAAATGGTGGTGCATCTTCTTCAGGAGGAACTTCAAAGGAAGCTGTCTTCTACTCAAATTCTGGAAGAGGTAGAGGCAGAGGTAGAGGAGGCCGATCTGGAGGCCGTGGTAGAAATCAGAATATGCAGCAAACTCAAGAAAACCAGTCCTATGGAGGAGGACATGGTAACTCTAGAGGCAGGGGGAGCCAAAGAGGTCGTGGTGGATGGCAAAGAGGCCAAAATGCAAGCAGTAATGTTGAATGCTACTACTGTGGTAAAATGGGTCATATGGCTAAAGACTGCTATAAAAAGCAGAATGACATCATGAATGGAAAATTGCAACAAGGGAATTATGCATCTTCTAGTAGACAAGGTGATGACAGAAATGAGCATTTGTTCATGGTGCAGCACATGAACAATTCTGTGACAAGTGCAGAAGAAAGCAACGATGTATGGTATGTTGACTCAGGCACATCAAACCACATGACAGGTAATGTAGAATGGATGGAGGATGCAAGGAAAATGGAAAAACTAGGATTTGTGGAGACTGGTGATGATACTGCACATCCTATTGTGTAGATTGGAAAAATTCATTTGTCTATACAGGATAGGGAAAAGAAATACCTGTCCGATGTATTTCATGTCCCAAATATCACCAAGAATCTGGTTTCTGTTGGTCAAATGGTTGAGCAGGGCTTGCAGGTCAGATTTAATCCTCATGAATGCTTTGTTGAGGATATGAAAAATAAAGGTCGCTTGATAGCAAAAGGAAAGAAGAAGGGCACAATGTTTACGTTGGATGCAGACATGTCTGAATTGAGTGCAGCAATGTTTGCATGGGACCGGTGTAGTTGCAGATATTGATATCTGGCATAAACGCATTGGTCATGTTAATGTACAGGGACTAAAATCAATGCAGGCCCAAAATATTATTGCAGGATTGCCTAAATTCAAGGTTGTAAAAATGCATAAGGTATGTGAAGCCTGTCAATTTGGAAAACAGGCAAGGAAACCATTTCCTAGACATGTTCAAGAGAGTAAGAAGCCATTGGAATTAATCCACTCTGATGTGTGGACTACTAAAGCTACATCTCTTGGAGGCTGTCATTATTTTATCACTTTTATTGATGACTATAGCAGAAAATTTTGGGTGTATTTTATGAAAAAGAAAAGTGAAGTGTTTGGGCATTTCAAAACTCTTAAAGCTATGGTTGAAAAAGAAACAGGCCTGCAAATAAAATGCCTAAGGTCAGATGGAGGGGGAGAGTACCTCTCAAATGAGTTTGCAAGGTTCCTGCAGGGGCATGGCATAAAGCAGCAATATTCATGCAGTCATACCCCACAACAAAATGGAATTGTAGAAAGGAAAAACAGGCATATTGGAGAGGTATCTCATGCCATGCTCAATGAAAAAGACTTTCCAGATTTTTACTGGGCTGAAGCAGTTGCTACAGCAGTCTACATAATGAACAGGACTCCCACTGCAGCAATACATGGGATGACTCCAGAGGAGAGGTATACTGGTAGGAAACCAGATATTTCTCATTTGAAGATTTTTGGTTGCATTGTCTATGTTCATGTGCCAGATGAGTTGAGATCCAACTTGGATCCAAAAGCTAAGAAGTGCATCTTTATTGGTTACTCTCTGCATAGCAGAAAGGGTATAGATGCTATAACCCTTCTGCTCGTAAGTTTACAGTGAGCAGAGATGTTGTTTTTGATGAGATGAGTAGCTGGTATAAACCAATAAATGTGATTGATGATGTAGATGCACAAAATGGTAATGCTGCACAGAATTCACAGCAGCAGTCACAAAACATTAGTGGACCTTGGAGGGTCCTCTAGCAGTGGTTCATATTCTTCACCATGGACAGGCAGATTGAGATCAGGAGAATCTCCTCAAAACAATGCAGATAGTGATATGGAGGTTTCACGAAAAGGAAAAGAGAAGGTAGATCAGCCCATGTTTGATGTGAATGTAGGTCACTCTTATGTGGATGGTGAATCCAGTGGCCCAGAACAGAGCATTGATGATGAGTTGGGTATTCCTTCTATTATTACACCTGGAGTAAGGAAGACCAGGGATGTTTTGAGAGCACCTGGGAGTGAACCTACTTTGCGCAGGTCTACCAGAGCTAGGTATCCTGTGGATAGGCTGAAATATGATGGATTTACAGCCATTCACTATGCATATATGGTCAAAGTGATACACGAACCAGAGCCCACTTCTTTTGAGCAAGCCATGGGAAAAGAAAAATGGGAGAAAGCCATGGATGAAGAAATGGATGCCTTGGAAGCAAATGCTACATGGGAATTGGTACCTTTGCCTAAAGGTAAGAATGCAATTGGCTGTAAGTGGGTTTATAAGGTGAAGCACAATGCAGATGGTTCTCTGAATAGATACAAGGCAAGATTAGTAGTCAAGGGGTATGCACAAACATATGGCATTGACTATGAAGAAACATTCAGTCCGGTTGCAAGGATGGCAACCGTAAGAGCAGTCATTGCTATGGCTACATCAAAGGAATGGTCTTTACATCAGATGGATGTAAAGAATGCCTTCTTGCATGGTGATTTGCAAGAAGAGGTCTATATGGAGCAGCCACTGGGTTATGTGCATGCTGTTCATCCTGAGTTTGTTTGCAAGTTGAAGAAAGCCTTGTATGGCTTGAAGCAAGCACCTAGAGCATGGTTTGACAAGATAGGACAATATCTTGTCACTATTGGCTTTCAGATTTCCAAGGCAGATTTCTCACTTTATGTGACAAAAACAGAGAAAGGTATTATGCTACTTGTCATTTATGTTGATGATTTGATTATGACAGGTGACAGTGATGAAGATATCCTTCATGTGAAAATATTATTGAAGCAAAAGTTTGAGATGAAGGATTTGGGAGAGCTGTGTTATTTCTTGTGCATTGAGGTGATTAGATCACTAAGTGGGATACAGCTCTTGCAGAGGCAGTATGGATTGGACATGCTGTCCAAATATGGGATGACAGGCTGTAAGTCTATTTCAGTTCCTTTGGAGCAGAATGTGAAGTTGAGCACAGATGCAGGTGAGCTTCTGGAAGACCCTACTATGTAGAGACGCATAGTAGGAAGTTTGATTTATATGCCTATTACCAGGTCAAATTTGAGCTATGCTGTTGGATTGGTAAGTCAGTTTATGCAAGCTCCAAGGAAACCACATTTGGATGCGGCTAGACGCATACTCAGGTATGTGAGTCCACATTGCAGTGTGGACTACTTTATGAGACTGGGGTTCAGATACAGTTGCATGGATACACTGATGCTGATTGGGCTGGTAGTATTTTTGATAGACGATCTACCACTGGATATGTGTTCTCTTTTGGGAGTGCTGCAGTCACTTGGAGTAGCAAGAAACAGCCTACAGTTGCCTTGTCGAGCATAGAGGCTGAGTATAGGGGTGCAGCAATGGCTGCACGTGAGGTAGCTTGGTTGCATAAGCTACTTTATGATATGCATCAGCCTACAGATGGGCCAGTTGTCATTTATTGAGACAACATGAGTAGTATACACTTGGCAAATAACCGAGTCTATCATGCTAGAACAAAGCACATTGAGGTGCATTATCACTATGTGCGAGAGAGAGTTTTACTAGGTCTTATTGATCTAGTTTATGTCAGCACAGAGGATCACGTAGCTGACATATTTATGAAGGCATTGGGCGCAAAGAAGTTGCGCCAGTTTAGAGACCTACTTGGTGTGCAGGAATTGGGATTGAGCTCGAGGGGGAGTGTTGAGATATTGAGCTCCACTCGTGATATGCCAGGGTGACCGTTGTGCATTTACGTCACCGACTTGTCAGTTGCAGATGCGATTGGTACACCGCCCATGAATAATAGCTAGATGACAGCTATCCTTATCTACTCTAGTTTGTGGCTCAGTTAGTATGCCACCTTAGTTAGTTGAGTTTGGTTTGAGACCCATATATAGGGTTCTTCTATTTCTTTGTATGAGAGTTCTTTTTGGATTACACAACTAAGAAGAGGAAAACTGTTTTCAGCCTCCACTCTTGTGTCTATTCCCCTATTGTGCAAGCAAGAAAGCTACAAGTGAGACTCCTTTCTTCTCTCCCACAATCTTGATAGAGAGTACCTCTCAAATGAGTTTGCAAGGTTTCTGCAGGAGCATGGCATAAAGCAGCAATATTCATGCAGTCATATCCCACAACAAAATGGAATTGCAGAAAGAAAAAATAGGCATATTGGAGAGGTATCTCGTGCCATGCTCAACAAAAAAGACTTGCCAGATTTTTACTGGGTTGAGGCAGTTGCTACAGCAGTCTACATAATGAACAGGACTCCCACTGCAGCAATACATGGGATGACTCCAGAGGAGAGGTATACTGGTACGAAACCAGATATTTCTCATTTGAGAATTTTTGGTTGCATTGTCTATGTTCATGTGCCAAATGAGTTGAGATCCAAGCTGGATCCAAAAGCTGAGAAGTGCACCTTTATTGGTTACTCTCTATAGAGCAGAAAGGGTATAGATGCTATAACCCTTCTACTCGTAAGTTTACAGTGAGCAGAGATGTTGTTTTTGATGAGATGAGTAATTGGTATAAACCAATAAATGTGATTGATGATGTAGATGCACAAAATGGTAATGCTGCACAGAATTCACAGCAGTAGTCACAAAATATTAGTGGACCTTGGAGTGTCCTCTAGCAGTGGTTCATATTCTTCGCCATGGACAGGCAGATTGAGATCAGAAGAATCTCCTCAAAACAATGTAGATAGTGATATGCAGGTTTCACGAAAAGGAAAAGAGAAGGTAGATCAGCCCATGTTTGATGTGAATGCAGGTCACTCTTATGTGGATGGTAAATCCAATGGCTCAGAACAGAGCATTGATGATGAGTTGGGTATTCCTTCTATTATTACACCTGGAGTAAGGAAGACCAGGGATGTTTTGAGAGCACCTGGGAGTGAACCTACTTTGCACAGGTCTACTAGAGCTAGGTATCCTGTGGATAGGCTGAAATATGATGGATTTACAGCCATTCACTATGCATATATGGTCAAAGTGATACACGAACCAGAGCCCACTTCTTTTGAGCAAGCCATGGGAAAAGAAAAATGGGAGAAAGCCATGGATGAAGAAATGGATGCCTTGGAAGCAAATGCTACATAGGAATTGGTACCTTTGCCTAAAGGTAAGAATGCAATTGGCTATAAGTGGGTTTATAAGGTGAAACACAATGCAGATGGTTTTGTGAACAGATACAAGGCAAGATTAGTAGTCAAGGGGTATGCACAAACATATGGCATTGACTATGAAGAAACATTCAGTCCGGTTGCAAGGATGGCAACCGTAAGAGCAGTCATTGCTATGGCTGCATCAAAGGAATGGTCTTTACATCAGATGGATGTAAAGAATGCCTTCTTGCATGGTGATTTGCAAGAAGAGGTCTATATGGAGCAGCCACTGGGTTAGGTGCATGCTGTTCATCCTGAGTTTGTTTGTAGGTTGAAGAAAGCCTTGTATGGCTTGAAGCAAGCACCTAGAGCATGGTCTGACAAGATAGGACAGTATCTTGTCACTATTGGCTTTCAGATTTCCAAGGCAGATTTCTCACTTTATGTGATAAAAAGAGAGAAATGTATTATGCTACTTGTCATTTATGTTGATGATTTGATTATGACAGGTGACAGTGATGAAGATATCCTTCATGTGAAAATGTTATTGAAGCAAAAGTTTGAGATGAAGGATTTGGGAGAGCTGTGTTATTTCTTGGGCATTGAGGTGATTAGATCACCAAGTGGGATACAGCTCTTGCAGAGGCAGTATGGATTGGACATGCTGTCCAAATATGGGATGACAGGCTGTAAGCCTATTTCAGTTCCTTTGGAGCAGAATGTGAAGTTGAGCACAGATGCAGGTGAGCTTCTGGAAGACCCTACTATGTACAGACACATAGTAGGAAGTTTGATTTATATGGCTATTACCAGGCCAGATTTGAGCTATGCTGTTGGATTGGTAAGTCAGTTTATGCAGGCTCCAAGGAAACCACATTTGGATGCGGCTAGACGCATACTCAGGTATGTGAAGTCCACATTGTAGTATGGACTACTTTATGAGATTGGGGTTCAGATACAGTTGCATGGATACACTGATGCTGATTGGGCTGGTAGTATTTTTGATAGAGGATCTACCAATGGATATGTTTTCTCTTTTGGGAGTGCTGCAGTCACTTGGAGCGGCAAGAAACAGCCTACAGTTGCCTTGTCAAGCATAGAGGCTGAGTACAGGGGTGCAACAATGGCTGCATGTGAGGTAGCTTGGTTGCATAAGCTACTTTATGATATACATCAGCTTACAGATGGGCCAGTTGTTATTTATTGTGACAACATGAGTAGTATACACTTGGCAAATAACCGAGTCTATCATGCTAGAACAAAGCACATTGAGGTGCATTATCACTATGTGCGAGAGAGAGTTTTACTAGGTCTTATTGATCTAGTTTATGTCAGCACAGAGGATCAGGTAGCTGACATATTTACGAAGGCATTGGGCGCAGAGAAGCTGCGCAAGTTCAGAGACCTACTTGGTGTGCAGGAATTGGGATTGAGCTCGAGGGGGAGTGTTGAGATATTGAGCTCCACTCGTGATATGCCAGGGTGACCGTTGTGCATTTATGTCACCGACTTGTCAGTTGCAGATGCGGTTGGTACACCGCCCATGAATAATAGCTAGATGACAACTATCCTTATCTACTCTAGTTTGTGGCTCAGTTAGTATGCCACCTTAGTTAGTTGAGTTTGGTTTGAGACCCATATATAGGGTTCTTCTATTTCTTTGTATGAGAGTTCTTTTTGGCTTACACAACTAAGAAGAGGAAAACTGTTTTCAGCCTCCACTCTTGTGTGTATTCCCCCATTGTCCAAGCAAGAAAGCTACAAGTGAGACTCCTTCCTTCTCTCCCACAATCTTGACAGAGAGTACCTCTCAAATGAGTTTGCAAGGTTTCTGCAGGGAGCATGGCATAAAGCAGAAATATTCATGCAGTCATATCCCACAACAAAATGGAATTGCAGAAAGAAAAAATAGGCATATTGGAGAGGTATCTCGTGCCATGCTCAACAAAAAAGACTTGCCAGATTTTTACTGGGCTGAGGCAGTTGCTACAGCAGTCTTCATAATGAACAAGACTCCCACTGCAGCAATAGATGGTGTGACTCCAGAGGAGAGGTATACTGGTACGAAGCCAGATATTTCTCATTTGAAAATTTTTGGTTGCATTGCCTATGTTCATGTGCCAGATGAGTTGAGATCCAAGTTGGATCCAAAAGCTGAGAAGTACATCTTTATTGGTTACTTTCTGCAGCAGAAAGGGTATAGATGCTATAACCCTTCTACTCGTAAGTTTACAGTGAGCAGAGATGTTGTTTTTGATGAGATGAGTAGCTGGTATAAACCAATAAATGTGATTGATGATGTAGATGCACAAAATGGTAATGCTGCACAGAATTCACAGCAGCAGTCACAAAATATTAGTGGACCTTGGAGTGTCCTCTAGCAGTGGTTCATATTCTTCACCATGGACAGGCAGATTGAGATCAGGAGAATCTCCTCAAAACAATGCAGATAGTGATATGCAGGTTTCACGAAAAGGAAAAGAGAAGGTAGATCAGCCCATGTTTGATGTGAATGCAGGTCACTCTTATGTGGATGGTGAATCCAGTGGCTCAGAACAGAGCATTGATGATGAGTTGGGTATTCCTTCTATTATTACACCTGAAGTAAGGAAGACCAGGGATGTTTTGAGAGCACCTGGGAGTGAACCTACTTTGCGCAGGTCTACCAGAGCTAGGTATCCTGTGGATAGGTAGAAATATGATGGATTTATAGCCATTCACTATGCATATATGGTCAAAGTGATATAGGAACCAGAACCCACTTCTTTTGAGCAAGCCATGGGAAAAGAAAAATGGGAGAAAGCCATGGATGAAGAAATGGATGCCTTGGAAGCAACTGCTACATGGGAATTGGTACCTTTGCCTAAAGATAAGAATGCAATTGGTTGTAAGTGGGTTTATAAGGTGAAACACAATGCAGATAGTTCTGTGAATAGATACAAGGCAAGATTAGTAGTCAAGGGGTATGCACAAACATATGGCATTGATTATGAAGAAACATTCAGTTTGGTTGCAAGGATGGCAACCGTAAGAGCAGTCATTGCTATGGCTGCATCAAAGGAATGGTCTTTACATCAGATGGATATAAATAATGCCTTCTTGCATGGCGATTTGCAAGAAGAGATATATATGGAGCAGCCACCAGGTTATGTGCATGCTGTTCATCCTGAGTTTGTTTGCAGGTTGAAGAAAGCCTTGTATGGCTTGAAGCAAGCACCTAGAGCATGGTCTGACAAGATAGGAAAGTATCTTGTCACTATTGGCTTTCAGATTTCCAAGGCAGATTTTTCACTTTATGTTAGAAAAACAAAGAAATGTATTATGCTACTTGTCATTTATGTTGATGATTTGATTATGACAGGTGACAGTGATGAAGATATCCTTCATGTGAGAATGCTATTGAAGCAAAAGTTTGAGATGAAGGATTTGGGAGAGCTACGTTATTTCTTGGGCATTGAGGTTATTAGATCACCAAGTGGGATACGGCTCTTGCAGAGGCAGTATGGATTGGACATGTCGTCCAAATATGGGATGACAAGCTGTAAGCCTATTTCAGTTCCTTTGGAGCAGAATGTGAAGCTGAGCGGCGCAGATGCAAGTGAGCTTTTGAAAGACCCTGCTATAAACAGACACATAGTAGGAAGTTTGATTTATATGACTATTACCATGCCAGATTTGAGATATGCTGTTGGATTGGTAAGTCAGTTTATGCAGGCTCCAAGGAAACCGCATTGGATGCGGCTAGACGCATACTCAGGTATGTGAAGTCCACATTGCACTATGCACTATTTTATGAGACTGGGGTTCAGATACAGTTGCATGGATGCACTGATGCTGATTGGGCTGGTAGTATTTTTGATAGACGATCTACCAGTGGATATGTGTTCTCTTTTGGGAGTGCTGCAGTCACTTGGAGCAGCAAGAAACAGCCTACAGTTGCCTTGTTGAGCATAGAGGCTGAGTACAGGGGTGCAGCAATGGCTGCATGTGAGGTAGCTTGGTTGCATAAGCTACTTTATGATATGCATCAGCCTACAGATGGGCCAGTTGTCATTTATTGAGACAACATGAGTAGTATACACTTGGCAAATAACCGAGTCTATCATGCTAGAACAAAGCACATTGAGGTGCATTATCACTATGTGCGGGAGAGGGTTTTACTAGGTCTTATTGATATAGTTTATGTTAGCACAGAGGATCAGGTAGTTGACATATTTACGAAGGCATTGGGCGCAGAGAAGCTGCGCAAGTTCAGAGACCTGCTTGGTGTGCAGGAATTGGGATTGAGCTTGAGGGGGAGTGTTGAGATATCGAGCTCCACTCGTGATATGCCAGGGTGACCATTGTGCATTTATGTCATCGACTTGTTAGTTGCAGATGTGGTTGGTACACCACCCATGAATAATAGCTAGATGACAGCTATCCTTATCTACTCTAGTTCGTGGCTCAGTTAGTATGCCACCTTAGTTAGTTGAGTTTGGTTTGAGACCCATATATAGGGTTCTTCTATTTCTATGTAAGAGAGTTCTTTTTGGCTTACACAACTAAGAAGAGGAAAACTGTTTTCAGCCTCCACCTGTGTGTGTATTCCCCCATTGTGCAAGCAAGAAAGCTACAAGTGAGACTCCTTCCTTCTCTCCCACAATCTTGACACGACCCTTGTAAGGTAGCTTTTGAGGATGTGAAACAGGAGCTAGTAAAAGCACCCGTTTTAAAAGCACCTAAAAGAGGCGAGGTGTTCTACATATTTTCGGCAGCCACCATGTATAGTATCAGCTGCTGTTTAGCCCAAATTTGGGAGGAAAAGTGGTATCATTCAATAGCTTTTGCTAGTCAAAAATCGGGCATTTCAGAGATCAATTATACCTACATGGAGAAGTTGTGTCTTGCGATGGTCTTTGGGACTAAGAAATTCAGGCACTACATCCTCTATGAAAAGGTAGTGTTTTATACGAAGGCGGAAGGGCTTAGATTGCTTATGAACAAGCTGTAGCTGCCTAATCGTTTGGCAAAGTGGTTAATCACTTTGTAGGAGTTCGATTATGATATCAAGAATAAGCCACCGAGGTTGCAGGGTATTGTGGAATGCCTTGTGGATTTCGGGGAGCCGAAAGAGACTTTGGCTGAAGGAAGTGATATTGAGAAAATGTTTAAAATTGATACAGCTTCTATTCCATCTTGGTATGCTGCTTTTACGCATTATCTATCAACAGGAGAGACTGGAGCTGGTTTGTCAAAGTCTGAAAAGAGGAAAATCAAACAACAGGCATTGAAGTTTTCCTTGATCGCAGGGACACTATATCGGCAAGGTATTGATGATATCTATCACCGATGTGTGATGCTTGACGAGGTTCCTTTCATCTTGGAGGAGTGTCATGACTCTGCATGTGGAGGGCACTTTGCGGGACGGTTGATGACGCAGAAAGCTTTACGAGCTGGATATTGGTGGCCGTCCATCTTCCAAGATTCTTTTGAGTATGTAAAGAAATGTGATACCTGTTAAAGACATGACAGTAGAGAGAATAGGAAACGTCCACTTACGCCTATCATGGCTATCCTTCCATTTGAGAAGTGGAGCATTGACTTTGTGGGTCCTATCACCCCGTCGTCTACTACTCAAAAGAGGTATATTATAGTAGCAACTGATTATTTTACCAAATATTCAGAAGCGTGGGCAACGAGGTAGGACAATGCAAAAGAGACTGCAAGTTTCCTTTTAGAACAGATTATCTGTTGTTTTGGTCCACCGAAGGAATTAGTGTCGGACCTGGCACCCATTTTTTGAACAAAGTGATCAAAAGCTTGACTGAGGCTTCGGAAATCAAGCATAATAAAACGACTCCTTATAATCCGCAAGCAAATGGACAAGTTGAAAGTACTAATAAGCAGCTTGTGGGGATCTTGTCTAAGATAGTCTTTGAGAAGAAACGAGACTGGGACAGGAAGTTGTATGTGGCAGTATGGGCGTACAATACCACATTCAAGTTAGCTACCGGCCATACTCCATTCAAATTGGTCTATGGGGAAGAGTGTGTGTTACCCCTCGAGATCGAGTTGCCAACCATACGGTTTGCAATTAACCATTCTTTGGGAGATAAGGTTTCCCTTTTTGAACGTTTCACGACTATAGCCCACCTAGATGAATTGAAATTGCAGAGCTTATTACACCAGGAGGTAGCTAAATGTCGGATGAAGAAGTTGCATGATCTCAGAGCGAAGAAAAATACCTTTAAAAAATGACAATTAGTCCTCTATTATGATGCACGTAGGGAGTTGTTTCCAGGGAAGCTAGAACCTAAATGGGACGGCCCCTACAAGATTGTCAGGTTAGGGAAAAATAGGTCTACGGTCCTATTAACTAATCTACAGGGAGTAGAGTTTAAAAATAAGGTTAATCTTAATAAGATTAAACCTTATTATTTCTAAGTATGATAATACAAAGAAAATGCATTGCAGGTCCATGCTGGGGATGATTTGAGACCTGCAAAAGAGCTTAAAGCTGGTTGATGGGGCCGTTAATCCCTTATTTGGAGCACCCATATCTGGAGCAGAGATACCATCAGGGGAAACTTATCTGGTGTGTCAAGATTGTGGGAGAGAAGGAAGGAGTCTCGCTTGAAGCTTTCTTGCTTGCACAATGGGGGAAGACACACAAGGGTGGAGGCTGAAAACAGTTTTCCTCTTCTTAGTTGTGTAAGCCAAAAGAACTCTAGTACAAAGAAATAGAAGAACCCTCTATATGGGTCTCAAACCAAACTCAACTAACTAAGGTGGCATACTAACTGAGCCACGAACTAGAGTAGATAAGGATAGCTATCATGTGGCTATTATTCATGGGCGGTGTACCAACCGCATCTGCAACTGACAAGTCGGTGACATAAATACACAATGGTCACCCTGGCGTATCACGAGTGGAGCTCGATATCTCAACACTCCCCCTCGAGCTCAATCCCAATTCCTGCACACCAAGCAGGTCTCTGAACTTGCGCAGCTTCTCTGCGCCCAATGCCTTCGTGAATATGTCAGCTACCTGATCCTCTGTGCTGACATAAACTAGATCAATAAGACCTAGTAAAACCCTCTCTCGCACATAGTGATAATGCACCTCAATGTGCTTTGTTCTAGCATGATAGACTGGGTTATTTGCCAAGTGTATACTACTCATGTTGTCACAATAAATGACAACTGGCCCATCTGTAGACTGATGCATATCATAAAGTAGCTTATGCAACCAAGCTACCTCACATGCAGCCATTGCTGCACCCCTGTACTCAGCCTCTGTGCTCGACAAGGCAACTGTAGGCTGTTTCTTGCTGCTCCAAGTGACTGCAGCACTCCCAAAAGAGAATACATATCCACTGGTAGATCGTCTATCAGAAATACTACCAGCCCAATCAGCATCAGTGTATCCATGCAACTGTATCTGAACCCCAGTCACATAAAATAGTCCATACTGCAATGTGGACTTCACATACCTAAGTATGCGTCTAGCCGCATCCAAATGTGGTTTCCTTGGAGCCTGCATAAACTGACTTACCAATCCAACATCATAGCTCAAATCTGGCCTGGTAATAGTCATATAAATCAAACTTCCTACTATGCGTCTGTACATAGTAGGGTCTTCTAGAAGCTCACCTGCATCTGTGCTCAGCTTCGCATTTTGCTCCAAAGGAACTGAAATAGGCTTACAGCCTGTCATCCCATATTTGGACAGCATGTCCAATCCATACTGCCTCTGCAAGAGCTGTATCCCACTTGGTGATCTAATCACCTCAATGCCCAAGAAATAACGCAGCTCTCCCAAATCCTTCATCTCAAACTTCTGCTTCAATAGCATTTTCACATGAAGGATATCTTCATCACTGTCACCTGTCATAATCAAATCATCAACATAAATGACAAGTAGCATAATACCTTTCTCTGTTTTTCTCACATAAAGTGAGAAATCTGCCTTGGAAATCTGAAAGCCAATAGTGACAAGATACTGTCCTATCTTGTCAGACCATGCTCTAGGTGCTTGCTTCAAGCCATACAAGGCTTTCTTCAACCTGCAAACAAACTCAGGATGAACAGCATGCACATAACCTGGTGGCTGCTCCATATAGACCTCTTCTTGCAAATCACCATGCAAGAAGGCATTCTTTACATCCATCTGATGTAAAGACCATCCCTTTGATGCAGCCATAGCAATGACTGCTCTTACGGTTGCCATCCTTGCAACCGGACTAAATGTTTCTTCATAGTCAATGCCATATGTTTGTGCATACCCCTTGACTACTAATCTTGCCTTGTATCTGTTCACAGAACCATCTGCATTGTGCTTCACCTTATAAACCCACTTACAGCCAATTGCATTCTTACCTTTAGGCAAAGGTACTAACTCCCATGTAGCATTTGCTTCCAAGGCATCCATTTCTTCATCCATGGCTTTCTCCCATTTTTCTTTTCCCATGGCTTGCTCAAAAGAAGTGGGTTCTGGTTCCTGTATCACCTTCACCATATATGCATAGTGAGTGGCTGTAAATCCATCATATTTCAGCCTATCCACAGGATACCTAGTTCTCGTAGACCTGCGCAAAGTAGGTTCACTCCCAGGTGCTCTCAAAACATCCCTAGTCTTCCTTACTCCAGGTGTAACAATAGAAGGAATACCCAACTCATCATCAATGCTGTGTTCTGAGCCACTGGATTCACCATCCACATAAGAGTGACCTGCATTCACATCAAACATGGGCTGATCAACCTTCTCTTTTCCTTTTCGTGATACCTGCATACCACTATCTGCATTACTTTGAGAAGATTCTCTTGATCTCAATCTGCCTGTCCATGGCGAAGAATGTGAACCAATACTAGAGGACGCTCCAGGTCCACTAATATTTTGTGACTGCTGCTGTGAATTTTGTGCAGCATTACCATTTTGTGCATCTACATCATCAATCACATTTACTGGTTTATACCAGCTACTCATCTCATCAAAAACAACATCTCTGCTCACTGTAAACTTACGAGTAGAAGGGTTATAGCATCTATACCCTTTTTGCTGCAGAGAGTAACCAATAAAGATGCACTTCTCAGCTTTTGGATCCAACTTGGATCTCAACTCATCTGGCACATGTACATAGGCAATGCAACCAAAAATTTTCAAATGAGAAATATCTGGTTTCCTACCAGTATACCTCTCCTCTGGAGTCATCCCATGTATTGCTGCAGTGGGAGTCCTGTTCATTATATAGACTGCTGTAGCAACTGCTTCAGCCCAATAAAAATCTGGCAAGTCTTTTTCATTGAGCATGGCACGAGATACCTCTCCAATATGCCTGTTTTTCCTTTCTGCAATTCCATTTTGTTGTGGGGTATAACTGCATGAATATTGCTGCTTTATGCCATGCTCCTGCAAGAACTTTGCAAACTCATTTGAGAGGTACTCTCCCCCTCCATCTGACCTTAGGCATTTTATTTGCAGACCTGTTTCTTTTTCAGCCATAGCTTTAAGGGTTTTGAAATGCCCAAACACTTCACTTTTCTTTTTCATAAAATACACCCAAACTTTTCTGCTATAGTCATCAATAAACGTGACAAAATAATGACAGCCTCCAAGAGATGCAGCTTTCGTAGTCCACACATCAGAGTGGATTAATTCCAATGGCTTCTTACTCTCTTGAACATGTCTAGGAAATGGTTTCCTTGCCTGTTTTCCAAACTGACAGGCTTCACATACTTTATGCATTTCTGCAACCTTGAATTTTGGCAAACCTGCAACAATATTTTGGGCCTGCATTGATTTAAGTCGCTGTACATTAACATGACCAATGCGTTTATGCCAGATATCAATATCTGCAACTACACCGGTCCCATGTGCAAACATTGCTGCACTCAATTCAGACATGTCTGCATCCAGTGTAAACATTCTGCCCTTCTTCTTTCCTTTTGCTATCAAGCGACCTTTATTTTTCATATCCTCAACAAAGCATCCATGAGGATTAAATCTGACCTGCAAGCCCTGCTCAACCATTTGACCGACAGAAACCAGATTCTTGGTGATATTCGGGACATGAAATACATCGGACAAGTATTTCTTTTTTCCATCCTGCATAGACAATGGAATTTTTCCAATCTGCACAATAGGATGTGCAGTATCATCACCAGTCTCCACAAATCCTGGTTTTTCCATTTCCCTTGCATCCTCCATCCATTCTGCATGACCTGTCATGTGGTTTGATGCACCTGAGTCAACATACCATACATCATTTCTTTCTTTTGCACTTGTCACAGAATTGTTCATGTGCTGCACCATGAACAAATGCTCATTTCTGTCATCACCCTGTCTGCTAGAAGATGCATAATTCCCTTGTTGCAGTTTTCCATTCATGATGTCATTCTGCTTTTTATAGCAGTCTTTAGCCATATGACCCATTTTACCACAATAGTAGCATTCAACATTACTGTTTGCATTTTGGCCTCTTTGCCATCCACCACGACCTCTTTGGCTCCCCCTGCCTCTAGAGTTACCACGTCCTCCTCCATAGGACTGGTTTTCTTGAGTTTGCTGCATACTCTGATTTCTACCACGGCCTCCAAATCGGCCTCCTCTACCTCTGCCTCTACCTCTTCCAGCATTTGAGTAGAAGACAGCTTCTTTTGAAGTTCCTCCTGAAGAAGATGCACCACCATTTCTCTGCTCCTCAGAAATTAGAAGAGCAATCAACTCCTCAAAATCAGGAAATCTTTCACGAACTGAAATGGATGTCCGAAACTGTGCATAATCCTTTCCTAGACCATTCAAGGTCACGGAAACTAAATCATCATCTTCCACTGGCGACCCAATGGAAGCAAGTGCATCTGCAATCTTCTTCACCTTCATGTGGTAGTCGTTGATGCTCATACTTTCTCTCTGCACATTATGCAACTCTTGCTTGAGCTGCATTTTCCTGGCTTGCGTATTTGTGCTATACATTTTTGACAAAGTATCCCATGCCTCCTTTGGCGTACTTGCATCCTGAATATGCACAATCATAGAGTCCGAAATACTGATAGACAGCCAGTACATAACTTTCCTGGCTCTCTCATGCCATGCTTTGAATGCCTGCATTTGCTGTTGATTGGGAACATCAGGAAGAATTGGTTCTTCTTCATTTCCTGCAACAAATTCCCAATATCCTTTTCCCATAAGGAAATTCGTCATTCTAAACTTCCATGCTTGGAAGTTGTTCTTGTCAAGTTTTTCAGTGACAATCTGGGAAAGAGAATCAGATGCCATTACAGAAGACTGCAAAAAATTCTGTCACTGCAAAAACCACAGCTTCACCCTCACAAGGGAAAAACTGTAAAACTGGCGAAAGTGGTATTTGACCACACAGTCACTTCCTAGTGACGATTTTGCATAAACAGGAACCAAGGATGATTCTGTAACCCAATGTCTTTGCACACAAGCATACGATGCAATTTCTGTGGTAATTTTTCACCAACCTGTAGAGCAGTGGTTGCAAAGCATAAAACAGGGCTTTCTTCTGAGTGCGTGCAGAAAACTTCCGCCTCCAAAACAGGCCCCGAAATGGCCTCAAATCAAAAAAACAGGGTCGCCAAGGGCTAAAGCCCTGTCCCGCAGTATATACTACCCTCTTGCTTCACCGCGAAGGGCGTCTCAACCTGAGACAATGCACTCCTGCAATTTCCGGTTGTGCTGCCTGCACAGATCTGCTCCCAAAACAGAAAATGAAAGCAACACTGCTCCTCTTACCAGAACACCGCGAGCTTGGCTTGCTTTCTTGAGCTCCTTACCACGAACAAGGCTCTGATACCATGTCAAGATTGTGGGAGAGAAGGAAGGAGTCTCGCTTGAAGCTTTCTTGCTTGCACAATGGGGGAAGACACACAAGGGTGGAGGCTGAAAACAGTTTTCCTCTTCTTAGTTGTGTAAGCCAAAAGAACTCTAGTACAAAGAAATAGAAGAACCCTCTATATGGGTCTCAAACCAAACTCAGCTAACTAAGGTGGCATACTAACTGAGCCACGAACTAGAGTAGATAAGGATAGCTATCATGTGGCTATTATTCATGGGCGGTGTACCAACCGCATCTGCAACTGACAAGTCGGTGACATAAATACACAATGGTCACCCTGGCGTATCACGAGTGGAGCTCGATATCTCAACATGGTGGAGTAAAGGATACAAAGTGATTGAGCAAGAGGACAGAACCTTTGTGTGGGAGATCAAAGTCTTCTACCATCACTGTTTACGACTGTTGAGACGAGTATCCCTGTTGAGTTCAATGATGAAGGTGGGATGGAGCCGTCAGTTCACCCTCTAACCATGTTGAATTCTGATTACCATAATTACGAATAGAGGAGTTCGTGATGGCAGGCTGTGTAAACCCATTATGGATGTACACATTATATTTTGACGGAGCGTCCAGGGGCCCTAATAAAAAAGGAAGTGTTGGACTAGTAATCCGAGATCCCTGATGTAGAGTTACGATGAGGTTAGCTGCTTATCTTGGGGTAGGATTCACTAACAATATGGTAGAGTATAAAGCCTTGATTATGGAACTACATATTGCCAAACAAGGTGGTATTCATCGGTTGTTAGTGAAAGGGGATTCCCAGTTGATCCTGAATCAGCTAGATGGGACATACACGGTGCGGAATCCCATTCTTTGTATGTATCATCGAACTGCCATGACCCTAGTAGAGGAGTTTGAGAGAGTGTCTTTTCAGCTGATTCCACGTTACTGGAATCAGTTTGCGGATTCTTTGGCAAATCTTGCTTATGAGGAAGACCTCTTCTTCAACTGTGGTCCTAGTTTGGATATTGTTATCAATGATGAAACAGGACCCGGTCGCTTGTGGGGAATGTTATCAGAGCATGCAATATATGGCAGACTGTAACGTGTCCCCTAGTATCATCCAGGACACGTCCTAGCAGTCCATCGGAAAGGATATCTAGAAAAGCTCCGCCCGGCACTCCCATGGAATGTTACGGCTTTTTTGATCTAGTTCTTCCCGCGTCTGCCACGTAGCAGAAGTATCCTGGCCGTTCCCACTTAGGATCGACGGGAATTAGGGTTTTCCTAATGGGTCATTAGCTAACAGCAAACTAGCATCAGACCCGAGCGAACTACTTTACGCAGAAACGCCAGGTCCAAAGCGGATTTACGCTGCACTTGGTTCAAGGAGAATGGGAAACGAGAGGGATGCAAAGCTCAACCTCTCTGCCATAAGGCATAGTCCCATTCCGTTCCCCTAAAACAACGTAAATCGGGTAAGACGTAACTCTAGGTCATCGTTCTTGTTATTCTTTGTGATGATGACGATCATTCCACTGTTTCTTCGAGATTTTTGAGAAAAGTTTCCGGCTAACCGGGACCACCCAACCGTAGGACGGGCCCATGGCCCATCCTCCGCACTTTCCTCGGTTTGTTTTAGTTATGTAATTATCTAATACATTAATTTGACATATAAGAATCAGCTTCTTTAATTAACCCTGTTAAGCACTGGTTCCTTTACATAATCTTATCACGTGACATAGAAAAACAATATCAAGCAAGTTCTTTTAACATCTCATTGTTATCTTTGAAATACAAGGAGTTCCACCCGTAGGCTTGTCCATAATCTGCCCGAAGGCTATCCAATAATCCTTAGGGATCACTATTCCAAGCTTCCACCCGTCAACTAGTATGCGGGCCTCGAGATCCAATCCCGAGTCACGTTAGCCTCTTGTGCAGGACCCGGAAGGTGAGGGATTTACGGCTAGAGCCCCGCCTGGCACCCAAGCGTCCTCCTACTCCAAGTAGAGCTCAACAGAGAGACCTCTTGCGGCGGGTTCGGTCCATGTTCCCGGCGCGGTCAACAACCCCCTTGGTTAGGGTCAGGCAGGCAGTCGGGGGTAATTGAAGCTGCCTCTCCCTTCAGGCCTTTTAACCTGAAGTATAGGTACTCATTTAATTTGTAATTCATAATTCAAACAGAGCCCTAAAATCTCTAGCAAGCACAAACATTTCCATTAATCAATCCAGTTGTATGGCAAACTGCTAAGGAAGTGTTTTTTTCTTTTTGAGTGTGTCAGCACTCGTTCCCAAGGTGTCTTGTAAATTGGCAAGATCCTTTTGCATTGCGGTGTTGGGCATACCCAACTTGGTTAATCCTAAAGTGCTTTAGATATGCTAGTTTCCGGTTTACAACTTTCCTTATTTAGAAGGATATCCAAAAATACGTATTTTTGCAAGATATCTTGCGTAAGGATCTGCCGTCCTTGAGGAGGGTTTTTCCCCTTTCTCCTTGTGAATTAATCACAAGACTAAATGATTTCATACATGTTGCGCGAGTCCTGCGATGGAATAATCTGTTTAGATTTTTTTTTAAGCTGACGTATGTCAGGCCTAGGGTTTCTTCTTTTTAAGAACCTTAGGGACAAACCCTAGTTTCTTATCTTTATGAATTTATTTTCCCTATGGTAAGGAAAGTAGTCAAGTGTTTAGGGTATGAATGTTTCTATGTTTAGATTGGTTCAGTTATCTTTTGGAAGGTAATATTAATAGTCTTGTCATGGTTTTACTATCCTTGTGACAATTTACTTTCCCAATCAATACAGTTTAATTTGGCATATAACCTAATGCCAAGGTGATACAAAGAGCGACAATACTCCTTGGGACAAAAAGGCCTTGCTGTGAAATTGGTGTATACACACTTTATTAGTCCCCAAGTCCTCAAATAGCAAGGGAAAAGTGTTAATAGAGTGTCATCCAGCAATCCCCCATTACATTTTCTTTCCAAATGAGTTCGTATATCTAATTTTTATACTTGTTAATTCCTAACATTTAACTTCCATTTTTCTCTTAAAGATGAGCTCATGCCAACTAACAACACTTGCCTTGCTAAGATGTGCAAATATTCAAGATAACTTCCTAGTAATTTGAGCAACGAAAGAAACCTTTCATGAATTTAACCATTTACAACGATTCGTTGCGAAAGGAATAAGACTAATGGTGCAAGATATAATTTCTACACCTTAGGATTTAACTAAAATATACTACTATAGTAAATGGTTAATCTTGCTCATAATTTATAATGCTTGATGCAATTTGAAGAAAGCTAAGTTCTATACATTGTCATTCATAAGCTAAACTCCTTCGTTACAAATAACTTGAACAAATATATCCTATTCTTAACAATTTTTCTTTGCATGATCGACTTAAAACCGAATTAACGCCAAGAAGAAAAAACCTAGCTTTGAGGTGAGATATCCACATGGATACCGGGGGATGACCCTCCCGCAGCTACACCTTGGACTTTCTTCGGCGGCATCGTAGTTCGAATGTGAGATAGCCTTTTCCTTTTTCTTCTTGGAATTCCACCGTCTTCTCCTTCCTTTTCTTTTATATTTTTCCCACTCTTCCTCCTTCACTCCCTCTTTTCACTCCCTCTACTTCCCTCCCTATCTTTTATCTCACAGCTATTTCTCCCTTACGGGATACCATCTGAGGTCATGATGATGATTTGGATTTTTAGGTTCGGGGGGAAAATAATAATGGAGATACGGGGGGATTAAGAAGAAAGCTTAGGGAGTTGTGGGGAAATAAGAGTTATGAGGGGGGTTGAAAAAGGGTTAAAAGTGTTATAAGGGGGTGAAAAAAAAGGGTTTAGGGGAATAAAACATGGGGGTTAGGTTCCCAAAGCCAAAGGAGGGGCTTAAGGGAAAAAGGGAAAAAAAACCTAGGGGTTGTGTGGTTCCAAAAACCATGGGGAGGGCTAAGGGAATTTTTGAAACCCGGGGGGAAAATAAGGGCCTTATGGGGATTAGAAAGGCTTAAAGACCTCTTAAGGCCTTCTAAAGATAATTTGGGGGGGGACAAGGGCTTAGGGGGAAATTAAAACCCGGAGGGAGGGGGGGGAACAAGGGCTTAGGGGGGAATTAAAACCCGGAGGGGGGGGGAAACAAGGGCTTAGTGGGGAATTAATACCCGGAGGGGGGGGGGGGAGAAACAAGGGCTTAGAGGGGGGGATTAAACCCGGGAGGGGGGGGGGACAAAAAGGGGGTTTTAAAAAAAACATAGGGGGGGGTGAAAGGGGCTAAGAAGGTTCTTTGGAAGCTTCCCCCCCAGGAAGCTTCTAAAGCTTCCACATGGGAGGGGGGGGGGGAGCTTATTAGGCACTACGGCGGCGAGTGGAGGCGGAATGATCCAGCGGTGGCGAGGTCTCAGCGTCTCCCTCTCTCGTGGTTTCCATACGCAGCAGTGGCACTCTCCTCTTCGCCATCATGGCAGGGTTGTCTCCTTCGGCCTCTACTTCTCACGGCTCAGCCTCCTTTCACCAGCGGCCCCCCCTCGTTTAAATAGTGGAGGGGAGGGGGATCTTCCCTCCTTGCATGTCAATACGCATGTCCTCTCCTCCATCACAGCTCCACCAATGAGCTTAGCTACTCCTTCTATTTCCCTCCCCCTCCAGCTCGTCAGTCGGCTGGAGGGATAAGGGGGGAAATATAATTTTTTTTTTCATTTATCACATTTTTTGTAATGCGGAATATTACATTCTCTCCCCCTTGGAGGAATCGAGATGTCCTCATCTCGAGATAAATTGGGGATATTGATGGTGGCTGAGAGAGCTTTCATCTATCCAAGTGGCATCCTCTTCGGGATAATCTTTCAACTGGACGAGATATTCTCTCAGGGTTCTAGATCTTAATTGTCTTTCCCTAACATCTAAGATCCTATTTGGCCTTAGTTCAAGGACTCCTTGACTAGGCATTACAATTTGTTGGTCATTAAGTACATGATTAGGATTGGGTACATATTTTTTCAATAGGCTGATATGGAATACATTGTGAACCTTTAGGTCCTCAGGGAGTTGCAATCTATAAGCATTGGGTCCTAGGCATTTGAGGATTTTATATGGCCCACAATACCTTGGACTTAGCTTCTTGCATTCTCCTAGGGATAGAGAACTCTTTTTAGGGCGTACACGAATGAAGACCATGTCTCCTTCTTTGAAGACTCTATCTTGGCGTTTCAAATCTGCGTATGCCTTTTGCCTATCCTTGGCCGCTTGTATGTCTTATCTTATTGACCTTATTTGATCGTCCATGTCCTCCAACATTTGTCTTGAAGCTTCAACTCTTAGGGTTGGATCAGAAAAGTTTAGGGGACTTCGACAATCATGACCATACAATCCCTGGAAAGGGGTCATTTGAATGCTCTGCTAGTAAGAAGTATTGTAGGCAAATTCAACCAAAGGCAAGTATTGAATCCACCTCTTAGGTTCTCGACAGCAGTATGCCCTAAGCATATCCTCGATGACTTGATTTACTCGCTCTGTTTGGCCATCTGTTTGGGGATGGTAGGCACTGCTAAAGCAAAGTTGAGTCCCAATAGCTTCAAAGATAGCTCTCCAGAAGTGTGATGTGAAGAGAGAATCTCGATCGCTAATGATTCTTCTAGGTAACCCATGTAGCTTGAATATCTCCTTGATAAACAATCTTGCAATGTCGGAGGCTTTATAGTTTGTCTTTACTGGAATCAGGTGTGCAACCTTGGTAAGCATGTCAACCACAACCATAATGGAATTGTGTCCTCCTTGGACTTGAGGTAAGCCCACAACAAAATCCATACTGATGAATTCCCATTTCATTTGGGGAATGTCAAGCGGTTGCAGTTTCCCTGGTAGTGTCTCCAAAGCTTTAGAGCATGGATGACAGCTAGTAATTCCAGATCATGCGTGGCATAATTCTTTTCATGACTCTTCAATTTCCTTGAAGAGTATGCTACTGGATGACCTTCCTGGATAAGTACACATCCCAAGGCAAGAATGCTAGCATCAGTTACTACCTCCAACTCCTTATTGAGGTCAGGAAGTTTTAGAATAGGTGTTGATACCAAACTTTGCTTCAGTTTGTCGAAGCTATTTTGTTCGGAAGTTGACCATGTAATGGAAGTCTGCTTCTTTAGTAGATCTGTAAGGGGTGCTGCAATCAAAGCATAGTTTTTGATAGAGACCCTATACCATCCTGTCAATCCAAGAAAGCTACGTATTTCTTTGATGGATACTGGTATTGGCCATTCAAGCACATCTCTGACCTTGGCTGGATCTACTGATATTCCTTCTGATGATACTATGAATCCCAGATATTCAATCTGACGCTTGAAGAATGCACACTTCTTCACTTTTGCATATAGCTTATGAGACCTCATTGTCTCAAGGACAATACGAAGTTGAGGTTCATGATCTTCTTCCTGTTTAGAATAGACTAAAGTGTCATCGAAGAAGACAAGCATGAAATCATCAAGATATGGTCTAAAAATATCCTGCATTAATCTATTGAAGGTGGCAGGTGCATTGGTAAGCCCGAATGACATAACCAGGAACTCGAAGTGACCATATCTTGTATTGAAGGCCGTCTTTGGAATATCTTCTTCCTTGATCCTTATCTAATAATAACCTGACCTGAGATCAATCTTGGAGAAGATCTTTGCACCTTGAAGACAATCGAGAAGCTCATCAATTCTAGGAATAGGATACTTGTTCTTGACTGTTGATTGATTCAACCCTCGGTAATCAATACATAGTCGAAGTGCTCCATCTTTCTTTTTCTAGAATAGTACTGGAGCTCCCCATGGTGAGTTGCTAGGCCGGATGTAACTCTGATCTAACAGTTGCTTGAGTTGTTCCTTCAACTCAATTGCTTCTGGTATGGACATTCTATAAGGTCTCCTTGCAATTGGTGCAGCTCTAGGCACTAGCCTAATCTCATGATCTACTTCTCTTGGAGGCGGAAGTTCAATCAATTCCTCAGGGAATACGTCAGCGTATTCCTTTAGCTAAGAAGGTCCTTGATCAGACTCTTGCTTTTGATCTAATTTGTTGAGTTTGATCAGGTAAACGGGTAATCCTTTTCTGACTCCTTTTATGATCCGAGATACTTTGGCCAATTGGATTCTTGGCATTCCTGCCTCACCTTGAGTTGCGACAAACTCCCTTTCAGAGTTTCGAAAGGAAACTTGACCCTTTCCACAGTGGATGTGGGCGTCATTAGGCTTAAGCCAATCCATCCCGAGTAGACACTCATGGATACCTAAATTCATGACTCTGAATTTGACTGAGGTTTTCTTTCCTCCTAGAAAAAATTCCACCTTAGCAGTTTGCCTGGTACAAGTTACCTCACGACCGTTTGCCAATTCCACAAGCAGGGTAGGTGCTTCTACTGTGGCTATTCCTAATCTTTTTGCACATGCTGGTGAAATAAAGGAATGTGTACTGCCACAATCAATCAAGGTTTTGAAACCTTTACCTTGATAGTTTGACGGTGTCTAAATAACCAAGAACTGGCGATTCGGCCCTTTCTTGTGTAAAGCGGCATGAACTGTCGCTCTTTCAAATTCAGCTTCCATAGTCGGATCTTCCTCATCTTCTTCTTCGCATCTTTGCCTATTGGCAATGCAGGCAGTTTTTCCTCTTCCATGGGGAACAGCTCCTTGACTGCGGCCTGCACCTTGGAAAGGCGTTTGACGATGTCCCCCGCTGAGCTTGGGACATTGCCTCTTGAAGTGACCGGGTTCGTTGCAGTGGAAACATCGGAGGTTTCGGCCATTACTTTGAGTAGGAACAAAGTTGTTGACGTTATTTGTCCTTGCTTTCTTCCTTTGTCCCTGATTGTGACCTTGAACTCTCTTCACTTGAGGTCTGAATGCTCCTATGTTCGGGTCACTATAGGATCAAGTTTTGTTACCCCTTGGTCTAGCTTGCACCTCCTAAATTATAGGCGCTACTCGAATGAGTGCATCCTGAAGATCTGATGGATGATAGATTCGAGACGGGTATTTACGGGTGGATTTAAGCTCGCGCAAAATTTGGACACCTGCTGTGTCATGTCCATCTGTGGCGCATACTTTAAAAGTGAGACAAATTTAGAGTAGTATGCGTCAAGAGTGAGTCCTAGCTATTTTAGCTCATAGAACTCATTCATTTTCTACGTACGATATGCAGGTGGAAAATATCTCCCCTGCTCAGCTTTCTTCAACTTCTCCCAGGTAATGGACCCCTCTGAAGTCCCTTGATCCCTGCACCATTGCTTCCACCAAAGTCTGGCTTCGTCGGTGAGTTTTAACTTGGCTAGCATGGCCTGATTGGTAGGTGCAGTACCAGCTGCTTCAAAGTAATCCTCCATGGATTCAATCCAAATTTCAGCATCAGCCTGGACGAATCTGCCTCTCCCGTCAAACTCGGGTGGCTTTATCTGCTTGAGGAGGAACTTCTTCTCCTAGGTAACAGCAGTACTTGATGTAGGAGGCGAATTTGGAACCTGTACTTGGGGTTGTGCCTGGATAAAAGTTTTCTTAACGTTATTATATGATAATTGATGATGGCTTATATTTCATTTTTAGTTCAGCTATCTTGTAAATAATGAAGCTACTTAACTTTTTTAACAACTCTTATGCACAGCGAAATATTGATAAAAAGAAGTCTTTATTTGTATTTACATGGGCATAGCCTTATACAACGTTCCCTGCGATGATAATCCAATCATTACATTCAGTTTGGGGAGAACAACGTTGTATTGCATTTGTCTACAGGAACTGTGTAATAGTAGGGTTTTGGGTCATGGATCTTTAGGAATCGATAGTTCATTGGAAGTTCAGGATACCCTTTCCGTTGGAATCCATACTTCTGATGGCGGCCCAACACTTTAATCCTGTCGGCTGGGATTACACGGGTTACTTCCCCATATACATATGAGTTCATTTCAACCTTTCGACCTTGAATATGTAAAGTCGAATTTACGTGAGCTTCCACAAAAATGAACAGCTTCACGACTTTCAAGTCTTCCAACCACTTGATCCTCTTTAGGTTGGTCTGTAGATAAGCAAACCGGTGGGCGGCTATATAGTAGATTCCTGAAGACCCCGTCCATCTTCGTTCTATGTATAAAGGTGATGGATTATAAATCTGCTCCAGGATGTTCATCATCCCAATTCTTTGTCTATAAAGCGGAGAATGCATTGCAGTCATAAACATGACCCGAAACACCAAAAACTTGTTCCACGCTTCATAGTTCTGCAAGACAGCATTGAAGATGAGGAAATGTTTGGACAGCAACAATTTCTTTACTTCATTTTATTGAGATCTCATAAAAGCAATTCTGTTGTTGGTCGGCTCTGATACCAACTTGTAACATGTCCCCTAGTATCATCCAGGACACGTCTTAGCAGTCCATCGGAAAGGATATCTAGAAAAGCTCTGCCCGGCACTCCCATGGAATGTTACGGGTTTTTCGATCTAGTTCTTCCCGCGTCTACCACGTAGTGGAAGTATCCTGGCCGTTCCCACTTAGGATCGACCGGAATTAAGGTTTTTCTAATGGATCATTAGCTAACAGCAAACTAGCGTCAGACCCGAGGGAACTACTTTATGCAGAAACGCCAGGTCCAAAGCGGATTCACGCTGCACTTGGTTCAAGGAGAATGGGAAACGAGAGGGATGCAAATCTCAACCTCTCTGCCATAAGGCATAGTCCCATTCCGTTCCCCTAAAACATCGTAAATCGGGTAAGACGTAACTCTAGGTCATCGTTCTCGTTATTCTTTGTGATGATGACGATCATTCCGCTGTTTCTTCGAGATTTTTGAGAAAAGTTCCCGGCTAACCGGGACCACCCAACCGTAGGATGGGCCCATGGCCCATCCTCTGCACTTTCCTTGGTTTGTTTTAGTTATGTAATTATCTAATACATTCATTTGATATATAACAATCAGCTTCTTTAATTAACCCTGTTAAGCACTGGTTCCTTCACATAATCTTATCACGTGACATAGAAAAACAATATCAAGCAAGTTCTTTTAACATTTCATTGTTATCTTTGAAATACAAGGAGTTTTGCCCGTAGGCTTGTCCATAATCTGCTCAAAGGCTATCCAGTAATCCTCAGGGATCACTATTCCAAGCTTCCACCCGTCAACTAGTATGCGAGCCTCGAGATCCAATCCCGAGTCACGCTAGCCTCTTGTGCAAGACCCGGAAGGCGAGGGATTTACGGCCAGAGCCCCCCTGGCACCCAAGCGTCCTCCTACTCCAAGTAGAGCTCAATGGAGAGACCTCTCGCGGCGGGTTCGGTCCATGTTCCCGGTGCGGTCAACAACCCCCTTGGTTAGGGTCAGGCAGGCAGTCGGGGGTAACTAAAGCTGCCTCTCCCTTCAGGCCTTTTAACCTGAAGTATAGGTACTCATTTAATTTGTAATTCATAATTCAAACAGAGCCCTAAAATCTCTAGCAAGCACAAACATTTCCATTAATCAATCCAGTTGTATAGCAAACTGCTAAGGAAGTGTTAATTCCTTTTTGAGTGTGTTAGCACTCGTTCCCAAGGTGTCTTGTAAATTGGCAAGATCCTTTTACATTCCGGTGTTGGGCATACCCAACTTGGTTAATCCTAAAGTGCTTTAGATATGCTAGTTTCCGGTTTACAACTTTCCTTATTTAGAAGGATATCCAAAAATACGTATTTTTGCAAGATATCTTGCTTAAGGATCTGCCGTCCTTGAGGAGGGTTTTTCCCCTTTCTCCTTGTGAATTAATCACAAGACTAAATGATTTCATACATGTTGCGCGAGTCCTGCGATGGAATAATCTGTTTAGATTTTTTTTTAAGCTGACGTATGTCAGGCCTAGGGTTTCTTCTTTTTAAGAACCTTAGGGACAAACCCTAGTTTCTTATCTTTATGAATTTATTTTCCCTATGGTAAGGAAAGTAGTCAAGTGTTTAGGGTATGAATGTTTCTATGTTTAGATTGGTTCAGTTATCTTTTGGAAGGTAATATTAATCGTCTTGTCACGGTTTTACTATCCTTGTGAAAATTTACTTTCCCAATCAATACAGTTTAATTTGGCATATAACCTAATGCCAAGGTGATACAAAGAGTGACAATACTCCTTGGGACAAAAAGGCCTTGCTGTGAAATTGGTGTATACACACTTTATTAGTCGCCAAGTCCTCAAATAGCAAGGGAAAAGTGTTAATAGAGTGTCATCCAGCAATCCCCCATTACATTTTCTTTCCAAATGAGTTCGTATATCTAATTTTTATACTTGTTAATTCCTAACATTTAACTTCCGTTTTTCTCTTAAAGATGAGCTCATGCCAACTAACAACACTTGCCTTGCTAAGATGTGCAAATATTCAAGATAACTTCCTAGTAATTTGAGCAACGAAAGAAACCTTTCATGAATTTAACCATTTACAACGATTCGTTGCGAAATGAATAAGACTAATGGTGCAAGATATAATTTCTACACCTTAGGATTTAACTAAAATATACTACTATAGTAAATGGTTAATCTTGCTCATAATTTATAATGCTTGATGCAATTTGAAGAAAGCTAAGTTCTATACATTGTCATTCATAAGCTAAACTCCTTCATTACAACTAACTTGAACAAATATATCCTATTCTTAACAATTTTTCTTTGCATGATTGACTTAAAACCGAATTAATGCCAAGAAGAAAAAACCTGGCTTTGAGGTGAGATATCCACATGGATACCGGGGGATGACCCTCCCGCAGCTACACCTTGGACTTTCTTCGGCGGCATCGTAGTTCGAATGTGAGATAGCCTTTTCCTTTTTCTTCTTGGAATTCCACCGTCTTCTCCTTCCTTTTCTTTTATCTTTTTCCCACTCTTCCTCCTTCACTCCCTCTTTTCACTCCCTCTACTTCCCTCCCTATCTTTTATCTCACGGCTATTTCTCCCTTACGGGATACCATCCAAGGTCATGATGATGATTTGGATTTTTAGGTTCGGGGGGAAAATAATAATGGAGATACGGGGGGATTAAGAAGAAAGCTTAGGGAGTTGTGGGGAAATAAGAGTTATGAGGGGGGTTGAAAAAGGGTTAAAAGTGTTATAAGGGGGTGAAAAAAAAGGGTTTAGGAGAATAAAACATGGGGGTTAGGTTCCCAAAGCCAAAGGAGGGGCTTAAGGGAAAAAGGGAAAAAAAACCTAGGGGTTGTGTGGTTCCAAAAACCATGGGGAGGGCTAAGGGAATTTTTGAAACCCGGGGGGAAAATAAGGGCCTTATGGGGATTAGAAAGGCTTAAAGACCTCTTAAGGCCTTCTAAAGATAATTTGGGGGGGGACAAGGGCTTAGGGGGAAATTAAAACCCGGAGGGAGGGGGGGGGGAACAAGGGCTTAGGGGGGAATTAAAACCCGGAGGGGGGGGGGGAAACAAGGGCTTAGGGGGGAATTAATACCCGGAGGGGGGGGGGGGGGGAGAAACAAGGGCTTAGAGGGGGGGATTAAACCCGGGAGGGGGGGGGACAAAAAGGGGGTTTAAAAAAAAACATAGGGGGGGGGGGGGGTGAAAGGGGCTAAGAAGGTTCTTTGGAAGCTCCCCCCCCAGGAAGCTTCTAAAGCTTCCACATGGGAGGGGGGGGGGAGCTTATTAGGCACTACGGCGGCGAGTGGAGGCGGAATGATCCAGCGGTGGCGAGGTCTCAGCGTCTCCCTCTCTCGTGGTTTCCACACGCAGCAGTGGCACTCTCCTCTTCGCCATCACGGCAGGGTTGTCTCCTTCGGCCTCTACTTCTCACGGCTCAGCCTCCTTTCACCAGCGGCCCCCCCCTTCGTTTAAATAGTGGAGGGGAGGGGGATCTTCCCTCCTTGCATGTCAACACGCATGTCCTCTCCTCCATCACAGCTCCACCAAGGAGCTTAGCTACTCCTTCTATTTCCCTCCCTCTCCAGCTCGTCAGTCGGATGGAGGGATAAGGGGGGAAATATAAAAAAAAATTTCATTTATCACATTTTTTGTAACGCGGAATATTACACAGACAATGGTTGATATGGGTGATGCAAAGAGTAGCCGAGACCAATCTACCGTTGTTATCTTGCACCCATAGGTTGATTAGACAACATGTTATGCATACGCTCTTACTATATATGCAAGAGGAATGGGTCATAACCTTATGCATTTAGTTTAGGGCTGCGAGCCTATTTTTTCTCCTTGGAAAGAAGCTTATTATTGTATATCTGTGCTCTTCCAAGGAAGGATGTGTAGGTGCTATGATGTTTGATCTCGTTAGGCCAAGAGGGCTAGTTTTGCGAGGTGTTATTCTTTTATTTCGTTAGGCCAAGAGGGCCGATTAAGTTTTGTAGTGAAGTGCTTTATTTCATTAGGCCAAGAGGGCCAGTTGTCTGTTTAGTGCAGGTGCAGTTAATGGTTTCTTGTTTTAGTTTTGTGCTAGACAGGTTCAAGGAAGAGCTTGGAAGGAGCCTTTTGTTGAGTGGAAGCTTCTCATGGCCCTATCCAGGTGAAATCTTTCCTTTACGAGTACCGTGTTTTATGTTATATGTGTTTGTGTCCTCGTAGGGGATTATCTTTTCTTGTTGGGGACCGGCGTCCAAGGCATGAAGTCCTGAGGTTTAGGTTAAGTATGTTTGAGGGAGGTCTAAGTAGTCATTGCCTCCTGTAAAGACATTGTTAAGCATCAAAAGATCTATTTTAGAAGGGAGTCCTAGTGACGCTATTCTGCTAGCCTGCTAGGCAGCCGTTCTAGGAGTTCTTATTAGTTGTGAGGCAGTTAGAGAAGCCTGGCAGAAGATAAATAATGATGATAGAGGAAAGAAACCTTGAATAACTTAAAGACAATAAATATATACAAAGGTGTGTAAAAAGGGGTTCTAACTCCCTATCAAAATAGAAAAGAAACAAAAATTTTGAAGGAGTGGTTCATCGCCTAGCAGAGAGCTTGGTAGGTTCTTGGATACCGAGACAGGACCTGAGGCCGATGCCTTGTCTTCCTAGGGGTGGCTTCTTGCTCGAAAAGAAGAAATTAAGGAAGGTTGGAGCGAAAATAAAAGTGAGCGTCAGAAAAGGATTAAGTGCCGCCTTGCAAGGGCTTGGTAGGTTCTTGGGTACCGAGACAGGACCTGAGGCCGATGCCCTGTTCTCCTTGGGTCACTACGCTCAGCTCCCTCCTTTTTACATGCCCGAGTATGTCAATAAAATAAAACCCTAAAAAAAGAAATGTGCTGAAAGAAAATACTTCTTGATCAGGCTACAGGAGTCCTCGCCAAGTAGGAGCTCCTGGTTGCGTTGTCCTTAGTTAGGTAGGTAGTTCAAACCACCACGTAGGGCAACCTCTTTGATAGTTCTTTCTAGTTTGGCCATGTTGGAGCAGTTGGTTAGTGACTAGCTTCGGACCTTTTATCAGATTATGCTAGGCCTACTTCTTGTGGATGTCATGCCTTGGTTTTGTCAGGGGGTAGGGTGAGCACTGTGCTGTGTGTTTTAATATGTATCTATTTTGTATCAGCTTGATGCTTCCTTTGGTTGTTTTGTGCAGATCTACTGTGGGATTCGATGGGTTGAGTCACCCTATCCCATGGTCGCCAATGAGAGCAGAGTTTTGATGCCGAGAAGTGCTTAAAAATAGCTAAAAATTACGAATATCAAGGGAAAATATTCAACGTCAAAGGCGGCAGCTCCAGCTAGGACGATTTTAAGCGTCAAAGTGCTTTAAAGACGCCCAAGCGACACTTGTTGATTTTTGATAATTTTTCAGACTGCTGTGCGGGTTGTCAAGGGTTGCTGGCCAGTGAGGGATGTCAAGCCGGACGCGGAGAAATTTATAGCACTCGATTTGGACACCGGACGGGGAAATGGCCAACAAATGGGCAAGATTTGAAGGGGTGGCCAAATGGTCATGACTTTGGGGGGGCATGTAGCATTTAGATGTAGCATGAAACTTTTGAAAAATTGTGATGAAGAAAGCGTGGAGAAGATCACGCCAGAATGGCGCCGAAATTTGCGCCCATATCTTAATGGATTCATCCTCCTGCCTGTGAACAACCACCCCTAATGATCATGGGCCTTGATTTCCCTCTGGATGCTGACTCTATCATCGTGCTTCGCCCATCAAATGGTAGCCTGGATGGAGATCTCTGATTTCAGTCTTTCTCTCTCCTCCCTCTCTCTCCCTTAAGGGGCTGTTCTTGTGTGGAAGAAGACAATGAAGAATGGTGGAGGAAAGCTTGTCCGGATGAGACCGGATTGCTTCCGGATGGATGAAGACATGAAGAGTGCTGTTCTTGAAGATGCTGAGCATTAAATGCATGCTAGAAATCAGTCCCGTAATCAAGACCAAGAAACCGAGACCTGAAAATAAGCGGTAATGCTATTTTTATGAAGAAAAATGATCTTTTTATGCTATTTGCTTTATGAAATCTTGTTCATATGGGATGAAAGTTCTTTATGACATTGTTTGCCATGATTTTGATGAGTTTATGCTCTGAAAATAAAAAAATGTAAGGCTACATGGCCGGAATTAGTGTTAAAATGCATGAAAAACACGCGTTTTAAGGGTAAAATTGGGTTTTTTGCTATATAAATGAGAAATATGATATTGCACACCAACTAAATATGAGTTTTTGTTGTCAATGAACCTAAGGGCCACAACCCACAATCAATCTTCATTTTCAATCATTATTTATTAAAGAAAAATAGAGAAAAACCCTATCTAACCGATCAATGATACAAAATGCTAAGAGTTAGAGGAAAAGGGGCTGAAACATTGGAATATAAGAAAATATTTGATTTATGCATTACACTTGGCATATAGGGAATGGTTTAAATAAAGAGGATGGTAGCATGAGTATATGGCTCGGTGCCTCCTTTCAACGTAGCACGCGTTAGTGAAATTCATGGAAAGAATGCTTTATGCACCATGCACCATGCTAATTTTTCTTTTGTCTAAGCACATAGCCATACACGATTTGCATTAAGAATAATAATTAAAAGGTATCAGAAAAACCTCCTGGATACATGGCACTTGTCTTCCTTAGGTTGAGACCAACGATGAGTGTGAGAGGACGTCCTAAGCTGTAGGTTAGTCGTTGGGCCCTAAGGGGAAATTGTTGTGAGGAATGGTACATCCTGGAACGTAAAATATTGGTACCTTGAGAGAATTTTGTGCTCATATGTGTTATAGGTTTAGCAGCACATCAAAGGGCCAATCCCTGAGATGTAGGAGAGCTGCAGTGGGGATCCGACTATTAGTCGGTGGAGTGCCTCCTATATGTGTGTAATCATGGCATTGCCAATGTATAAGGGTTCTCCCTTTGAGGAGTTTTAGAGGAACGTTGGACTATAAACTATAAACGCAGGAATTAAGCTTTAGGGTAGTTTGTCCTTTAGTATTAGATTGACACTCCTGGTCCGTGAGGCCGTGAGGATGTTTGTGTGTCATGAGCATGAGGTCCGGCTAGTGCTATAGCCAGTGCCGGCCCATTTTAGGTCCCATCAGCTATATCAACCAAGCAATCTAACCACTTAACTTTTTATCTTTCTAATGCACAATTAGACATTGATAAAAAGAAGTCTTATTTGTATTTATATGGGCATAGCCCTTTCGGAATACAACATTTCTTGCGATGATAAGCCAGCTGTTACATTTAGTTTGGGGAGCATAATGTTGTATTACGTTTATCTACAGGAATTGTATAATAGTATGGTTTCGGGTCATGGATCTTCAGGAATCGCTAAGTCATTGGAAGTTTAGGGTATCCTTTCCTTTGGAACCCATTCTTCTCATGGGGCCCCAACACTTTAATCTTGTCGGTGGGGATTACACGGGTTACTTCCTCATATACATATGAGTTCAGTTCAACCCTCCGACCTTGAATATGTAAAGTTGAATTTACGTGAGCTTCCATAAAAATGAACAACTTCATAACTTTTAGGTCTTCCAACCACTTGATCCTCTTTAGGTTGGTTTGTAGGTAAGCAAACCGGTGGGCAGCTATATAGTAGATTCTTGAGGCACCCGTCCATCTTTGTTCCATGTACAAAGACGATGGATTATAAATTTTCTCTAGGATGTTCATAATCTCAACCCTTTTTCGATAATCAGGGGAAAGCATCGCAGTCATAAACATGACTCGGAATACTAAGAACTTATTCCATGCTTCGTAATTCTGCAAGACAACATTGGAAGCAAGGAAATGTTTGGATAGCAACATTTGCTTTACTTCATCTTATTAAGATGTTATAAAAACAATTCCTTCGTTGGTTGGCTTTGATACCAACTATAATGTGTCCACTAGTATCTTCAGGACACGTCTTGGCAGTCCATCGGAAAGGATGTCTAGAAAGCTCCACCCGGCACTCCCGTGGAATGTTACCGGGTTTGCGATCTAGAGCTTCCCATGTTTGCCACGTAGCGGAAGTATACCGACCGTTCCCACTTAGGACCGACCTGATTTAGGGTTTTACTTATTGGTCATTTCCTAACGGCAATTAGCGTCGAACCCAAGCGAACTACTTTACGCAGAAACGCCAGGTCCGAAGTGGATTCACGCTGCACTTGGTTCAAGGAGAATGGAAAACGAGAGGGATGTGAAGCTCAACCTCTCTGCCATAAGGCATAGTCCCATTCCGTTCCCCTAAAACAGTGTAAATCGGAATCCATTATAACTCTAGGTCAATGCTTTTGTTGATCGTGTTCTTTGACGATCTCCTGATTGGTCCATCGTGATTTGAGAAAAGTTCCCGGCCAACTGGGACCACCCATCCGTAGGACGGCCACATCTACCACACTTTCCTTGGGTTGTTTTAGTTATTTAATTACCTAACACATTTAATTGGACATGTATCAATCAACTTCCTTAATTAGCCCGTTAGGCACTGGTTCTTTCACGTAACCATAGCACTTGACATAGAAAGCAACATCAAACAAGTTCCTTTTTAACAAGTTATCATATTTATCTTTGAAATACAAAAAGTCCAGCCTGTAGGCTTATCCACAATCCGCTCGAAGGCTATCTAGCAATCCACAGGGATTACCAATCCAAGTTTCTGCCCGTAGACTAGTATGCGGGCCTCGAGATCCAATCGCGAGTCATGTTAGCCTCTTTTGTAGGGCCCGGAAGGTGAGGGATTTATGGCCAGAGCCCCCCTGGCACCCAAGCATCCTCCTGTTGTAAGTAGCGCTCAACGGAGAGATCTCTCACAGTAGGTTCAATCCACTTTCCCGGCGCGGTTAACAACCCCCTTGGTTAGGGTCAAGCAGGCAGTCGGGGGTAACTAAAGCTGCCTCTCCCTTCAGGCCTTCAACCTGAAGCATTAGATATCCATTTATGCTTTAATTCATTGGTCAAACAAAGTAAAACACTGCTCTTAAATCTGTAACAAGCACAAACATTTCCATTGGTCGTTTATTATTGGCCAACTGCTAAGGAATGAATCCTTCCTTTCGAATGCGTCCAGCACTCGATCGGGGATGACTTGCGACTTGGCAAGATCCCCTATATCCTGGGTTAGGGTCGTACCCTATTCACCTGACTTGGTCAATACCTTAAGTTCATATGTTATTCCACTTTATTGGTTTTTCCTTTGCTCAAAGCAATTATCTTTACCCTAGAAAGATGCTATATTAGGACGCTTACTCATCCTCTTGCAAGATAACTTGCGTAAGAATCTGCCAACCTCATTCCGAGAGTTGGCCATTCCCTTGTGGTCAAATCACAAGATCATATGACTTTGCACTTGTTGCACAAGTGTTGCATCCAACTATGGAACTATTCTACCCGTCAAGTGGAGTCACCAAACAATCTGTTCCTGATTATATTAGGTTGACGTTGTCAGTCCTAGGGTTCCAAGTTCCATCTTTTTAGCGTAGGCTTCTTAGGGACAACCCTAGATCACTTTTCAAGTATGTTCCGCTGTCCCTACATTCGGTGAATGTGGGCAAGTATTTAGGGTATAGGAGTTTAATTTTTAGCAATATGTGCGATTAGGTCATGTATTAATTCCTTGTGAATTCTTTGGAGTTGAGTTAACTCTTTCTAAAACGAGTACTCCACGGGTTTAGGTGTATCAGTTTATGCCAATTTGTTTAATTTGTAAAGAAAATTACGTTATCATTTCCATAAACACATGACTCATTGTCTACGTGTAAATCGATTTTCAACCCTAACTTATTGATTTAAGATCAAGCCTAGGTTAGGTTATAACCTAATTTCAATTGACCATCCTATAACTTGCGAACAAGATTCATGCTAAACAAGCAACCTTTTACTAATAATTATGCAGTTGAAAAAAAATGATAATTGACTAGAGTTATGCAACGTAAGAATCATTTCATGCCTTGCAATTTTCTATGGGTTATTAGCACTTCCCATGATGACTTATTGTGAAGAAGATATGGCCTAATAATATGACATGCAATTTTATACTTCCATGCCTAAATGGAGTGCACTATCTTAATTCCGTTTTTGTAAATATGGACTAAATGCATATCAATTTTCTAAAGCATTTAAGACGAAAAATTGCATCCTTATTTCCAACAATTATCCTCGTACGATTATAACAATACCAAATAAAAATTAGGAAGGAAAACCTGGACTTGGGGTGAGATGTCCACGTGGATGCTAGGAGACGATCCTCCTGTGGTTGCGCCTTGGGATTTCTTAGGAGGCATCGCAAATGCACCCTTTCCGTCGTGGATGCAACTTTGCGAATTTCCTTTTTGAAATACCATCGTCCTTTATGAGTCTTCTGTTCTTTCCTTTCGTAGCAGCTCTTCGAAGGGATAGTTGTGGAGGAGGGGAGAAACCACGAAAAGGGTTCCAAACCGGGAAGGGGGTGTTTCAAAGTCTTTCGCGAATAAGGCCCATTAAAGCCATGGGAAAGGCTTAATGGCCTTATAAAGACTCACACGAACACGGAATAAAAGGTGAAAAAACCCTTACGAGGGCTTTTGTATGGGGAAAGAAAAGTGTCAAAAGACCCTTAACGCTCCCTTTTCTTTTACGTGTGGGGGGAAGAAAACAAGGGTATGAGAGAGGTAAAATGGGTATTTTTGCATGGGAAAAAAAAACTAAGGGGTCCCTTAGGGGGATTTGAGATATGGGGGGGAGAATAAGGGCTTTTAGGGTAAAAGCTTTTGGGGGGGGGGAGGGCTAAGGGGGGGCCCTTACGGGGAAATTCCAGGGGGAAAAAAAAGGGTAGCCTTAAAGGCTATGGGAAAGGGGGCCTAAGGGGGATTTAAAAAAAACACGGGGAGAATAAGACCTTTAAGGTCAAACTTTTTTTTGGGGGGGAAAAGGGGGCTTATGAAGCCCACTTAGAAGCTTCTAGAAGCTTGAATGGGCTTCTACATGTGGGGGTGGAGGATAACTCCCCAGCCGATTATGACGGTCAGGAGGTGGCGTATGGCTTTGGGTGGCAGCGGAGAGAGCCCTCCTCACCCTCTCGTTAGACTGGCGGCGAATCCCTTCAGCTGCACGGTAGCCGACGCTCGTCCCTCCCTCACTCTTTATAGCAGGCGGCCAAATTCAGCTTTATGGTAGTACAACGGCCTCTCTCCTACACAGTAACAGCAAACGGTGCCCTCCCTTCAGCCTGCGCCCCCTCAATATATATAGGGGAGGGGATAAGATTCTCCCTCCCTCCCACGCATCGATGGGCATGTACCATAGCTTAAGCAAGCTCCAGCAAGGAGCTTGCTTCCACATACTATTCCCCTCTTCCTCTAGCTCGACAGCCGGCTGGAGGAGAGGGAAAATAATTTTAAAAAATTTCCTTAAAGAAATTATCCTGATGGCTATAAAGAGGGTTCACGCGTGCTAACTCAGAATGTTACATAACGGAATGGATTTGTAAACCATAAGCAGATACATCTTTCTGAAACTAAGAGAAGCCTAGCGAGGGAAACTAGAGTGAAAGTATACAAAATTGGAGTAGGGTGAAGCAACTTAGAATGCCTTCCACTACTCTACTAAGCTTGATTGAGCAAACCTAATATTTTATCCCTAACCTTGCTAGCATATCAGTGGTTTTGACCAAAAGAAGCATGGGAGGCATCACTTCCTGAAGGTGCTTAATGTGAAAGCTATGGAGAAAGCTAAGATTTATCTATTCTAGCCTTTTGATCTCATCCCTCTGATCCGGGTTTTTTACAACCCGGATTACTACCACAAAATTTTGGCCAAAGCCCCTATCAAGAGCCTACCATATCACTCTGGGTTTACTCTTCAAGCACTAGGTATGCTACATTGCTTCTCGATTATGATAACTCTAGCAAATGGGAGGAACAAGTTCTTAGAAGGCATGTCAATGTAAAGGGTAAAAGGGACGGTTATCTTAGTGAAGATGAAAATGGATTACACCTAGGAGTTGAGTGAATTCATAGATTTTTTCAAAGGACTAGCCTCCAACTACACATGGGCTCCGTCTGCATCACTAAGATTTGGAATCTATCACCATCATTAGAGGACACCTCACCCTTGCACACAAGTCAATATCCACATCATGGTGTCATTTGGATCTTGCACAAAAGCTTACAAGCATGGACCCCTTTTGTCACATGCTTATATGTATTTATATACATATGGGGGACTAAAGTCAAAGCAGCTTTTGGAAAGCCTTTTTTATAATCTCAATAACTCCCAAGAAAAAGCTAATTTCAAAAAAATTCCCGCGAAGGCCGATCGGTTTCGACCTGGTCTACAAAGTTGCAGAAGAAACTTTTTTCAAATTCCTCACGGATTTGAAGTTACGAAGGCGCAGACTGCTGGCTATATGCAATTTTCTTCTCTCTTTCACCACACCAACTTTCCACTCTATCCTTCTTGTAAATATATTATAATAATGTGCTTTGGGCACCCACCTCTTGTAATCTAGCTCCATTTTTCTATGTTGTCTACCACCACCCTTGGCTTCTTGCATGATGACCAAGGTGGGGACTTGTCCCATTCACTATGCTCCATATTTTCAAAGATGCCATACATCATCTAGGATTAAGTTAATCAAGAAGATTAGCTTAATCTAATCCCTCATGGAGGCTATATAAAGAGCCCATGGAGAATGAAGAAAGGGAAGAAGGACAATGACAAGTCCATGAGAGCATTCTAGAATACCCTCATCTCTTTGAGGGAAGTTATGAGTGAGTTCTTTTATTATGTAGCATAAGAAAAGAGGAAGAAGGACAATGACAAGTCCATGAGAGCATTCTAGAATACCCTCATCTCTTTGAGGGAAGTTATGAGTGAGTTCTTTTATTATGTAGCATAAGAAAAGAGGGAGGAGCGAGAATGACAAGTCCATGAGAGCATTCTAGAATACCCTCATCTCTTTGAGGGAAGCTATGAGTGAGTTCTTTTATTATGTAGCATAAGGCAAGCTTCCTCTACCTCTTCTCCTCTTGTCTCCCTCTCCTCTCATCTCTCTCTCTTATATTCCAATGTGGTGTCTAGCACATATATTCTCTCTTGTAAATTTGTGTCTTGGCTCTCTTGATTCTCTTTGAACATAGGGATGTCCTAGCCCATCCTCTCTTTGGCTAGGTGGTGCCCCTCTTTAGTTCTCTTAGTGAGGATTGGAGGTTGGATGGGTAAGAGGCAACCCGTTCATCATTTCAGCCCTCATTATTGGTGCCCCCGCTGAGGAGTTCTCAAGCTATGCTCTACAACTTCCATGAAGAAAGAAACATCTAAGGAGTTGTCCTCTTCTTCAACGAGTGTTTGTCAAGAAATCACTAAGGAGGAATCTTCATCAAACCCTATTCAAGGGATTCGGCGCTCAAGAGTACCGCAATGGTCTCCAAAAGAAGCTCAAGAGAAGAAGGATCTTTATCGACAAACGGCACGTATGCGGGTAAAGCAAGTTAATTACACGCATCCGTCTTTGCTTCATGAGAAATCTTGCTCTCATCAAGTCTCTACGTCAAGGCATTGTGTTGAGTGCTTGGTGTCTAGTGTAAAGACACTCCCTACGGAGCTTCGTCTTCAAGTGGTGAAGGCGCTTTCAAAATCGAGGATTAACAAGTTTTTGGAGGGTGAGTTACACATCAATGGTGTGCAGTATTGGCGAGAGGCTACATATGGTGATGCGCTTCAACTGCTACTAGCAAGAAGACTCAAAGTAATTGAAAAGATAGCTATCGAAGCCTATGAACTTTACAAGGCTGATGATGGTCACACAAAAGCTACGCTAATCAGTGGTGAGCAAATCCTTCGCATCTCTCGAATGGTGGGATTCAAGAGGCCATAGCTTCAATGATACGCTTCATGAAAGTTTGTAGTGTAAATTTGTAGTTAATGCATAAATGACTACTCCTACTTTCTACAACTTTCAATCAGTTCAAAACATTCGGGTGGATGTGTGCATTAGTAGAAAGATACATTTTCAGCAAAGGTTGGTATTCTATTTTGGAGCTGAGAGGTTGAGAGAGATCTTGTTGTCACCTGATCCCATAATACTCCCTATTTTGGATTATAACATCTCCTTTAATGTGCACATATTCATTCTACTCTAAGTGTATCCCATGAACCATAGGGACTTGTATGGACCTATCCGTCCACTTGCTAGACAAACCGTGCATATAATTGTTAGCACAAAGCTCAGGTTTCAAAATGTTATAAGGGTCTTATTGGGCCCTCGTCGTCTTGCTGAGATTAATGCATCTGTAAATCCATTTATTCTACCCTTAATAAGATATGACTTGGGCCTAGACGTGTTCATCTTTATTTTGTATTGAGCTAGGCCAACATCTTCCTATCATGGCTTTTCCAAGTTTTTTTGGGCACAAAGGGGAGAAATCTCTGGACTTTTTGGATGACTTAGAAATGGCCTTCCTAGTCACAGGCCGGGATGATGAAGCAACCAAAGTACGGGCCTTCCCTTTAGTTCTAAAGGGTGATGCTCGAGTGTGGTATCAAGCTCTCCCAGAGGCTACAAGGGGTAATTGGGAGAATCTCAAGACCGCATTCATGCACAAGTACCAAGATACAGAGCCACCTGAAGATATTTGGAGACAACTCTTAGATCTTCGCCAAACCATAGCAGGGGAGTACCAAACCTATGAAGGCATGTTTATAAAATTGTGGGATAAATGGACAACATCTTTAGCCGAGGGAGAAAGAGTACCTGATTTCCTTAAGAAAGATTGTTTTCTAGCCGGACTCCATCCTCTACTAAGGGAGAAAGTCAAAGGAAAGTTTCCCACATCATATGAAGAATCAGTCACTTATGCGAGAGAGAAAGATAGAAAATTGAAGTATCAAGCCCAAGTGAAGGGGGGAGTTGAGCCCATACAGGTTTTACCAACCATGCAAAGGCCTAGAGAAATAGCAGAGGCCCCACCTGAACCAGAGATACCACAGCAAGAGCTCCTACAACGCATTACTAATCAACTCGAAAGCCTTTCATTAAATTTGGTGCAAGGAGTGCGGCCCCCTCCCCTCATAAATGAAGGCAATCGAGGTCCAAGAAGACAAGAAAGAGAGTATGTTTGCTATAATTGTGGGGAGACTGGCCATGGTATGTACTTTTGCCCTCATCCTAGGCGTTTTCCAGGAAATGGGTTCCAACCAAGAAGGAGGGGACAACAAGTGACACCACCTAGGGAAAGGTTTGTTCCACCGAATCCAAGGCCTCCACCACCGGTTCAAGTTCTCCAGCATCCTCGACCACTTGCAGAGGTGCCGCCCTTGCCTGTTCAACCACCAGAGAATCATGATGTTAGGATAATTAGTTTAGATGAGAGTGATGTCAAAGGAAATGACAAAGTAGTAGAGGTTGAAGCAATGCCGGTGAAGAAAGCCCGGAGAATTGAGAAGATGGAGCCTACACCACCAAAGGAGGTTGAAAATATGGAAGAGGAGGCAGAGTCATCAGTGGCTGCAAAGACACGCACCAGTAAAAAGAGGAGGGCTCGCTCACGCCGACACATTGAGCCAGATGATTTTCCCTTGGGTAAAGGTACTAGAGCTTATGATTTGCTTGCTGATGTGAGGAATCAAGGGCCAAAAATTTCATGGCCACAATTACTACATCTATCTCCAACAGTGCGGCGACAATGGTCAAAGATGGTAAGCATTAGACCCATGAAGAATAGACATGTGAATGCAATCCAGGCTAGAAAGATGAAAGATATTGTACCTCTAGTGGAAGCCGAAATCAATGGGCAGAGAGTGTCAAAGACATATGTGGATGGAGGTGCAGAGATTTGTGTCATGACGGAAAAGTTGATGCATCGTTTGGGATTAGAGGTAAATGAAACTACTAAATTTGGGGCCAAAATGGCTAACAATGTGGTAGTAAATTGTTTGGGAGTTATAAAGAAAGTCAAGGTAAAGGTGTGTGGAGTGCAACTGGAGCTTGACATGTATGTGATGCCAGTGAAGGGGGATGGCTATCCGCTCATTCTTGGGCGACCATGGCTAATGGGAATGAAAGCCAGACAAGATTGGGAGACAGGGGCTTTAGAGCTCAGGCCACAAAAGGGGCTGCATAAAAAATGGAAGAGCACTATCTACAACATGAAGGAGGGCCGACAGGAGGATCTTGTGTTAGAAACCACCGCTGATGAATGGAGTTCCAGCGAGGGTTGGTCATCTATGACAGAGGGAGAGTCTTCTAATGAGGAGGAAGAAAGCTCTCTAGAAGTGATGGGGATTACATTAAAAGGGCCTTCTAGTAGTGAAATTCCGCAGCAGCTTCCAAAGGTCGAGAAGGAGGGGTTAGAAAAAATGTTGGCTAAGGATCTATCAGTTGAGGAGAAGGCAGCCTACATGGAAGTGGTGATAAAACATTCTGCACTTTTTATTTCTGATTATGAACACATCACAGGTGTGACAGCAGTACAACATCACATTAATCTAAAAGAGGGAGCACGGCCAGTGGTGCAGCGACTACGACGATTGGGAGTAGTTCAACAAAACGCTCTACTCACTGAGGTGCAACGACTTTTAAAGGTAGGCTTTATCTATCCAATAGGGGATTCAGAGTGGGTTTCACCTGTGGTGGTGATACCCAAGAAGAATGGAAAATGGAGGATTTGTGTGGATTACAAGCCGCTAAATGCCGCAACTAAGAGAGATCACTTTCCTCTTCCCTTTCAGGATGAAATACTCAACGAGGTGGCTGGGCATGAGAGATACACTGTTTGTGATGGGTATTCAGGTTATTTCCAGATCCGAATAGCTGAGGAGGATCAACAGAAGACCACCTTCATTACACCTTGGGGTTGTTTTGCTTACAAAGTAATGCCATTTGGATTAACAAATGCCCCAGCTACCTTCCAGCGATTCATGAATTATGTCTTCCAGCCATATTTTGGGAAATCCATCAGGGTCTTTATTGATGATTTTTGTATTTATAGTTCTAAGGCTCTACATTTAGGGAAGGTGGATGAAGCTTTCAACCGACTCGCACAAATGGGGGGGCAGTTAAACCATGAGAAGTGTCGCATTGGCGAAAGCAGTGTAACTTTGTTAGGGCATGTCGTAAGTGAGAGGGGCATTGAAGCAGATCCAAACAAAGTTAAGGCCCTATTGGCAGTGCCATCACCATCTTCTGTGAAGCAACTAACCTCTTTCATTCAGAAGATGCGATATATGGGGCGGTTCATTCATCTCCTCTCCCAATTAATATTTCCACTGCAACAGTTAACCCACTCTGAGGAGCTCCTGTGGAGTGACGAAAGCGAAAGGTGCTTTCACGAGGTGAAGAAGGCTCTTAGCACCCTTCCTATAATTTTACAGCCTTGTTGGGATCAAGAGTTTTTTGTCAACCCAAGTTTTGGGGAAGATGCTCTAGGGGCAGCACTAATACAAAAGGATGCTAAAACTGGCCTAATGAGACCAGTTTACTTTTCTAGTAGAGTAATGACAGCATCAGAACGAGGGTACAAGATGGTCGAGGTGATGGTTTTGTCTCTAATGTTTGCTGTAAGGAAGTTTCGTCCTTATCTTCTCCATAGGCCATTCACAGTGATCACGACAGAAGAGCATTTTCCCTATGCCTTACAACACATGGATGTTTCAGCTAGAATCGCTAAGTGGGTGATACAACTCCAAGAGTTTGACTACACCTTCAAGGTGGAGGATTCTACTCGAGCTTGCCTAGCTGACTTGTTGACCCATAGATGCCATAAAAAGAAGGAAAAGGAGAAGGGAAAGGTAAAAGATGAGACACCTCCTCTTGAGGAGCCGCCACGGGTGGAGAATGCCCATGCCCTCTACTTTGATGGAGCCTACAAGCGTATTAAAGATAGAGCGGCAACAGGAATAGTGGTGTTCAGTCCCATAGGTGACAAACTTTATGGAGAAGGTATCAGCTTGGAGGATGTCCATTCTAACAATGAGGCAGAATATCAAGCCTTGCTTTTAGGTTTGAAGTGGTGTCTCTCACATGGTATCACTCGGCTTAATGTTTTTGGGGATTCTATGCTCATTGTTAAGCAAATGAAAGGAATCTGGGCTTGTAAAAATGATAACTTAGCAGTGAAAATGAGGGAAGCTAAAACTCTCATGAGAAAGCTACAGAAAGCCCAACTCTATTTTGTGCCAAGGCGCACAAATGGCGACGCAGATGCTCTAGCAGCTGAAAAATTGAAAGAGGCAATGGTGGGCATCATTGCCATAAAGCTTCCCTTGTTTCAAGGAAAGTTTCAACTACAAGATGTGCTTTATTTTCTCGAGCAAGGTGAGGCACCTACACATATGAGTAAAAGTGAGAAAAGGTGGCTAGCTACTAAGGCCACTAAATACCGCTTGATAAATGATGTGTTGTATTGCAAAGGAAAGGATGCAGTGCTTAGAAGGGTGCCAACAGCAAAGGAGATTATAGATGTGATTAAGAGCTGCCATGAAGGGGTTTGTGGTGGACATTTTGCTCAAGAAATAACCAGCAGAAAGATTCTCCAAGCCGGTTTTGTGTGGCCTAGTCTACATCGAGATGTGCAACATTGGTGCCGCACTTGTGACGATTGCCAAAAGGCCGGACCAAGGAAGCTAGTGCATGAGGAACAAAATCCCATAACTACATATGGCCCATTTGAGAAATGGGGGATTGATGCAATAGGACCACTCCCACGAACTCAATCTGGCAAGGAATACATCATAATGGGAGTGGACTACATGACGAGGTGGGCAGAGGCTTCAGCAACTAGTAGGATCACAGCCCAAGAAGTGGGAAAATTTGTGTTTGAAAATATTTGTTGTAGGTTTGGCACACCTTTGGAAATTATCTCTGATCGGGGTCCTGGTTTTAGGGCGAACCTAGTAGGGGAGCTAATGGAAAGGCTAAAAATCAAGCACAGGCATTCTACTCCCTACTATCCACAGTGTAATGGTTTGGTCGAAAAAGTAAATGGGCTAATTTGTAAGATAATTACCAAGCATGTACACATGCACCCCAAGCACTGGGATAAAAAATTGAATGCAGCTCTTTGGGCCTACAGGACTTCATTTAGAACCTCGCTTGGCTATACTCCATTTCACCTCGTCTATGGCCAAGAAGCTTTGCTTCCTATAGAGGTGGAACTGGCCAGTTTGCGTGTTTTAGTAGCCAGTCAAGAGAAGAATCAAGATAAGAAGTTAGAGGAAAGGATCTTGGATCTAGAGAGGCTGGAGTTAGATAGAGAAGCAGCAGTCCAACACTATTCCATGCAGGCTGAAGAGAGGAGGAAGACCTTTAATAAGAAGCTGGCTAGCAAACACATAAGGGAAGGATCACTTGTGCTACGCTATGATAACCGCTTCAATAACAGAAAGGATGCTAAACTTGTGTTCAAGTGGGAAGGGCCATTCATGGTCATAAGGAGATATCCAAATGGCAGCTATAAGCTAGGTGACATGGATGGGAAGGTTCACAAGACAAGGGTAAATGGATGGCGACTGAAGCCTTATTTTCAAAGAAATATGAACACTTTGGAGCAGTCATTCAATGAAGAGCCACCAATGAGGGGGTGCAGTCCTCCTTGCTCTATTGGACCATCATTATCAAGCTAGAGGCATGAATACCTCTAGCCTAAGGGGAGGGCTAATGATCCGGGTTTTTTACAACCCGGATTACTACCACAAAATTTTGGCCAAAGCCCCTATCAAGAGCCTACCATATCACTCTGGGTTTACTCTTCAAGCACTAGGTATGCTACATTGCTTCTCGATTATGATAACTCTAGCAAATGGGAGGAACAAGTTCTTAGAAGGCATGTCAATGTAAAGGGTAAAAGGGACGGTTATCTTAGTGAAGATGAAAATGGATTACACCTAGGAGTTGAGTGAATGCATAGATTTTTTCAAAGGACTAGCCTCCAACTACACATGGGCTCCGTCTGCATCACTAAGATTTGGAATCTATCACCATCATTAGAGGACACCTCACCCTTGCACACAAGTCAATATCCACATCATGGTGTCATTTGGATCTTGCACAAAAGCTTACAAGCATGGACCCCTTTTGTCACATGCTTATATGTATTTATATACATATGGGGGACTAAAGTCAAAGCAGCTTTTGGAAAGCCTTTTTTATAATCTCAATAACTCCCAAGAAAAAGCTAATTTCAAAAAAATTCCCGCGAAGGCCGATCGGTTTCGACCTGGTCTACAAAGTTGCAGAAGAAACTTTTTTCAAATTCCTCACGGATTTGAAGTTACGAAGGCGCAGACTGCTGGCTATATGCAATTTTCTTCTCTCTTTCACCACACCAACTTTCCACTCTATCCTTCTTGTAAATATATTATAATAATGTGCTTTGGGCACCCACCTCTTGTAATCTAGCTCCATTTTTCTATGTTGTCTACCACCACCCTTGGCTTCTTGCATGATGACCAAGGTGGGGACTTGTCCCATTCACTATGCTCCATATTTTCAAAGATGCCATACATCATCTAGGATTAAGTTAATCAAGAAGATTAGCTTAATCTAATCCCTCATGGAGGCTATATAAAGAGCCCATGGAGAATGAAGAAAGGGAAGAAGGACAATGACAAGTCCATGAGAGCATTCTAGAATACCCTCATCTCTTTGAGGGAAGTTATGAGTGAGTTCTTTTATTATGTAGCATAAGAAAAGAGGAAGAAGGACAATGACAAGTCCATGAGAGCATTCTAGAATACCCTCATCTCTTTGAGGGAAGTTATGAGTGAGTTCTTTTATTATGTAGCATAAGAAAAGAGGGAGGAGCGAGAATGACAAGTCCATGAGAGCATTCTAGAATACCCTCATCTCTTTGAGGGAAGCTATGAGTGAGTTCTTTTATTATGTAGCATAAGGCAAGCTTCCTCTACCTCTTCTCCTCTTGTCTCCCTCTCCTCTCATCTCTCTCTCTTATATTCCAATGTGGTGTCTAGCACATATATTCTCTCTTGTAAATTTGTGTCTTGGCTCTCTTGATTCTCTTTGAACATAGGGATGTCCTAGCCCATCCTCTCTTTGGCTAGGTGGTGCCCCTCTTTAGTTCTCTTAGTGAGGATTGGAGGTTGGATGGGTAAGAGGCAACCCGTTCATCATTTCAGCCCTCACCTCCTTCATGGAGTTCTTGAGCAAGTTCACTAAATAGATCCCACCTTTGTTACAATTTTTAACTACCTCTAATTGGTTATCATGCTACTGTGAGACATCCAATCACACTATATGAAGAGTAGCTCCTGCAACTCTTCTTTGACATGAATGCAAGCATTTACTGGGTAGCCATGATTCACCTCCATCTGAAGGCACTATTGCTACTACCACAACTGATTGCACTAAGCTGCTAAGAGATATGGTTGATAGTAGGTTCTTAATTTATACTTATCCATTCTATCCCGAGTTAAGTCTAGATTTATTCAATTCATTGAAAAGATATATGCTTAGCTCAAGGTGTCTACAACACATGCGTAGGCTAGTACCTAAGTAATATATTTTTTTTAAAGAGAAAAATTAAAAAGAAAAGAGAAAGAGAGCCACATGCTCGGGGGGGGGAGGGGGTCACTCATGAATATATGTATATATAACGCGAGTTCAAAATAAGGGGTTTTTAAAACACCATTTTTATACATTTTTTACATACAGAAGGGTGTCATATAAAGGGGTTACTTACAGATTGAATAGAAAAGGGTTTTGTTTTATTCAAGAAAAATTCACAGAATTGGATATTTATAAATAGGCCATGAATACACGTTATATAGAGAATATATATATAGTGAACCCCCCGAGGCCACATGCATGGCAACTAGGGATTACCCTAGCCCATCCCTCAACATCACCACTTCAGGGTACATTAAGGATAGGACATTTGAAGCTTGGTTGATAGACCTCTCCTCCTAAAGTTAGCATAGCATCACAAACTTCCACAAAATGGATCCTCTAGTGTGGAACAATGATGCAAGTTAACGTGAAAGTCGAACCATCTCCTAGTTCCACTACACAAGCACTTCACATCACTAGGCAGGTAGTCATACCCTTCAGGGAAAGAACAAAGACAAGAACATGCAATGCATGAAGCACTAACATTGATGGCACTCATCTCACTACACTATCCTTCTTCATTAGTGCTAATATCCTCTCACCACACTCTCACAGCAATATAAGTCCCCCAAGATCTCTCCATTGATGAGTCTAGCACTTCTTGCCAACACACCTTGCATTTTAAGAGTACATGCCATAAGACTAGCACTCCGTTAGGAGGGGGAAAATGTTAACGTATTTTTGGAAGTATTAAGACATTGAAAATTGCAACCTATTCTAAAAATCTTGTGATATAGCTGTATTCTTTGGATATGTACAATAAGATTGGTGATTTTATGATGTAGAAAGGTCTATGCTTAGATAACAGAGTTGAGGTCAAGGTTGACACATAGTATAAGATAGTTGATAAGAAAGTAAATTTAGTTTTTATGTAATTACCTCCAAACACTGAGAAAACACATGTTGTCCAGGTACTATTCCCCACATATGTCATGGAACTTATGGCCAATTATAGTATCAAAAGTCCATTTGTGAAAGCCGATTGATCTTATAAATAAAAATATAAATAAGGAAATTCTTGAGCCTTTCTCACCTCCTTACTTGAATAGATGGTTCACTCTGTTGAATAAAAATATAAACAAGGAAATTCTTGAGCCTTTCTCACCTCCTTACTTGAATAGATGGTTCACTCTGTTGAAAGAAAAATGGAGCTTGGAAGTTGATGTAGGACAATGCAACCAATCAATAAGGTAAAATGGAAGCAAGATCTTGGTTGATAAGTTTGCAAAGCTTTTTCTAGAAGAGTAATATATTCCTTGGGTGACTTGTATTATGGCTATCATCATGTTTAATTAGCAATTGAAATAAGAGATATTAATGTATGTATACTTTATCACAAGGAGCAAATGAATTCCATTGTCCACATGACAAATGCTATGAACAAGGTATTGGAGGGTTATTTTTCTCATTTGATTATGCATTTTCTAGATAATGTACCAATAAAAGGTTACCACGAAGAGGGTAAGAATGAGAATTAAATGAAGAGGGATGTAGAAGGTTCATTGTTGAGTTTATTGCTGACAATGAGTAGATATTGGCTTGATTGGAAGAGGCGAGTCTCATTCTTTTAGGAAAAAAATCAATCTTTGGTATAAAGGAAGTAATGATTGCTAGACATGTGTAGACATATGGCAAAAGGCCACTACCAGCAAGCCCACCTTTGAATCTTGGTGGTGCTGATGCAAAACGAAAGCATACAAGCCTGCCATTGAGAAAGATCTGCCTTCATTGACTTGGTTTTCAAATTTCCTTGCATCCACTTTGGATATTAGTGTTGAATTAAAACTAGTTGTAGCACTTATAAGTAGTCTAGAAGTCTGGAAAAACTTATTCATACATGAGTAGAACTGAATAAATACAAGTGAGAGTGTACATAGACTTGTGGGGCTTATGTTTCTTAAGAGTTGATGGTTATAATTAGATATTTGATATTGTCATGGAGAAGATGTACGATGCATATCAGTATGACTAAAACTCTAAATTGGTCCTAGCCTTTAATAATTACAAATTAGAATTGGAGATTGCATGTTTATTATGATTAGGATGTTCCATATTCATCTCAATGCAAGAGCATCTTAATCTGTAATTGTAAGGATAAATATGTAACGTGTCCAGTTGTATCTTCAGGACACGTCTTAGCAGTCCATCGGAAAGGATGTCTAGAAAGCTTCGCCCGGCACTCCCATGGAATGTTACGGGGTTTGCGATCTAGGGCTTTCCACGTTTGCCACATAGCTGAAGTATTCCAACCATTCCCACTTAGGATCGACCTGAATTAGGGTTTTCTTTATTGGTCATTTCCTAACGGCAACTAGCGTCGGACCCAAGCGAACTACTTTATGCAGAAACGCCAGGTCTGAAGCGGATTCACGCTACACTTGGTTCAAGGAGAATGGGAAACGAGAGGGATGCAAAGCTCAACCTCTCTGCCATAAGGCATAGTCCCATTCCGTTCCCCTAAAACAGCGTAAATCGGGTTCAATCATAACTCTAGGTCAACGCTTTTGTTGTTGGTATTCTTTGATGATCTTCCTACTGTCCATCATGATTTTAGAAAAGTTCCCAGCCAACCGGGACCACCCATCTGTAGGACGGACCTATGGCCCATCCTCCGCACTTTCCTTGGGTTGTTTTAGTTATTTAATTACCTAACACATTAGTTGGACATGTAACAATCAGCTTCTTTAATTAACCCATTAGGCACTGGTTCCTTCACGTAATTTTATCACTTGACATAGAAAAAAATATCAGACAAGTTTCTTATTAACATGTTATCATACTTATCTTTGAAATACAAAGAGTCCAGACTGTAGGCTTATCCAAAATCTGCCTGAAGGCTATCCAGCAATCCATAGGGATTACCAATCCAAGTTTTCGCCCCCGTACACTAGTATGCGGGCCTTGAGATCCAATCCCAAGTCACATTAGCCTCTTGTGCAGGGGCCCGGAAGGCGAGGGATTTACGACTAGAGCCCCCCTGGCACCCAAGCGTCCTCCTTCTCCAAGTAGCGCTCAACGGAGAGACCTCTCGCAGCAGGTTTGGTCCACTTTCCCGGCGCGGTCAACAACCCCCTTGGTTAGGGTCAGGCAGGCAGTCGGGGGTAACTAAAGCTGCCTCTCCCTTCAGGCCTTCAACTTGAAGTATAGATATCCATTTATCTTTTAATTCATTGTGATCAAACAAAGCCAAACAGAGCTCTAAAATCTGTAGCAAACACAAACATTTCCATTGACCATTTTTTGTTGGCAAACTGCTAAGGAATGAATACTTCCTTTCGAATGCATCCTACACTCGATCCGAGATGACTTGCAACTTGGCAAGATCCCCTATATCCTGGGTTAGGGCATACCCTATTAACCCGACTTGGCCAAACCTTAAGTTCATACGCTATTTCAGTTTATCGGGCTGGTCATTAGCTTCCAATCAATCTTCTTTACTCAAGAAAGATACTAAATTGGGATGATTATTCATCCTCTTATAAGATAACTTGCGTAAGGACTTGCCATCCTGGTTGCGAGAATTCCCCCATTCCCTTGTGATCCAATCACAATATCATATGACTCCACACTTGTTGCACAAGTGTTGCATTGAATGGAGTCCCGAAACATTCTGTTCCTGATTACATTAGGCTAACGTCGTTAGACCTAGGGTTTCCAAGTTTCATCTTGTAAGATTCTTAGGGATAAACTTTAGCTCACTTTAGGATTACATTTCACTGTCCCTACATTCATTGAATGTGGGCAAGTATTTAAGGTATAGGAGTTTCTTGGAATTTAACTCATTCCAAACGAGTACTTCGAGGTTTAGATGTTTTAGGTTTATGCCAATTTGTTTACTCTAGAAAATAATTTCGAGATCATTTCCACATGATTCGTTGTCTATGCATAAATTGATTTTTCAACCCTAACTTACAGATTTGAGGTCAGCCATATGTTAGGTTAATTCCACTAATCTTCCTATATTTTGTGAACAAAAATCATGCTAAATAAGCAACTTTTTACTTGATAATTTATGCAGTTGTCAAACAATAATTTCCTAGAGTTTATGCATCGTAAGAATCATTTCCACTTTGCACTTTCCATGATGATTCATTGCGAAGCGGGTATGGGCTAATAGTGCGATATAGTTTATACATCTAGGCTTAAAACGAAGTATACTGTCTAGCTTATAATTCATTTCAATGCATAAAGCTATTTGCTAGAAATGCATTTATGCTTTCTTTATTTTGCATGTTTCATTAAAAGTATTAACGACTAAGTTCCTTCGTCATGAGCATCTAGGACAAAAATATATCCTATTTCTAACAATTAACCTTGCATGATTGAATTACAACAATATCAAATAAAAATTAGGAGGAAAACCTGGGCTTGGGGTGAGATGTCAACGTGGATGCTGGGAGACGACCCTCTTGCGGCTGCACCTTGGACTTTCTTAGGAGGCATTTCCACCATGGAAGCAGCTTTATAACTCCTTTTTGATATTCCACCGTGGCTCTCTTTCGCAATAACTTGCACCGTCCATCGAAAGCAGTTTTTGAAGGCTTCCTCCTTGGATTCGGGAATTCAAAAGGGGTGTTTCAGAATCTTTCACGACTAAGACCCATTAAGCCATGGGGAAGGCTTAATGGCCTTTGCAAGGACTCGCACGAACGGGAAATAACAAGGTGTGGAATCCCTTACGAGGGTTTTTTGAGTGGGAAAGGGAGGTGTTAAAAGTCCTCAACACTCTCTTCTCTTTTACGAGTGGGGAAAAAGAACAAAGCTCCAAGGGTATTTTGCATGGGGTTTCAAGAGCACAAAGGAAGGACTTAAGAGGGTTTTTACAGTAGGGGTTTCAAGCCCAAAGGAAGGGCCTTAAAGAGGATTTAAAAACAAACCGGGGAGATAAGACCTTAAAGGTCAAAACCCTTTTATGGGAGGAAAAACCCTAAGGGGGAAACTCCAAGGGAAATAGAAACCTTAAAGGTTATAAGTAAGGGTCTAAGGACCCTTAGGCACGTTTGGAGGAAAGGGTTTCAAGAGGCCACGGGAAGGGATTTCAAGATGCCTCAAGAGAAGGGAGGCTAGAAGAAAATTTTAAACATGAGGGCCAAAGGAAAGGTTTCCAACATCCATGGGAAGGGGTCTAAGGGGGTTAAAACACGGGGGGGGGGGGGGGGGGAAGGGTTTTAAAGCCTAAGGGGAAGGCTTAAGGGATAAAACACGGGGGGGGGGGGGGAATGAGTGGTTTTGAAGCCCAAGGGAAAGGGGGCTAAGAAGGCCCTTTAGAAGCTTCCCCCCCAGGAAGCTTCTGAAGCTTCCACCACGTGGCAGGGGGAAGCTCAAACGGGCTAGGCAGTGTTTTGACAGTTGGGGGAGGGCGCGGATTGGGGCAACAGAGGCTGACTGGCGCATTGACTTATCTCTTCCCTCTCTCACCCTCTCAGTTTCGGCACAACGTCTCCGTCAGCAGCATGGAGACTTTACTCCTCGCGGCACAGCAGGCGGCAGTACTCTCTTCCCTCACGATGCCCAACATCCCGACTATCTTTTTTTTTTTGCTTCTCCATAGGCACTAGTTTTTATAGGGGGAGGGGAGGGGGGATCCTCCCTCTCCTATGTGTCGACTTGCAAGGCTTCAGAGGTGAGCAAGCTCTAGCAAGGAGCTTGTTGGACATTCTATTCCCCTCTCCCCCTCCAGCACGGCTGCCCGGCTGGGGGGGATAAGGGAAAAAAATTTCCATTATCCTTAATAAATTTTAAAAAATTTCTATATCATTATCCTCATTTCCTATAAGAGGTAGTTCACATGAAGAAAAACTAGAACGTTACATTCTCTTCCCCCTAGAGGAATCGAGATGTCCTCATCTCAAGTTTAACTGGGGATATTGATGGTTGAGAGTGCCTTCATCTATCCAAGTGGCATCCTCTTCGGGATAATATTTCCACTGGGCGAGGCATTCTTTCAAGGTTCTGGATCTCAATTGTCTCTCCCTAACATCTAAGATCCTCTCAGGCCTTAGTTCAAGGACTCCTTGACTGGGCATTACAACTTGTTGGTCTTCGAGTACATGGATAGGATTAGGTATATATTTCTTCAATAGGCTGATATGGAATACATTATGAACCTTTAGGTTCTCAGGGAGTTGCAATCTATAAGCATTAGGTCCTAGGAATTTGAGGATTTTGTACAGTCCACAATACCTTGGACTTAGCTTCTTGCAATCTCCTAAGGACAGGGAACTCTTCTTTGGGCGTACGCGAATGAAGACCATGTCTCCTTCTTCGAAGATTCTATCTTGGCGCTTCAAATCCGCGTATGCCTTCTGTCTATCCTTGGCAGCTTGGATGTCTTGTCTTATTGACTTTATTTGGTCATCCATCTCTTCCAACATCTGCCTTGAAGCTTCAACCCTTAAGGTTGGATCTGAAAAGTTTAGGGGACTTTGACAGTCATGACCATACAGTGCTTGGAAAGAGGTCATCTAAATGCTTTGTTGGTGAGAAGCATTGTAGGAAAACTCAACCAAAGGAAAATATTGAATCCACCTCTTCGGTTCACGACAACAGTATGTCCTAAGCATATCCTCAATGATTTGATTTATTTGCTCTGTTTGGCCATCCGTTTGGGGATGGTAAGCGGTGCTAAAGCAGAGTTGAGTCCCAATAGCTTCAAAGATAGCTCTCCAGAAGTGTGACGTGAAGAGAGAATCACGATCACTAATGATTCTTCTGGGTAACCCATGTATCTTGAATATCTCCTTGATAAACAATCTTGCAATGTTTGAGGCTTTATAATTTGTCTTTACTAGAATAAGGTGTGCAACCTTAGTAAGCATGTCAACCACAACCATGATGGAGTTGTATCCTCCCTGGACTTGGGGTAGGCCTACAACAAAATCCATACTGATGAATTCCCATTTCATTTTGGGAATGTCAAGCGGTTGTAGCTTTCCTGGCATCTTGACATGTTCGGCTTTGATACATTGACAAGACAAACACTCGGTGACATATTTGAGAACGTCACCTTTAAGCCTCTCCCAATGGTAGCTCTTCCTAACTGCATTAAGAGTCTTGGCATAGCCAGGATGTCCTGCGAAAGGGGAATCATGAGCTTCCGATAGTATCTTCTGCTTAAGTGACTGGCTTGCCGGTACTTACAGCCTTGTTCTATAGTAGACAAGTCTATTATTAATGGAGAATTCATGATACTTAGCCTGCAGCTTTTGGTTCTGATCCTTAATAGAGATCTCCCTTAGCATTTTTTGGTAGGCCGGGTCATGGCATGCATCCTCTCTAGCTAACTCAAGTATTGGATTTTTTAGCATAGATACTTTTATAGCTAGAGATCTAGTTGTTGATGGATTTTGCAGGATTAGAGAGTTAAGGAATGCCTTGTGGCTGAGTGCATCGGCCACTACATTCTCTTTTCCTGGTTGATACTTGATTTCAAAGTCACTACAAGGATTTAAGCCTATAGCGACGGCGGGTAGCGACGTGGGTATCGGCATCGCTATTTGCGTCGCTTTTGTGACGCAAATAGCGATGCTCCACAGGGAAAAAACAGGCCAAAACCGAGCGCGGATTTATTTTGTGTTTTTGCATTTTGTGTTTTGAGAGCGAGAGCGAGAGAGAGAGCGACAGTCGTGAGAGAGGGAGAGGAAGAAGGCTTGCTGCTGCCGCCGCCATTGTTCACGAAGGAGAGGAGGAGCCTTCATCACGAAGAGGAGCCACCCCACAGTCGCTATATCTCATTGGTGAGTCTCCCTCTCTCCTTCTTTTGGTTGTTTAGGGTTTAAATCACTTTTTCTTTTGCTTGTTTAGGATAGGAAATGAGAGAGAAAGAGAGGGAGAGGGAGAGGGAGGGAGAGAAAGAGAAAGAGAGAGGGAGAGAAAGAGAAATAGAGGGAGAGGGAGGGAGAGTGCATTCTCTCTCTCCCTCTCCCTTTTGCTTTTGGAGAGTGTTAGAATATATTGTGAGAGGGAGAGGGAGAGGGAGAGGGAGGGAGAGTGCATTCTCTCTCCCCCTCTCCCTTTTGCTTTTGGAGAGTGTTAGAATATATTGTGAGAGGGAGAGGAAATGAGAGAGAAAGAGAGGGAGAGGGAGGGGGAGGAAATGAGAGAGGGAGAGAAAGAGAAAGCAAAAGAGAGGGAGAGGGAGAGGGAGAGGGAGGGAGAGTGCATTCTCTGAGGGGGAGGAAATGAGAGAGGGAGAGAAAGAGAAAGAGATGTATACTCAAATGGATAGCTTTATGGAGATGTATGTCTACTCAAATGGATAGCTTTTGTCTACTCAAGACGTAATCCACCTGTGTGTGTATATATTGGAAAGATAACATATCCATGATTATGGTAATGGTATGCAGTTTGCTTTTTTTATGGGTACCATTACATCAACAACTCCTTAAGAGGGCTAAAAATTGGTCATACACTTTATAAAGTCTAATTAGGAGATTTAAGATGCACCATAATGGACTTATCGATAATGGTATGCAATGTGCTTTACCATGGGCCACGTACATTGGTGACTCTTTAAGATGGCTTAAAATTGGTCATATCCTTCATAATGTTCAAGTAGGGGATCTAATTGTGATATGCATAATTCCTTGTTTTTGTATTAACTTTAAAGGCATAACAAATTAGTAATCATGCCAACTAGTCAATGGAAGGACTAAAAGAAAATGATCCCCTAGCTAATGTTCATTATGGTACTTCATCAAAATGAACCCAAAAGTGTTGCCATAGAAGAAGAATCCCTTAAATTGAGCATAGGATATTTTCTTCAAAGGTTATGACTATGAGTATAATTGATTGGAACAAATTTTATAACTATGGTACACACACTCACACCCCCACATAGGCACAAATATTTTTACTATTTGATATTGTCTTTGACATGGTAACCTTGTATTACATTGTTGCATTTGATGTCTTCCAATCATTACAATAAAAGTTGATAAATTTCATAGATGGCATTAATTTTTATACATGGACCTAGGATTAAAAAAACCACATTACTAAGATGTTTTTTGTTGAGATTGGTTTATTATTAGACTAAGAGATCCTCAATGATACTCATAAATTTTCTATACCATCAATGTTGATGTTGTGTTAGAAAGAATATATGAATATATGGGTAAGTGTACATAAGCATATAGAATTTACTTGACATCTTGATATCCCATAGCTAGGGTGTACGCTGACACATATCGCTACTTCATGATATTACTTCACACATGCACACGCACACGCACACGCACACGTACACACACACACACACACATGCATGATTAATGCATATTATGATATATATGTAACATTTGAGGGATGAGTATGAATGTTTCCTATTGTATTTCTCTTTAATTGATGATTATTTTCTTTATTTTATTTTATGGCCTCAATAGACTAAGAAAGAGACTATGATGAATAAGTAATCCTAGGTGTCAACAAAATGAGACTAAGAAAGAACTATGATGAAACAAAGTGGAAAGTGATATTCATCAATGACACCTAGGATTACTTATACGACTAGGATTTGTTGAAAAAGTTGTATTTTGTTGACTAGGATTACTTATACTCAAAGCCCTCTAGTGCAGTTGTATAAGTAATCCTAGTAGAGCGTGGATAAATACTCAAAGTACATAACCTAGAGACCATAGCTAGGTATATAAGGTATAATGGCCATACAAGCAGACACCTCAATAATTGACTGATCACCACGATATCCCAAAGAAGAATCGTGTTCCATCCCCTTCAACTCTATATTCACCTCGAGAAGAACTTCATTAATCATAGCATCCTTGTCACCAATCTTTTTGTTGCAATGATGAAGTAACATATTCATCACTTTTCCTTTTAGCATCTAAGGCATTATCCAATCTTTTAGTCAAGTCCAAACATTTAGTCTCCAACTCATGAACCTTATGAACCAATGCCTTTTTTTTCTACAATAATGAATAATTATCTACCGGGACAAACAAATCCTTGAGCATGGTATATGGCCGATATATAACATCAATAAATCTCTCAACTACTATGTCCCATGAATTTTTTACGTCAATAAGTAAAGCATTTCTTATATCTTGAAGTTTAGATTTCAACACCATGGATGCATCAATATCAACCTCAATGTTTTTCAACATTTGCTTCTCAACCTCTTGCAAAGGCTAAAACCTCTCAAGAAAGAGCTTATGGTCAACTTGCAACTTGACACACATCTCCATAAAGCTATCCATTTGAGCCTCGTTTTCCCAAATTATATTACAAGTCATTAAATTGTTTGTTGTAACATAGAAAAGATGGAAAACGAAGAAGGTCCTATTGTTCAAGATCGCGAGACGTATCTTAATCAGCGTGTCCCATGTCCTTGCTCTCAATGCAAGTTGGCAATTAGACGAAAACGTCGATTGTCTATAGAACACGTACGACAATTTGGTGAGTTTCAATCTAAGATCATTGATCAGGCGATTGCGGATTTTTAGCAAACGGTAATTTGAAGTTAATATCAATCATGCATTGTACTCGCAAGCTAATTGAATACCATATACAATAAGATTGGGTCTTGCTAGCAAATTTTCTATCTAGGAAGGTTGTGTCTCATCCCAAGGGGGAGTGCACCCTTTGCGGCCAATTAGAAGAGTTCGTGGGCATGCGATGGATGGAGTACAGGAGCCAATCCACCACTCGCAAGGCCAATCTATACCGTCAATGCCAGAGGAGACAGGCAACCTTCCAGACCTACCTACAATCTTGGAGCCTAAGATGGAGGCAATGATCGATGAATTGATTCCCATGGATGTCGAGACTTCTGATCCGCTTAGAGAGGAAGCATCCATACCATTATATGATGGGTGCCGAGTATCTTAGCTGAAGACACTACTTGCACTCTTAAGTGTGCAAGCAAAATACGGGTGGAGCGATAGGAGTGTGACTGAGTTGTTCAGGTACCTTGTACGTACGCTTCATTGATTTTTTTTTCAGCCGCAGTTATTACAAACATTTGGGCTTTTTCAAGGTGTTTTATGATTTTTTTCAGGTTATTGAAATATCATATATTACCACCTGCAAATACCATGCCTGAGTCTCGTTATGTATTTAAGAAGATGATGTTGTTATGAATGATGTTTGAGGATTATGGTTATTGCAATGAAGATGTCATTGTGCATGATTTTCTTGGTTCTCTTATTGATGCTAAGGAAGATAATGCAACTACTAAGTTGGATTTCAATCTTGGGTAAGGGTGGCACAAACGCATTGGACATGCAAATATACAAAGGCTGAAACTAATGCAGTCCAAAGGATTGGTTAATAGGTTTTCCTACATTTAGAATTGCAGAATTTCATAAAGTATGTGAAGCATGTCAGTTTGGTAAGCAGGCAAGACAATCCTTTTCACATGACAGAGATGTAAGCAGAAATATCATTGATGTTGTGCATACAGATATTTGGGGGCCTACACAAAATGTATCTCTTGGAGGCAGTTCATACTTTGTCACATTCATTGATGATTGTTCTAGAAAGATGTGCGTATATTTTATGAAGGAAAAGAGTGAAGCGTTTGATCACTTTAGAACTTTCAAGGCTGCAGTTGGAAGAGAAACAGGCTTGAAGGTAAAGTGCTTGAGGTCAGATGGAGAGGGAGAGTACCTCTCAAATGAGTTTAGTGATTTTCTGAGGTCTCATGGGATAAAGAGACAGTTCACATGAAGGTATATCCCACAGCAAAATGGGTTTGCAGAAAGGAAAAACATGCATATTGCAAAAGTTGCACACGCCTTGATGGCTGAAAAGAATATGCCTAAGCATTTTTTGTCTGAGGATGTTCATACTGATATTTATATTATGAACAGAACTCCCACAGCTACAGTTCATGGTATGACTCCTAAAGAATGCTTTACTGGCAAGAAGCTTGATGTATCTCACTTGAAGGTATTTGGCTGTGTTGCATACGTTCATGTGCCAGATGAGCTACGGAAGAAGCTTGATCCAAAGGTAGAAAAATGTGTTTTTATTGGATACTCTTTAGAGCAGAAAGGGTATCGTTGTTATAATCCTATCACATGTAAGTTTAGAGTGAGCAAGGATGTCATCTTTGATGAAATGAGCAGTTGGTATGTATCTAGTGGTGATGCATTGGATGATGATGATGATCATGACACTCATGTGCAGGCTGAAAAACAAGAATCACAGACTCTTAGTGGACTAGAGACATCATCTGGTAGTCCTTGGTCTGGGAGACTAAGGAGTAGCTCTACATCTTCAAGTGCATCTAGTAGCACTACAGGTAAAGACAAAGGAAAGAATAAAGTGTCAGATGGCATTGATGCAGTTCTTGATGGGGACTCCAGTGGCTCAGAGATCTTGGATGATGAGCTTGGAATTCCTTCAGTGAGGACTCCAGGTGTGTAGAGAGCACGCGTCAATGCAAAGACTCCATTGAGTGATCCAGTGGTACGCAGGTCTAGCAGGGTGAAATACCCTGTTAACAGATTTGGTTTTGAAGGTTATGCAACTCACCATTATGCTTATATGGTGAAAGTGATTGAGGATGTTGAGCCCACATGTTTTGAGGAGGTTGTTGGTCATGCTCATTGGGATGCAGCAATGGATGAGGAGATGGCTGCATTAGAGGCCAATAAGACTTGGGATCTAGTGTCATTGCCGAAGGGAAAGAAAGCTATTGGATGTAAGTGGGTTTATAAGATTAAGCACAATGCAGATGGTTCTATTAGTAGGTACAAAGCTAGGCTAGTTGCAAAAGGCTATGCCCAGACATATGCCATACATTATGAAGAAACCTTCAGTCCAGTGATTGCTTTGGCGGCAAGCAAAGGTTGGATGTTGCAGCAAATGGATGTGAAGAATGCCTTCTTGCATGATGGTGATTTGCACGAAGAAGTGTATATGGATCAGTCAGTAGGTTATGAAGATTTAGAGCATCCCATGTATGTGTGCAAGTTAAAGAAGACGCTCTATGGGCTCAAGGAAGCACCTAGAGCATGGTCTGACAAGATCAGAGAGTATCTTGTCAATATTGGCTTTTATGATTCTGATGCTGATCACTCACTTTATGTAAGAAAGGGAGATGCAGGTTTGGTCATCATAGTCATCTATGTGGATGACTTGATTATTACAGGTGATAGTGATAGTGGGATTGCTGAAGTCAAGGACTTTTTGAAGAAGAAGTTTGAGATGAAGGATTTAGGTGAGCTAAGGTACTTCCTTGGCATTGAGGTGATTAGATGTGATGATGGTATATGGCTGTCCCAAAGATAGTATGGCTTGGATATGTTGTCCAAGTATGGTATGACAGCATGCAAACCACTTTCAGTCCCGTTGGAGCAGAATGTAAAGTTGAGTGGTGATGTTGGGGATGAGATAAAAGACCCTACTATGTTCAGGAGGATAGTGGGGAGTTTGATCTACATGACCATTACAAGGCCAGACTTGAGCTACATTGTTGGTCTTGTGAGTTAGTTTATGCAAGTACCTAGAAAGCCACATTTGGATGCAGTCAGATGCATATTGAGATATGTGAAGTCCACATTACATTATGGACTTTTCTATGAGGCAAGTATAGATGTACAGGTGTTTGGATACACAGATGCAGATTGGGCTGATAGTATGTCTGATAGAAGATCTACCAGCGGATACATGTTCTCTCTTGGTAGTGCAGCAGTTACTTGGAGCAGCAAAAAGCAATCTACAGTTGCTTTGTTGAGTACAGAGGCTGAGTATAGAGGTGCTGCTGTTGCAGCATGTGAGGTAGTATGGCTGCAAAAGTTATTGGCTAATTTAGATGTGTGGGTGAAAGGTCCAGTTGTCATTTATTGTGACAACATGAGCGGTATACAGTTGGCTAGGAACCATGTGTTCCATGCCAGGACAAAACATATTGAGGTACACTACCACTTTGTGAGAGAGAAGGTACTAGCAGGTGAGATTGACTTGGTGTATGTCAGCACACAGGATCAAATAGCTGACATCTTCACGAAGGCATTGGTTATAGAGAAGCACATAGAGAGAGGACCTCCTTTCAAAAAGTAACATAGAGAAAAAGATTGGCAAGCACATAGAGAGAGGACCTCCTTTCAAAAAGTAACAGAGTTTTAGGTTGTCACTAACTCCTAAGAGTCCTTCTTGGCAAGTTTACCTCTAAAATTTGACAGGGGTTGAAAATGAGCTACCATTTTTGTCCCCTTGCCTCTAGATTTTTCCAACCCTCCTCCTGCCATAGCTCGTGTGGTCAAGAAGTTGCCATCCCTAGGTGAAATACTTTTGTGTATCTATAATAAAACAGGTTTTTTAGTGTTCTGAAAGAGGAAATGATCAAAGGCTGAAAAGAGGAGCAAATCTGAAAATAGGATCCAACATAGAAAAACTTGGAAAACACTTGCACAATGCAAGGAGTTAATGGCTGCAAATACATGCTTTACATGTGAATAAGAGGGACATATGGCAAGGGACTATCCCAATAGGCACCAAGTTGAAAGTAAGGGATATTAGAGATAAAGTTTCTAAGTCATATTGAACCAACACAAGTCTCTCCATAACCCTTATGGCCCTCATATATGTGTGCTTCTACACTTTCAAACCAGCCAAAGACTATTAAAATTGTAGACCAGCAAAGTAGGTACTAAATGATGTATTTATTCTAGTTTGATCATATAAAGAGCATAAGAATTTGAATATTAGTACTGACGGAGAGGCCCAGTATCACCATCTAAAGCACATGATATACATAACTATGATTGATAGAATTTGAGATGAACGACACCTATTAGACAAACTTTCAAAAATTGTATTTTGTAACGTTCTAATTTTTCTTCGTGTGAACTACCTCTTATAGGAAATGAGCATAATGATATAGAAAATTTTTAAAAATTACTAAGGATAATGGAAAATTTTTTCCCTTATCCCCCCCCAGCCGACGGTCGTGCTGGAGGGGGAGAGGGGAATAGGATGTCCAGCAAGCTCCTTGTTGGAGCTTTCTCACCTCTGAAGCCATGCAAGATGACACATAGGAGAGGGAGGATCCCCCCTCCCCTCCCCCTATAAAAACCAATGCCTATGGGGAAGCATAAAAAAAAAATTCGGGACGCTGGGCATCGTGAGGGAAGAGAGTACTGCCGCCTGCTGTGCCACGAGTAGTGAAGTCTCCATGCTATTGAACAGAGATGTTGTGCCGAAACTGAGAGGGTTAGAGAGGAAAAAGCTAGGTCGTTGCGCTAGACGGCCTCTGTTGCCCCAGTCCGCACCTTCCCCTAGCTGTCGAAACGCCGCCTAGTCCGTTTGAGCTTCCCCCTCCCACGTGGCAAAAGGTTTAGAAGCTTCCTGGGGGGAAGCTTCTAAAGGGCCTTCTTAGCCCCCTTTCCCTTGGGCTTCAAACCCACCCCCCCCCCCCCCCCCCCCCCCCTTGGTTTTTTATCCCTTAAGCCTTTCCCTTAGGCTTTAAAACCCTCTCCCCCCCGTGTTTTAACCCCCTTAGCCCCCTTCCCATGGATGTTGGAAACCTTTCCTTCAGCCCCCGTGTTTAAAAATTTCTTCTAGCCTCCCTTCTCTTGAGGCATCTTGAAACCCCTTCCCGTGGCCTCTTGAAACCCTTTCCTCCAAACGTGCCTAAGGGTCCTTAGACCCTTACTTATAACCTTTAAGGTTACTATTTCCCTTGGAGTTTCCCCCTTAGGGTTTCCCCCCCCCCCCCTTAGGGTTTCCTCCCCCCCCCCCCCCCCCCCTTAGGGTTTTGTTCTTTTTCCCCACTCGTAAAAGAGAAGAGAGTGTTGAGGGATTTTAACACCTCCCTTTTCCACTCAAAAAACCCTCATAAGGTATTCCACACCTTGTTATTTCCAGTTCATGCGAGTCCTTGCAAAGGCCATTAAGCCTTCCCCATGGCTTAATGTGTCTTAGTCGTGAAAGATTCTGAAACACCCCTTTCGAATTCCCGACTCCAAGGAGGAAGCCTTCAAAAACTACTTTCGATGGACGGCAAGTTATTGTGAAAGAGAGCCACGGTGGAATATAAAAAAGGAGTTGTAAAGCTGCTTCCACAGCAGAAATGCCTCCTAAGAAAGTCCAAGACACAGCCGCGGGAGGGTCGTCTCCCAGCATCCATGTTGACATCTCACCCCAAGCCTAGGTTTTCTTCCTAATTTTTATTTGATATTGTTGTAATTCAATCATGCAAGGTTAATTGTTAGAAATAGGATATATTTTTGTCCTAGATGCTCACAACGAAGGAACATAGTCGTTAATACTTTTAATGAAACATGCAAAATAAAGAAAGCATAAATGCATTTCTAGCAAATAGCTTTATGCATTGAAATGAATTATAAGCTAGATAGTATACTTTGTTTTAAGCCTAGATGTATAAACTATATCGCACTATTAGCCCATACCCGCTTCGCAATGAATCATCATGGAAATTGCAAAGTGGAAATGATTCTTACAATGCATAAACTCTAGGAAATTATCGTTTGACAACTGCATAAATTATCAACTAAAAAGTTGCTTGTTTAGCATGAATTTTGTTCACAAAGTATAGGAAGATTAGTGGAATTAACCTAACCTATGCCTGACCTCAAATCAGTAAGTTAGGGTTGAAAAATCAATTTATGCATAGACAATGAATCATGTGGAAATGATCTCGAAATTATTTTCTAGAGTAAACAAATTGGCATAAACCTAAAACATCTAAACCCTGGAGTACTCGTTTGGAATGAGTTAAATTCCAAGAAATGCCTATACCTTAAATACTTGCCCACATTCACTGAATGTAGGGACATTGAAATGTAATCATAAAGTGAGCTAAAGTTTGCCCCTAAGAATCTTACAAGATGGAACTTGGAAACCCTAGGTCTAACGACGTTAGCCTAATGTAATCAGGAACAGATTGTTTCGGGACTCCATTCAATGCGACACTTGTGTAACAAGTGTGGAGTGATTGGATCACAAGGGAATGGGCAAATTCTCGCAATGAGGATGGCAAGTCCTTACGCAAGTTATCTTGCAAGAGGATGAATAATCATCCCAATTTAGTATCTTTCTTGAGTAAAGAAGATTGATTGGAAGCTAATGACCATCCGATAAACTGAAATAGCATATGAACTTAAGGTTTGGCCAAGTCGGGTTAATAGGATGCGCCCTAACCCAAGATATAGGGGATCTTGCCAAGTTGCAAGTCATCCTGGATCGAGTGTAGGATGCATTCGAAAGGAAGGATTCATTCCTTAGCAGTTTGCCAACAAAAAACGGTCAATGGAAATGTTTGTGCTTGCTATAGATTTTAGAGTTCTGTTTGGCTTTTTTTGATCAATGAATTAAAAGATAAATGGATATCTATACTTCAAGTTGAAGGCCTGAAGGGAGAGGCAGCTTCAACTACCCCCGGACTGCTTGCCTGACCCTAACCAAGGGGGTTATTGACCATGCCGGAAAAGTGGACCGAACCCGCCGCGAGAGGTCTCTTCGTTGAGTGCTACTTGGAGCAGGAGGACGCTTGGGTGCTAGGGGGGACTGTGGCCGTAAATCCCTCACCTTCCGCGCCCTGCACAAGAGGCTAACGTGACTCGGGATTGGATCTCAAGGCCCGCATACTAGTCTACGGGTGGAAACTTGGATTGGTAATCCCTGTGGATTGCTCGATAGCCTTCGGGCGGATTGTGGATAAGCCTACGGGCTGGACTCTTTGTATTTCAAAGATAAATATGATAACCTGTTAATAAGGAACTTGTCTGATATTGTTTTTCTATGTCAAGTGATAAAATTACGTGAAGGAATGAGTGCCTAACGGGTTAATTAAAGAAGCTAATTGTTACATGTCCAACTAATGTGTTAGGTAATTAAATAACTAAAACAACCCGAGGAAAGTGCAGAGGATGGGCCATAGGTCCGTCCTACGGATGGGTGGTCCCGGTTGGCCGGGAACTTTTCTCAAATCACGATGGACAGCAGGAAGATCGTCAAAGAACACCAATAACAAAAGTGTTGACCTAGAGTTATGATTAAACCCGATTTATGTTGTTTTAGGGAAACGGAATGGGACTATGCCTTATGGTAGAGAGGTTGAGCTTTGCATCCCTCTTGTTTCCCATTCTTCTTGAACCAAGTGCAGCGTGAATCCGCTTCGGACCTGGCGTTTCTGCGTAAAGTAGTTTGCTTGGGTCCGACACTAGTTGCCGTTAGGAAATGACCAATAAAGAAAATCCTAATTCAAGTTGATCCTAAGTGGGAACGGCCGGAATACTTCCGCTACATGGCAGACACGAAAAGCCCTAGATCGCAAACCCCGTAACATTCCATGGGAGTGCCAGGCGGAGCTTTCTAGACATCCTTTCCGATAGACTGCTAAGACGTGTCTTGAAGATACAAGTGGACACGTTATAGTTGGTATCAGAGCGAACCAACAAGGAAATTGTTTTATGAAATCTTAATAAGAAGAAGTAAAGCAAATGTTGATGTTCCAAACATTTCCTTACCTTCAATGCTGTCGTGCAGAATTACGAAGCGTGGAACAAGTTCTTAGTATGTCGAGTCATGTTTATGACTGCAATGCATTCTCCTCATTATCGACAAAGGGTTGAGATGATGAACATCCTAGAACAAATCTATAATCCATCACCTTTGTACGTGGAACGAAGATGGACAGGTGCTTCAGGAATCTACTATATAGCCGCCCACCGGTTTGCTTACCTACAAACCAACCTAAAAAGGATCAAGTGGTTGGAGGACCTGAAAGTCATGAAGCTGTTCACTTTTGTGGAAGCTCATGTAAACTCAACTTTATATATTAGAGATCGGAGGGTTGAGATGAAATCATATGTATATGAGGAAGTAACCTGTGTAATCCCCGCCGACAGGATTAAAGTGTTAGGGCACCATGAAAAGAATGGGTTCCAAAGGAAAGGATACCCTGAACTTCCAATGATTTACCGATTCCTGAAGATCCATGACCTGAAACCATACTATTATGTAGTTCTGTAGATAAATGTAATACAACGTTGTTCTCCCCAAACTAAATGTAACAGTTGGCTTATCATTGCAAGAAATGTTGTATTTCGAAAGGGCTATGCCCGTATAAATACAAATAAGATTTCTTTTTATCAATATCTAATTGTGCATAAGAATTGATAAAAAGTTAAGTAGTTACATTGCTTACGTGATAGCAGAATTGAAGATGTAATATAAATCAATAACGATTATCGTATAATAACGTTAAGAAACCTTTATCCAGGCACAATCCCAGGTACAGGCTCCTGGTTTGACTCCTACATCAAGTACTGCTGTAATCCAAGAGAAGAAGTTTCTTCTCAAGCAGATTAAGCCACCCGAGTTTGACGAGAGAGGCAGGTCCCATCCAAGCTAATGATGGAATTTGGATTGAATCCATGGAGGATTACTTCGAAGTAGCCGGTACTGCACCCGCCAATCAAGCTATGCTCGCCAAGCTAAAGCTCACCGGTGAAGCTAGGCTTTGGTGGAAGCAATGGTGCAGGGATCAAGGGATCGCGAAGGGATCCGTTACCTGGGAGAAGTTGAAGAAAGCTGTGCAAGGAAGATATTTACCACTTGCATATCGCACGCAGAAAATGAATGAGTTCTACGACCTAAAGTAGCTGGGGCTCACGCTTGACGCATACTATTCTAAATTTATCTCACTTCTTAAGTATACGCTACAGATGGGCATGACATAGCAGGTGTCCAAATTTTTTGTGGGTTTAAATCCACCAGTAAATACCCATCTCGAATCTATGCGTCCATCAGATCTTCAAGATGCACTTATTCGAGCAGCGCCTATAATTCAGGAGGTACAGTCTAGACCAAGGGGTAACAAAGCTGGGTCTTATAATGACCCGAACAGAGGAGCATTCAGACCTTAGATAAAGAGAGTTCAAGGTCATAATTAGGGACAAAGAAAGAAAGCAAGGACTAACAACGTCAACAACTTTGTTCCTTCTCAAAGTAATGGCCGTAACCTCCATTGTTTCCACTGCAACGAGCCTGGCCATTTCAAGAGGCAATGTCCCAAGCTTGGTGGAGGACATCGCCAAGCACCTTTCCAAGGAACGAGCCGTGGTCAAGGAGCCGCTAACCGAGGCAGAGGAAGAACCTCCTGCGTTGCCAATAGACAATTGTGCGAAGAAGAAGAAGATCTGATCATGGAAGCAAAATTTGAAAGGGCGACAGTCCATGCCGCTCCACACAAGAAAGGCCAAAATCGCCAGTTCTCGGTGATTCAGACACTGTCAGACTATCAAGGTAAAAGTTTCAAGACCTTGATTGATTGTGGCAGTACACATTCCTTTATCTCACGAGCATGTGCAAAAAGATTAGGAATAGCCACAGTAAAAGCACCTACCTTGCTTGTGGAATTGCCAAATGGTCATGAGGTTACTTGTACCAGGCAAACTGCTAAGGTGGAATTCTTTCTGGGAGGAAAGAAGACTTCTGTCAAATTGAAAGTCATGAATTTAGGTATCCATGAGTGTCTACTCGGAATGGATTGGCTTAAGCCTAATGATGCCCACATTCATTGTGGAAAGGGTCAAGTTTCCTTTTGAAACTCTAAAAGGTAATTAGTCACAACTCAAGGTGAGACTGGAGTGCCAAGAATCCAATTGGCCAAAGTATCTCGGATCATAAAAGGAGTCAGAAAAGGATTACCTGTCTACTTGATCAAACTCAACAAGTTAGATCAGAAGCAAGAGTCTAATGAAGGACCTTCTTGGCTAAAGGAATACATGGACGTATTTCCTGAAGAGTTGACTGAACTCCTACCTCAAAGAGAAGTGGATCATGAGATTAAGTTAGTACCAGGAGTTGCGCCAATTGCAAAGAGACCTTATAGAATGTCCATACCAGAAGCAATTGAGCTGAAGGAATAACTCAACCAATTGCTAGAGCAAGGCTATATCCGTCCTAGCAGTTCACTGTGGGGAGCTCCAGTACTATTCCAGAAAAAGAAAGATGGGACATTTCGATTATGTATTGATTACTGAGGATTGAATCAATCAACGGTCAAGAACAAGTACCCTATTCCTAGAATAGATGAGCTTCTTGATCATCTTCAAGGTGCAAAGATCTTCTCCAAAATTGATCTCAGGTCAGGTTACTATCAGATAAGGATCAAGGAAGAAGATATCTCCAAGACGGCCTTCAATACAAGATATGGGCACTTTGAGTTCCTAGTTATGTCATTCAGACTTACGAATGCACCTGCCACCTTCAACAGGTTAATGCAGGATATCTTTAGGCCATATCTTGATGATTTCGTGCTTGTCTTCTTCGACAACACTTTAGTCTATTCTAAACAAGAAGAAGATCATGAACCCCAACTTTGGATTGTCCTTGAGACAATGAGGGTGCATAAGCTGTATGCTAAGATGAAGAAGTGTGCATTCTTCAAACGTCAGATTGAATATCTGGGATTCATCGTATCAACAGAAGGAATCTCAGTGGACCCAACCAAGGTCAGAGATGTGCTAGAATGGCCAATACCAACATCTGTCAAAGAAATACACAGCTTTCTGGGATTGACAGGATGGTATAGGGTCTTCATAAAAAACTATGCTTTGATTGCAGCACCTCTGATGGACTTACTGAAGAAGCAAACTTCCATTGCATGGTCAACTTCCGAACAAAATAGCTTCGACAGATTGAAGCAAAGTTTGGTATCGGCACCTATTCTAAAACTTGGAGACCTCAATAAGGAGTTCGAGGTAGTAATTGATGCTAGCACACTTGCCTTGGGATGTGTGCTCATATAGGAAGGTCATCCAGTACCATACTCTTCAAGGAAATTGAAGAGTCATGAAAATAATTATGCTACGCATGATCTGGAATTGCTAGCTGTCATCCATACTCTAAAGCTTTGGAGACACTACCTGTTGGGTAACAAGTTTACACTAGTAACTGACCATGAGAGTCTCAAATGGATCTTTACCCAGAATGAGCTCAACATGAGGCAACGTCAGTGGATTGAAGTGTTGGAGGAGTATGACTCACTACAAGATATAGGCCTTATATCGACGTTTAAAGCAACAAAAATACAAACAACAAAATTTGCCCCCATCGTCGCAAAAAGGGTCATTATTAACGATGCCATAGAAATGTCGGTATTAGTGTTGCTATCAGCGTTGCTATTGGGGTCCCTATGCATGTCCCAAACCGTTTCTATCAGAGTCGGTATTTGCTGATAGCGATTCCAATACGGACGCTGATAGCGACGGTTTGCGATGTGCATAGCAACACCTATAGCGACGCGAGCAGTAAAATTTGCGATGCTAATAGCGACAATAACAGGGAGAAAAACAATTTGTGGCAGGGCTGCCCTGCCACATATAGCACTGTGTGCTTTATGAGAGCCATACAAAATAGTTTCTGCACTATTGTATACAATGCGTTTGCAAACAAAAACAATGTATACTGAAATCATAAAACTGATACATGAAATAAATACATGATCGCATAAAAAGCGATTAGTACAATCATGACACAATATTACTAATACATAGAACATGTCTACATATATCAGGCGACTCAAAAATAAAGGTGTGTGAGCTCCAGGGATCCAAGGGCGAGCTATGCATCCTCGTCCCCCGAAAGCTCGTCCCGCCGCAAAAAGGAGCATCGAATGGACTCTGGAGAAAAAGAAACAATAAATCGGTCCACCATACAATAATGCATTCAAATATCTCATAGTAACTACGGACAAGAAAGATGAGTGACTTACAGGGCCGCCGCATCTATACAATCGGTTGATCAATGCATTGAGATCGTGCTTCTCTGCATATCGAGTCTCAAGGCCAGACGGATCGTGATTTGTAATGGAGTGCTGCAAAGAAAAAAAAATGCTAACTGTTAGAAATATGATTGTCAGTACAAAGAATATTTTAAAAAAATAAACAAGCAAAACAAAAGAAAAACTTACAAAGTCCTTCAAATATGTCCTGTGGCCGCCACTCCCAAGATGATGGACCACTCCGGCCTCGAGTCATACCCTCGCCACCTCGTGCTGCTGACTCCAACGTCCTGGAGAATCTGTAGCCTCCTCCCTCAGTCGGCGCCAGTCGTCTGCATCTAACCACTTGGGCTTTTCATCCCCACTCTTGATCACCTTGCATGTGTCGGATCGTCTATGTGACATGTATGCACGCATACAATCCATCATCCAGCCCATAGAGAATCTATCTACTACGGCTGGCACTGGAAACTCTGCGTGCAAGGATGCTACTATGTAGTCCTTGCTTCCCTCCGGTATGTTCTTCCAATGATCCAAGACGTTGTGCCAAAAAACTTGTTGGCACAACTCTCTCATGCGAGCCATCACCCTCCTCCCCTCATCATTCATGATGATGGCTCCTGAACTACTATTGACCAAATATCCATAATCCCTAGGAGTATGCCTAAGATGGGTCCTCTCCCATCAGTGTCCACGCTCCTGGGCATATCCAGGAGACCCCTCTGCATCCTGTGTACCGACGGGGGTAATCTCTTTGGGAGTGGCACCCAAAGGGGTGCCACCTGCTGCTGACGGCTGCGCAAAAGCCGGAGTAACTAGAGTAGACGTCCCCACAGGTGTGACAAATCCTAGAGGTGACACAGCTCCAAGTGAACGACGAGATGGAGATACTACATCCGCATCTCCATAGCATCCACCTGAGCCACGAGAGCGAGGAGTCGCACCTGTATCCCGTGTTGACCGCGGGCTCACTGCCTCTGTATCTCTGTAGCATCCCCCTGACCTTGATCCCGATGCACTCCCTCCCTCTGGCTCAAGTCGTGAGCGTCGAGATCGTGTGCTCGAAGCTGAAGCATCCGATCGCGCTGAAGCAGATCTCGTAGAGCGCCGTGACGAAGAACGAGACAGCTCCTGGTCTACCATCTCTCTGAATCTGGCGATCTGGTCTGGAGACATGCGTGCGAAGATGTCCTGTAACTCCTCATCGTTCATCCCTCGACTCATCCTGAAAATGTCACCTGCACAGATAAAAAATGATGTTAGAATAATCAATTTAAACCATACAAAGCACAGTAGTATAAATCATTTAAAAAAAATCTCAATTAAAATTCATATCTTATGTACCCTTATAAGCGATTGGTCAACGCATTGAGTAAGTGGATGCTCCAAGTATGAAGTATCCTATGGTCCCATGTTAATCTCCTGACACAACTCCGTATACACTGGAAGGTCAATAGACATGTCACCACAAAAGAATGAGTCTGCCTCGTTCTTAAAGAATTCTTGGACTCCTGTATTTCCATCATTGTTAGTCGATGCTGGCTCCAAGCTTTCGATGGCCTCCACCCCTTGCAATATCGACCCCTCTATTTGCATATTATATTCATCTATGCTCGAAACATCGCTTTGATCATATACTCTTGTACTTCGGGGATTTGAAGGTATAATATACCACCATAGAGGTTGTCAGGGGTTTGGATAGAAGATTACTTGTTCACAAACACGTACAAGAGAGTTCAAACCATTGTGACATAAACCATGTCATAATACAATTAGCAAGAAAATGACTCCATGCACCTATTCACAATGGGCCGGCAACACAGGTGTCGCGCAAATCCGTCCATTTTTTTTCGGAATCTATTTTGAGAAATCCAAATGGACCTCGTCGAACTGTTGCTTCAGCTCCTCCAAGTACCACTTGGAACCATTGCACATCGAATAGTATCATGGAGAAGCTACGGTAATCCACCGTAATAACACTTTGCAAGTTCCCAAAATACTCCATCTCATCCACAACCATGTTTGGATCCGTTGCTCATCGTCGACTCTCTTGCTCAAACCTTGCCATGACACCACAGTCCATTGTGGAGCGCATTTTGTCAATACGCTCCACGTGAAAATGCCGTTCGCGCGACCACGCTGCACTATATATTTTGTACTGTACATTGAAACACTCAAATTAGATGTCGCATATAAAATTTAGATACGACAGATTCTAAACCCCTCATCACCTTTGAACTACATCCCCTCGAGAATTCCCACTCCTCCATTGAGAGCTCTGTCCCTTCGCGAGATGCTGCGATCAAGGCTCCATGCAACCATCGCGTTGACATAAACCGCGGCATCTCCTCCATGCCTTAGGGATATCGAATCGATTGATGATGCGTACTACGTCGGAACTCAGCTCGCGCTTTTTCTCGATCTTGCCTAGTGATCTGGTACTTGGCGAGCCACGTCTCCATAGAGGCATGCTGCAACATACAAAAGCGACTCACCTTCTCTTCTATTGAGGCATCCATTCTTTTTTCTATTCCATTTCCAACCACCACATCTCTAGTTAGTCTATCATCGTCCTTCAGCGACCATAGCATTTCATTGTCTGGTTCCACCGTTGGTAGCCATTGTGAAATATGCATTAGTGTCTCAGACACCAACCAACCTTCGACCATGCTACCTTCTAGCTGAGCTCATTGTCACACAAAGCCTTTCAGGGTTTTCATGAAGCGCTCCAAGAAGAACATCCATCGCGTATGGACAGGTCCAGCAATCTCCACTTCATCCACAAGATGCACAAGAAGGTGGATTTGTATCATGAGTATGCTGGTGGGCAAGTATTTCTCAAAGAGACAGACCGTCTCCACTGCTCCTCGCCTCGCGAATTCAATAGAGGATGTCTTAATCTCCTTCTGTGAGATCCATTGCACCAAAGTCAACAACTTGTAAATGGTTCTGCGAATTTCTGGAGTAAGACATTCTGTGATTGCAATCGGTAGTACAAACTTCCACAAATGAGAAAGCATTATAAATAATGGCCACATTCCAAATAGCAAAATACCCACACTAATTACAATCCATTCGTAGTATAAGCCTGACATATCTTATATCAATCATGGGATTTTAGCCTTGATAATTGGTCATCTTTAGAAAATGCGGACTTGAGAGAACACATCATACCCATCAGAGTGCGGATAGACTTGATTACTTGCTTCACAATGCGCTCTTCTTTAGTGGACAAAACCCAAGGAGTGCGAGGAAGCTGCACACGACCATCAGCACTCGACTGCAACCAAAGCGCCTCCATCTTACCTACCTCCTTTAAATCCATTCGTGCCCCTATAGTGTCTCTCTTTCCTGTGATGTGGTCCCATAACAAGCTGCCCACATTCTTGAAAATATGCATGGGATCCAACAAGTGGTTGACCTGTAAGTGGGTCCAATATGGCAACTCGTAGAAAACTGAGAACCGCTGCATTCCATTTGGATGTGATTCTGGGTGGACCATTTTCAGCAAGTACTAGCTTGCGGCGTTCATATGTGTTGGAGCTTGTCCAAGGAAGCCTTCCCGGAGTTTGTGATCCTCCGGTAAGAAAGCATCGTGTCCTTGATATACCATCTTCTTCATGGTTCGTGACCTTCGGGAGTCTAACTGTGGCCTATGCATGATAACCTGAGGTAACCAGACCTATTCCAACACCACAACCTAGTGAATACTTGATTGAATGAGATAAAATATAGATATTACCAGCGAGAACGGAGGCGTACTCACCTGAGCACTCTCCCAATCCCGGAAAGCCATGCATCGTCCACATGAGAATGGCTCGAATATTGGCTGACCGCCGACCATCGTGCTTGCTCATATCTTGCATAGTGATCCCCTCCTCCCACAAAATCTTAAGCTCATCGACTAATGGACAAAGATACACGTCCATATTTTTTACTTTGTAGCAGCCTGGGATGAGCAAGCTAAGGATGAGATGTCCTCTCTTCATAGAAAGCCATGGAGGGATGTTGTACGATAAGGACTATAGGCCACACACTGTGTAATATTTCCGTTTGAAATATTACTAGACCAACCTCCTGCACATCGTAAATTTGTGAAAAGGTTATCTCCATTTCCTGTAGTTGATTTATGATCGTACGCGAGAAAAGGAGTACTCTGCATTGGTAAATCGGGATCGAAGAATCATGACCTCTCCATTGGCAAAACGGGACTGAGGTTTAAATAACCCGCATAACCATAGGTAAACATCCTCTTGGGAGGAGGTCAAGAGGATAATGTAATATTTATTGCAATTTTTTTTTAATTACTTTCCCCCAGCCAAAGCGTGGCTGAGGGAAGGGGATGGACTGAAATAGGGAACTTGAGAGGTGGAGGGGAGAAGAGCCATGCAGGCCACCACGTGGGAGGGTGTCCTCTCCCCCCTTTTCTTATATAAACCCCCTCTAACGGGGGAGTTGGGGGCTAAAAGGAGAGTCGGGAGACTGATAGAGGGGAGGAGCTGACAAAAGGCGGCCGTAGAGAGGAACCAGAGGAGGTCTTGTTGCGAGGAGAGAGGAAGGGAGCTGTTGTTGATGCCGTGAGAGAAGCAGGCCACCGTGTCATGGTAGGCCGCACTGTATACACTGCCAGGCCGCTGGCTATCACCGCCCAGACCAGCCGCCAGCACTGCCATTTTGGCCGCCATAAGCCGTCAGGCCACCGCCATCTCCCTCACAAGTCCATCTTTCTCCCCCCTCCCCCCCAATCGATGTCAACTTCCACCTCATTATTACCCCCTCCCTCTTCCACGTGGGTTCTGGTCATAGCCAGAAGCTTCTTTTAAGAAGCTTCTAAGGGGGCTTTCATAAGCCCCATTCACACAAGCCATCTATAAGTCCCTTCCCACTAGCCACCGCGGGTTTTCAAGGGAACCCATTTTTGTGGAAGAATTCTTGCGCACGAGGGGGAAAAGTCCCAGCTTCCTTAAGCCCTATTTTCGCATGGCCACCACGGGATTTTAAAAGAAGAAGAAGAAGCTTAGAAAGCCTCCATTCCCATAGCTCTCTCGTAAAAGGACCATCTCCACAATCCAAGCTCCAACCCCACAAGGCCTCCAATAAGCCCAAATCCCGCAAGCCAGTATTCTCAAGGATCCGTACTTCGGAAGGGATCTCCTGCATACGAGGGAGAAAGGTAAAGATCTTGAGGCTGCGTACCAAGGTGAGTAAATTCACCAAATCGTGTAAAGACAAAGGCAACCTGGAAGTCCAAAATTATGCCCACAATGGCCAAGAGGTTGCAAGTCGGCGGGCCTGCGGAAGGATCTTCTCCTAGTATTTACGTGGATATTTCCCGGAGCCCACAAGTCCAGGTTTTATCTATTTGGATTCCACACAAAAGTATTGAATTAGTCACGATAACTTCATGGATTAGGAAGCACCCATGCATGTTCAAATTCACCTAGTCAAGTTAAACGCAATTGGAAAATGAATTGGCTATTTGAACATTTACTAGAATTAGCTCAAGATATGAAAATTGGTCATTGGTACGTTCAATGGAATGAATGAAAAGAACATAAGGTGTCTATGCATTTTTAGGACCTTATCAGTAAGTTTCCTTTTGTGCATTCAAAAGTGACGAGCCTAGGACAACTGTTGCCTCATTACAAGGTTGAAATTATTGAGGTACACCTTTTTACTAGGCATGGAAAGATTAATGGCATGTCACATTTTTAGATAAATCTTCCTTGTAATGATTCATGAGGAAAAGTTAACACCCATAAGATGTTATCCGAAAAGAAATAGAAGAGCACGAAAATGATCTTATGGACTTGCAAGTGGCATGTAAAATGGAATAAGTTAACACTAGCTTTAGTTTTGTATGAACTTCATTGACTACATTGTAGCTAGGAGAAAGTTGCGTATTGCATAGTCGTCATGCAAAAATTTCATTCATCAGGAGCCGCATTTAGGAAAGGTTGCATGGTTTATCAAAGCATGAGATTCTAAAGTGTAGACAACAAGGTGTAGGCATGATTATTTGATGTAAGTCCTAGTAGGACCTAGGAAAGTTAGTATCCAGATTATCATGCATTTTTACTTTACCAAGGAAAGATAGGGTTATTGTGAACCATGTGATGCGTAGAAGCAATGAATCGCATGTTTACATGTATTGGTGTAGTTGTAACTATTTTTCTTCCTTTAGATCTAGTTTATTATCTCTAGGAAAGGTTCATCCTTGTCGCAAGACAAGTATATTGAGTTGTCTAAATCACCTAACCCACAAGGGATTCATATGGGCATGGTTCAGTCAATATGACAAATATCCCAAGTGCTAACTAGGGTTTAGCGCGATAAGGATTCGACCTAGTTTTTCACTTGTTTCCAAGTCAAAACCCTCAAACCCAAAGATCATACCCACATTCACGAAATGTTGAGTCAATTGGATGCTCATGCATAAAACGATCTAAGGTTTCTATCCTAAGGATCACTCGTTCAAATGATGAAACTCCGACTGAGTTGGAAATTCCTAGGACCGTGGCCCAATATAATTAGGAATGGGTTGGGTAAGAAGACACCCTAAACCCTGCTTCTCGGTTGGAGGTAATTCCGTGACCCGAAAACGCCATTCAATGGGTGAAATGATCCCGTGGAATAGATGCAACACATGTGCAAAAAGTTGCAACATCACATAGACTTGTGATTTGTTCACAAGAGAGTTTTGCCATTTCTTGAAATGAGGTTGGCAAGTTATTGCGCAAATTTAACTTACAAGAGGATGAGTAATCATCCTGTTACATCACCTTTCTTGGGGAATAATTGCCAAGAAAAAGGAGAGTTAGGTATTTGCCTGGAAGCAAATGACCAATCAATAAATTGAAGCGACATGGTCGCCAGGATTTACTATTAATAAAACCTAAGGTATTGGTTAAGTTGGGTTAACAGGGTATGGCCCTAACCCAAGGACAAAAGGGTGAACAAACAAACCCTTGGGGATCTTGTCAAGTCGCAATTTGATCCCAGATCGAATGCTGGATGCATTCGGAGAGAAAGATTCACTTTTTAACAGTTGGCCAAATAAACGACCACTGAAATTGATTGTGGTTGTAATAGTTTAGAAAGCACTGTTTGCATTGTTTGCTCAAGGAACTAAAGGATGAAAAGATATCTAAATGCTTCAGGTTGAAGGCCTGAAGGGAGAGGCAACTTCAGTTACCCCCGACTGCCTGCCTGACCCTAACCAAGGGGGTTGTTGACCGCGCCGGGAACGTGGACCGAACCCGCCGCGAGAGGTCTTTCCGTTGAGCTCTACTTGGAGCAGGAGGACGCTTAGGTGCCAGGGGGGGCTCTGGCCGTAAATCCCTCACCTTCCGGGTCCTGCACAAGAGGCTAACATGACTCGGGATTGGATCTCGAGGCCTGCATACTAGTCTACGGGCAGAAGCTTGGAATAGTGATCCCTAGCGGATTACTGGACAAGCCTTCGGGCGGATTATGGACAAGCCTACGGGCGGAACTCCTTGTATTTCAAAGATAAAATGATGAAATGATAATAAAGAAGTTGTTTGATATTGTTTTTCTATGTCACGTGATAAGATTACGTGAAGGAACCAGTGCTTAACAGGGTTAATTAAAGAAGCTGGTTGTTATATGTCAAATTAATGTGTTAGATAATTACATAACTAAAACAAACTGAGGAAAGTGCGGAGGATGGGCCATGGGTCCGTCCTACGGTTGGGTGGTCCCGGTTAGCTGGGAACTTTTCTCAAAAATCTCGAAGAGCAGCGGGAGGTTCATCAAAAGCAATGACCTAGAATTATGTTTTACCCAATTTACGCTGTTTTAGGGGAACGGAATGGGACTATGCCTTATGGCAGAGAGGTTGAGTTTTGCATCCCTCTCGTTCCCATTCTCCTTGAACCAAGTGCAGCGTGAATCCGCTTCGGACCTGGCGTTTCTGCGTAAAGTACTTCGCTCGGTCTGACGCTAGTTACTGCTAGCTAATGACCAAACAAGAAAACCCAAATTCAGGTTGATCCTAAGTGGGAACGGCCAGGATACTTCCGCTACGTGGCAGACATGGGAAGACCTAGATTGCAAAACCCGTAACATTCCATGGGAGTGCCGGGCGGAGTTTTCTAGACATCCTTTCCGATGGACTGCTAAGACGTGTCCTGGATGATTCTAGTGGACACGTTACAGTTGGTATCAGAGCAAACCAACAAAAGACTGGTTTTTAAGAAATTTTAATAAGAAGAAGTAAAGCAAATGTTACTGTCCCAAACATTTCCTTACTTTCAATGCTGTCTTGCAGAATTATGAAGCATGGAACAAGTTCTTAGTGTTTCGAGTCATGTTTATGACCGCGATGCATTCCACGGATTATCGACAAAGGGTTGAGATGATGAACATCCTAGACCGCATTTACAATCCATTGCCTGTGTACATGGAACAGAGATGGATGGGTGTTTCAGGGATCTATTACATAACTGCCTATCGACCTGCGTACCTTCAAATTAACTTGAAGAGAATCAAGTGGATGGAGGATTTAAAGATCATGAAGCTGTTCGTCTTTGTTGAGGCTCACGTAAACGCGACCCTACAGGTCGGAGGTCGAAGGGTTAACCAGAATAAGTATGTGTACAGGGAAGTGATTCAAAGAATCCCTACCGACCGAATCAAGGTTGTGGGACGTCATGAGAAGAATGGATATCGAAGGAAAAGATACCCTAATCTTCCAATGAACTATCGATTCCTGAAAATCGATGACCCCAATCCGTACTACTACTCAGTTCCTGTAGCTGAATGCAACAATATCTTATTCTTCTCGAATTAATGTATCAACTTGTTCCATCGCCCCAAGAAATAATTGTACCTCGAAAGGGCTATGCTGATATGAATGGAATAAATTTTTTGTTAAAAAAATCAATGATTGTCTTGACTGTGAATATTGATAAAGAAGTAAAGTGATTTGGTCACTTGGCTGAAGGAATACGTGGACGTAGTTCTGAAGAGTTAACAGAACTCCCGCTTCAAAGAGAAGTAGATCATGAGATCAAGCTAGTAATAGGAGCTGCGCCAATTGCAAAGAGACCCTATAGAATGTCTATATCGGAAGCAATTGAGTTGAAGGAACAACTCAAGCAACTACTAGATTAGGTGTTGAGATATCGAGCTCCACTCGTGATACGCCAGGGTGACCATTGTGTATTTATGTCACCGACTTGTCAGTTGCAGACGCGGTTGGTACACCGCCCATGAATAATAGCTACATGATAGCTATCCTTATCTACTCTAGTTCGTGGCTCAGTTTGTATGCCACCTTAGTTAGTTGAGTTTGGTTTGAGACCCATATATAGGGTTCTTCTATTTCCTTGTAATAGAGTTCTTTTGGCTTCCACAACTAAGAAGAGGAAAACTGTTTTCAGCCTCCACCCTTGTGTGTCTTCCCCCATTGTGCAAGCAAGAAAGCTCCAAGCGAGACTCCTTCCTTCTCTCCCACAATCTTGACATGGTATCAGAGCCTTGTTCGTGGTAAGGAGCTCAAGAAAGCAAGCCAAGCTCGCGGTGTTCTGGTAAGAGGAGCAGTGTTGCTTTCATTTTCTGTTTTGGGAGCAGATCTGTGCAGGCAGCACAACCGGAAATTGCAGGAGTGCATTGTCTCAGGTTGAGACACCCTTCGCGGTGAAGCAAGAGGGTAGTATATACTGCGGGAAAGGGCTTTACCCCTTGGCGACCCTGTTTTTTTGATTTGAGGCCATTTCGGGGCCTGTTTTGGAGGCGGAAGTTTTCTGCACGCACTCAGAAGAAAGCCCTGTTTTATGCTTTGCAACCATTGCTCTACAGGTTGGTGAAAAGTTACCACAGAAATTGCATCGTATGCTTGTGTGCAAAGACATTGGGTTACAGAATCATCCTTGGTTCCTGTTTATGCAAAATCGTCACTAGGAAGTGACTGTGTGGTCAAATACCACTTTCGCCAGTTTTACAGTTTTTCCTTTGTGAGGGTGAAGCTGTGGTTTTTGCAGTGACAGAATTTTTTGCAGTCTTCTGTAATGGCATCTGATTCTCTTTCCCAGATTGTCACTGAAAAACTTGACAAGAACAACTTCCAAGCATGGAAGTTTAGAATGACGAATTTCCTTATGGGAAAAGGATATTGGGAATTTGTTGCAGGAAATGAAGAAGAACCAATTCTTCCTGATGTTCCCAATCAACAGCAAATGCAGGCATTCAAAGCATGGCATGAGAGAGCCAGGAAAGTTATGTACTGGCTGTCTATCAGTATTTCGGACTCTATGATTGTGCATATTCAGGATGCAAGTACGCCAAAGGAGGCATGGGATACTTTGTCAAAAATGTATAGCACAAATACGCAAGCCAGGAAAATGCAGCTCAAGCAAGAGTTGCATAATGTGCAGAGAGAAAGTATGAGCATCAACGACTACCACATGAAGGTGAAGAAGATTGCAGATGCACTTGCTTCCATTGGGTCGCCAGTGGAAGATGATGATTTAGTTTCCGTGACCTTGAATGGTCTAGGAAAGGATTATGCACAGTTTCGGACATCCATTTCAGTTCGTGAAAGATTTCCTGATTTTGAGGAGTTGATTGCTCTTCTAATTTCTGAGGAGCAGAGAAATGGTGGTGCATCTTCTTCAGGAGGAACTTCAAAAGAAGCTGTCTTCTACTCAAATGCTGGAAGAGGTAGAGGCAGAGGTAGAGGAGGCCGATTTGGAGGCCGTTGTAGAAATCAGAGTATGCAGCAAACTCAAGAAAACCAGTCCTATGGAGGAGGACGTGGTAACTCTAGAGGCAGGGGGAGCCAAAGAGGTCGTGGTGGATGGCAAAGAGGCCAAAATGCAAACAATAATGTTGAATGCTACTATTGTGGTAAAATGGGTCATATGGCTAAAGACTGCTATAAAAAGCAGAATGACATCATGAATGGAAAACTGCAACAAGGGAATTATGCATCTTCTAGCAGACAGGGTGATGACAGAAATGAGCATTTGTTCATGGTGCAGCACATGAACAATTCTGTGACAAGTGCAAAAGAAAGAAATGATGTATGGTATGTTGACTCAGGTGCATCAAACCACATGACAGGTCATGCAGAATGGATGAAGGATGCAAGGGAAATGGAAAAACCAGGATTTGTGGAGACTGGTGATGATACTGCACATCCTATTGTGCAGATTGGAAAAATTCCATTGTCTATGCAGGATGGAAAAAAGAAATACTTGTCCGATGTATTTCATGTCCCTAATATCACCAAGAATCTGGTTTCTGTCAGTCAAATGGTTGAGCAGGGCTTGCAGGTCAGATTTAATCCTCATGGATGCTTTGTTGAGGATATGAAAAATAAAGGTCGCTTGATAGCAAAAGGAAAGAAGAAGGGCAGAATGTTTACACTGGATGCAGACATGTCTGAATTGAGTGCGGCAATGTTTGCACATGGGACCGGTGTAGTTGCAGATATTGATATCTGGCATAAACGCATTGGTCATGTTAATGTACAGCGACTTAAATCAATGCAGGCCCAAAATATTGTTGCAGGTTTGCCAAAATTCAAGGTTGCAGAAATGCATAAGGTATGTGAAGCCTGTCAGTTTGGAAAACAGGCAAGGAAACCATTTCCTAGACATGTTCAAGAGAGTAAGAAGCCATTGGAATTAATCCACTCTGATGTGTGGACTACGAAAGCTGCATCTCTTGGAGGCTGTCATTATTTTGTCACGTTTATTGATGACTATAGCAGAAAAGTTTGGGTGTATTTTATGAAAAAGAAAAGTGAAGTGTTTGGGCATTTCAAAACCCTTAAAGCTATGGCTGAAAAAGAAACAGGTCTGCAAATAAAATGCCTAAGGTCAGATGGAGGGGGAGAGTACCTCTCAAATGAGTTTGCAAAGTTCTTGCAGGAGCATGGCATAAAGCAGCAATATTCATGCAGTTATACCCCACAACAAAATGGAATTGCAGAAAGGAAAAACAGGCATATTGGAGAGGTATCTCGTGCCATGCTCAATGAAAAAGACTTGCCAGATTTTTATTGGGCTGAAGCAGTTGCTACAGCAGTTGCTACAGCAGTCTACATAATGAACAGGACTCCCACTGCAGCAATACATGGAATGACTCCAGAGGAGAGGTATACTGGTAGGAAACCAGATATTTCTCATTTGAAAATTTTTGGTTGCATTGCCTATGTACATGTGCCAGATGAGCTGAGATCCAAGTTGGATCCAAAAGTTGAGAAGTGCATCTTTATTGGTTACTCTCTGCAGCAAAAAGGGTATAGATGCTATAACCCTTCTACTCGTAAGTTTACAGTGAGCAGAGATGTTGTTTTTGATGAGATGAGTAGCTGGTATAAACCAGTAAATGTGATTGATGATGAAGATGCACAAAATGGTAATGCTACACAGAATTCACAGCAGCAGTCACAAAATATTAGTGGACCTGGAGCGTCCTCTAGCAGTGGTTCACATTCTTCGCCATGGACAGGCAGATTGAGATCAGGAGAATCTTCTCAAAGCAATGCAGATAGTGGTATTCAGGTATCACGAAAAGGAAAAGAGAAGGTTGATCAGCCCATGTTTGATGTGAATGCAGGTCACTCTTATGTGGATGGTGAATCCAGTGGCTCAGAACAGAGCATTGATGATGAGTTGGGTATTCCTTCTATTGTTACACCTGGAGTAAGGAAGACCAGGGATGTTTTGAGAGCACCTGGGAGTGAACCTACTTTGCGCAGGTCTACAAGAGCTAGGTATCCTGTGGATAGGCTGAAATATGATGGATTTACAGCCATTCACTATGCATATATGGTCAAAGTGATACAGGAACCAGAACCCACATCTTTTGAGCAAGCCATGGGAAAAGAAAAATGGGAGAAAGCCATGGATGAAGAAATGGATGCCTTGGAAGCAAATGCTACATGGGAGTTAGTATCTTTGCCTAAAGGTAAGAATGCAATTGGCTGTAAGTGGGTTTATAAGGTGAAGCACAATGCAGATGGTTCTGTGAACAGATACAAGGCAAGATTAGTAGTCAAGGGGTATGCACAAACATATGGCATTGACTATGAAGAAACATTTAGTCCGGTTGCAAGGATGGCAACCGTAAGAGCAGTCATTGCTATGGCTGCATCAAAGGGATGGTCTTTACATCAGATGGATGTAAAGAATGCCTTCTTGCATGGTGATTTGCAAGAAGAGGTCTATATGGAGCAGCCACCAGGTTATGTGCATGCTGTTCATCCTGAGTTTGTTTGCAGGTTGAAGAAAGCCTTGTATGGCTTGAAGCAAGCACCTAGAGCATGGTCTGACAAGATAGGACAGTATCTTGTCACTATTGGCTTTCAGATTTCCAAGGCAGATTTCTCACTTTATGTGAAAAAAAACAGAGAAAGGTATTATGCTACTTGTCATTTATGTTGATGATTTGATTATGACAGGTGATAGTGATGAAGATATCCTTCATGTGAAAATGCTATTGAAGCAGAAGTTTGAGATGAAGGATTTGGGAGAGCTGCGTTATTTCTTGGGCATTGAGGTGATTAGATCACCAAGTGGGATACAGCTCTTGCAGAGGCAGTATGGATTGGACATGCTGTCCAAATATGGGATGACAGGCTGTAAGCCTATTTCAGTTCCTTTGGAGCAAAATGTGAAGCTGAGCACAGATGCAGGTGAGCTTCTAGAAGACCCTACTATGTACAGACGCATAGTAGGAAGTTTGATTTATATGACTATTACCAGGCCAGATTTGAGCTATGCTGTTGGATTGGTAAGTCAGTTTATGCAGGCTCCAAGGAAACCACATTTGGATGCGGCTAGACGCATACTTAGGTATGTGAAGTCCACATTGCAGTATGGACTATTTTATGAGACTGGGGTTCAGATACAGTTGCATGGATACACTGATGCTGATTGGGCTGGTAGTATTTTTGATAGACGATCTACCAGTGGATATGTATTCTCTTTTGGGAGTGCTGCAGTCACTTGGAGCAGCAAGAAACAGCCTACAGTTGCCTTGTCGAGCACAGAGGCTGAGTACAGGGGTGCAGCAATGGCTGCATGTGAGGTAGCTTGGTTGCATAAGCTACTTTATGATATGCATCAGTCTACAGATGGGCCAGTTGTCATTTATTGTGACAACATGAGTAGTATACACTTGGCAAATAACCCAGTCTATCATGCTAGAACAAAGCACATTGAGGTGCATTATCACTATGTGCGAGAGAGGGTTTTACTAGGTCTTATTGATCTAGTTTATGTCAGCACAGAGGATCAGGTAGCTGACATATTCACGAAGGCATTGGGCGCAGAGAAGCTGCGCAAGTTCAGAGACCTGCTTGGTGTGCAGGAATTGGGATTGAGCTCGAGGGGGAGTGTTGAGATATCGAGCTCCACTCGTGATACGCCAGGGTGACCATTGTGTATTTATGTCACCGACTTGTCAGTTGCAGACGCGGTTGGTACACCGCCCATGAATAATAGCTACATGATAGCTATCCTTATCTACTCTAGTTCGTGGCTCAGTTTGTATGCCACCTTAGTTAGTTGAGTTTGGTTTGAGACCCATATATAGGGTTCTTCTATTTCCTTGTAATAGAGTTCTTTTGGCTTCCACAACTAAGAAGAGGAAAACTGTTTTCAGCCTCCACCCTTGTGTGTCTTCCCCCATTGTGCAAGCAAGAAAGCTCCAAGCGAGACTCCTTCCTTCTCTCCCACAATCTTGACATTAGGGCTACATCCGTCCTAGCAGTTCACCATGGGAAGCACCAGTACTGTTCCAGAAAAAGAAAGATGGAACACTTCGGCTATGTATTGATTACAGAGAGTTGAATCAATCAACAGTCAAGAACAAATATCATATTCCTAGAATAGATGAGCTTCTTGATAGTCTTCAAGGTGCCAAGAACTTCTCCAAGATTATCTTAGGTCTGGTTACTATCAGATGAGAATCAAGGAAGAAGATACCCCAAAGACGACCTTCAACACTAGATATGGACACTTTGAGTTCTAGTTATGTCATTCGGGATTACGAATGCGCCTGCCACCCTCAACAGGTTAATGCAGGATATCTTTAGGCCATATCTTGATGATTTCGTGCTTGTCTTCTTCGATGACACTTTAGTCCATTCTAAACAGGAAGAAGATCATGAACCTCAACTACGGATTGTCCTTGAGACAATGAGGTCTCATAAGCTGTATGCAAAAATGAAGAAGTGTGCATTCTTCAAGCGTCAGATTGAATATCTAGGAGGGAATATCAGTAGACCTAGCCAAAGTCAGGGATGTGCTTGAATGGCCAATTCCAATATCCGTTAATGAAATACGTAGCTTTCTTGGCTCGACAGGATGGTATAGGGTCTTTATCAAAAACTATGCTTTGATTGCAGCACCTCTTACAGACTTACTAAAAAGGCAAACCTCTATTACATGGTCAACTTCCGAACAAAATAGCTTCGACCAATTGAAGCAATGTTTGGTATCAACACCTATTCAAAAACTTCCTGACCTTAGTAAGAAGTTCGAGGTAGTAACTGATGCCAGCACGCTTGCCTTAGGATATGTGCTCATGCAAGAAGGACATCCAGTAGCATACTCTTCAAAGAAATTGAAAAGCCATGAGGAGAATGATGCTACCCATGATCTTAACTTTTAGTTGTCAAGCTTTGGAGACACTACCTGCTGGGTAACAAGTTTACACTAGTGACTAATCATAAAGAGTCTCAAGTGGAACTTTACTTAGAACAAGCTCAACATGAGGCAAGGTCAGTGGATTGAAGTGCTGGAGGAGTATGACCTTGAGATCATGTACCAACCTGAAAAGGAGAATGTAGTTGCTAATGCACTCAATCGCAAGGCATTCCTTAATTCACTAATCTTACAAAATCCATCAATAGCTAGATCACTAGCTATAGAGGTGTCCATGCCAAACGACCTAATACTTGAGCTAGCTAGAGAAGAAGCATGCCATGATCCAGCCTATCAAAAGATGCTAAGGGAAATCTCTATCAAGGACTAGGAATAAAAGACTATAGGCCAAAGGTCATGAATTCTCTGTCAATAATGGACATGTCTACTATAGAATGAGAGCATGTATACCGACAAGCCAGTTACTTAAATAGAAGATATTGTGCGAAGCTCATGATTTCACTTTCTCGGGACATCAAAGCTGCGAAGGATAGACAGAAGGCATACACGGATTTGAAGTGTCAAGATAGAATATTTGAGGAAGGAGACATGGTCTTCATTCACGTATGCTCAAAGAAGAGTTCTCTATCCTTAGGAGATTGCAGGAAGCTAAGTCCAAGGTATTGTGGACCATACAAGATCCTCAAGTGCTTAAGACCTAATGCTTATAGACTGCAACTCCCTGAAAACCTAAAGGTTCATAATGTATTCCATATCAGTCTATTGAAGAATGAAGTATGTACCTAACCCTAACCATGTACTTGATGACCAAAAAATTGCAATATTTAGTCAAGGAGTCCTTGAGCTACGGCCTGATGGGATCTTAGATGCTAGGGGAAAAACGGCTAAGATCTAGAACTTTGAAAGAATGCCTCGTCCAGTGGAAAGATTATCCCGAGGAGGATACCACTTGGGTGGATGAAAAGCACTCTCAACCATAAATATCCCCAGTTCATCTCGAGATGAGGACATCTCGATTCCTCCAAGGGGGAGAGAATGTAATATTTCCGTTTGAAATATTACTAGACCAACCTCCCGCACATCGTAAATTTGTGAAAAGGTTATCTTCATTTCCGGTAGTTGATTTATGATCATACGCGAGAAAAGGAGTACTCCGCATTGGTAAATTGGGATCGAAGAATCATGACCTTTCCACTGGCAAAACGGGACTGAGGTTTAAATAACCCGCATAACCATAGGTAAACATCCTCTTGGGAGGAGGTCAAGAGGATAATGTAATATTTATTGCAATTTTTTTTAAAATTACTTTCCCCCAGCCAAAGCGTGGCTGAGGAAAGGGGATGGACTGAAATAGGGAACTTGAGAGGTGGAGGGGAGAAGAGCCATGCAGGCCACCACGTGGGAGGGTGTCCTCTCCCCCCTTTTCTTATATAAACCCCCTCTAACGGGGGAGTTGGGGGCTAAAAGGAGAGTCGGGAGACTGATAGAGGGGAGGAGCTGACAAAAGGCGGCCGTAGAGAGGAACCAGAGGAGGTCGTGTTGCGAGGAGAGAGGAAGGGAGCTGTTGTTGATGCCGTGAGAGAAGCAGGCCACCGTGTCATGGTAGGCCGCGCTGTATACACTGCCAGGCCGCTGGCTATCACCGCCCAGACCAGCCGCCAGCACTGCCATTTTGGCCGCCATAAGCCGTCAGGCCACCGCCATCTCCCTCACAAGTCCATCTTTCTCCCCCCTCCCCCCCTAATCGATGTCAACTTCCACCTCATTATTACCCCCTCCCTCTTCCACGTGGGTTCTGGTCATAGCCAGAAGCTTCTTTTAAGAAGCTTGTAAGGGGGCTTTGATAAGCCCCATTCACACAAGCCATCTATTAGTCCCTTCCCACTAGCCACCGCGGGTTTTCAAGGGAACCCATTTTTGTGGAAGAATTCTTGCGCACGAGGGGGAAAAGTCCCAGCTTCCTTAAGCCCTATTTTCACATGGCCACCACGCGATTTTAAAAGAAGAAGAAGAAGCTTAGAAAGCCTCCATTCCCATAGCTCTCTCGTAAAAGGACCATCTCCACAATCCAAGCTCCAACCCCACAAGGCCTCCAATAAGCCCAAATCCCGCAAGCCGGTATTCTCAAGGATCCGTACTTCGGAAGGGATCTCCTGCATACGAGGGAGAAAGGTAAAGATCTTGAGGCTGCGTACCAAGGTGAGTAAATTCACCAAATCGTGTAAAGACAAAGGCAACCTGGAAGTCCAAAATTATGCCCACAATGGCCAAGAGGTTGCAAGTCGGCGGGCCTGCGGAAGGATCTTCTCCTAGTATTTACGTGGATATTTCTCGGAGCCCACAAGTCCAGGTTTTATCTATTTGGATTCCACACAAAAGTATTGAATTAGTCACAATAACTTCATGGATTAGGAAGCACCCATGCATGTTCAAATTCACCTAGTCAAGTTAAACGCAATTGGAAAATGAATTGGCTATTTGAACATTTACTAGAATTAGCTCAAGATATGAAAATTGGTCATTGGTACATTCAATGGAATGAATGAAAAGAACATAAGGTGTCTATGCATTTTTAGGACCTTATCAGTAAGTTTCCTTTTGTGCATTCAAAAGTGACGAGCCTAGGACAACTGTTGCCTCATTACAAGGTTGAAATTATTGAGGTACACCTTTTTACTAGGCATGGAAAGATTAATGGCATGTCACATTTTTAGATAAATCTTCCTTGTAATGATTCATGAGGAAAAGTTAACACCCATAAGATGTTATCCGAAAAGAAATAGAAGAGCACAAAAATGATCTTATGGACTTGCAAGTGGCATGTAAAATGGAATAAGTTAACACTAGCTTTAGTTTTGTATGAACTTCATTGACTACATTGTAGCTAGGAGAAAGTTGCGTATTGCATAGTCGTCATGCAAAAATTTCATTCATCAGGAGCCGCATTTAGGAAAGGTTGCATGGTTTATCAAAGCATGAGATTCTAAAGTGTAGACAACAAGGTTGTAGGCATGATTATTTGATGTAAGTCCTAGTAGGACCTAGGAAAGTTAGTATCCAGATTATCATGCATTTTTACTTTACCAAGGAAAGATAGGGTTATTGTGAACCATGTGATGCGTAGAAGCAATGAATCGCATGTTTACATGTATTGGTGTAGTTGTAACTATTTTTCCTCCTTTAGATCTAGTTTATTATCTCTAGGAAAGGTTCATCCTTGTCGCAAGACAAGTATATTGAGTTGTCTAAATCAATATACTTGTCTAAAGCATGAGATTCTAAAGCGTAGACAACAAGGTTGTAGGCATGATTATTTGATGTAAGTCCTAGTAGGACCTAGGAAAGTTAGTATCCAGATTATCATGCATTTTTACTTTACCAAGGAAAGATAGGGTTATTGTGAACCATGTGATGCGTAGAAGCAATGAATCGCATGTTTACATGTATTGGTGTAGTTGTAACTATTTTTCCTCCTTTAGATCTAGTTTATTATCTCTAGGAAAGGTTCATCCTTGTCGCAAGACAAGTATATTGAGTTGTCTAAATCACCTAACCCACAAGGGATTCATATGGGCATGGTTCAGTCAATATGACAAATATCCCAAGTGCTAACTAGGGTTTAGCGCGATAAGGATTCGACCTAGTTTTTCACTTGTTGCCAAGTCAAAACCCTCAAACCCAAAGATCATACCCACATTCACGAAATGCTGAGTCAATTGGATGCTCATGCATAAAACGATCTAAGGTTTCTATCCTAAGGATCACTCGTTCAAATGATGAAACTCCGACTGAGTTGGAAATTCCTAGGACCGTGGCCCAATATAATTAGGAATGGGTTGGGTAAGAAGACACCCTAAACCCTGCTTCTCGGCTGGAGGTAATTCCGTGATCCGAAAACGCCATTCAATGGGTGAAATGATCCCGTGGAATAGATGCAACACATGTGCAAACAGTTGCAACATCGCATAGACTTGTGATTTGTTCACAAGAGAGTTTTGCCATTTCTTGAAATGAGGTTGGCAAGTTATTGCGCAAATTTAACTTACAGGAGGATGAGTAATCATCCTGTTACATCACCTTTCTTGGGGAATAATTTCCAAGAAAAAGGAGAGTTAGGTATTTGCCTGTAAGCAAATGACCAATCAATAAATTGAAGCGACATGGTCGCCAGGATTTACTATTAATAAAACCTAAGGTATTGGTTAAGTTGGGTTAACAGGGTATGGCCCTAACCCAAGGACAAAAGGGTGAACAAACAAACCCTTGGGGATCTTGCCAAGTCGCAATTTGATCCCAGATCGAATGCTGGATGCATTCGGAGAGAAAGATTCACTTTTTAACAGTTGGCCAAATAAACGACCACTGAAATTGATTGTGCTTGTAATAGTTTAGAAAGCACTGTTTGCATTGTTTGCTCAAGGAACTAAAGGATGAAAAGCTATCTAAATGCTTCAGGTTGAAGGCCTGAAGGGAGAGGCAGCTTCAGTTACCCCCGACTGCCTGCCTGACCCTAACCAAGGGGGTTGTTGACCGCGCCGGGAACGTGGACTGAACCCGCCGCGAGAGGTCTTTCCGTTGAGCTCTACTTGGAGCAGGAGGACGCTTGGGTGCCAGGGGGGGCTCTGGCCATAAATCCCTCACCTTCCGGGTCCTGCACAAGAGGCTAACGTGACTTGGGATTGGATCTCGAGGCCCGCATACTAGTCTACGGGCAGAAGCTTGGAATAGTGATCCCTAGCGGATTACTGGACAAGCCTTCGGGCGGATTATGGACAAGCCTACGGGCGGAACTCCTTGTATTTCAAAGATAAAATGACGAAATGATAATAAAGAAGTTGTTTGATATTGTTTTTCTATGTCACGTGATAAGATTACGTGAAGGAACCAGTGCTTAACAGGGTTAATTAAAGAAGCTGGTTGTTATATGTCAAATTAATGTGTTAGATAATTACATAACTAAAACAAACTGAGGAAAGTGCGGAGGATGGGCCATGGGTCCGTCCTACGGTTGGGTGGTCCCGGTTAGCTGGGAACTTTTCTCAAAAATCTCGAAGAGCAGCGGGAGGTTCATCGAAAGCAATGTCCTAGAATTATGTTTTACCCAATTTACGCTGTTTTAGGGGAACGGAATGGGACTATGCCTTATGGCAGAGAGGTTGAGTTTTGCATCCCTCTCGTTCCCATTCTCCTTGAACCAAGTGCAGCGTGAATCCGCTTCGGACCTGGCGTTTCTGCGTAAAGTAGTTCGCTCGGTCTGACGCTAGTTGCTGCTAGCTAATGACCAAACAAGAAAACCCAAATTCAGGTCGATCCTAAGTGGGAACGGCCAGGATACTTCTGCTACGTGGCAGACACGGGAAGACCTAGATTGCAAAACCCGTAACATTCCATGGGAGTGCCGGGCGGAGTTTTCTAGACATCCTTTCCGATGGACTGCTAAGACGTATCCTGGATGATTCTAGTGGACACGTTACACACTGTAAGAAGTTGAGTGCAGACCGAATGGGTTCACGCCATTCATTGCGAGACCGAGCCGAAGATTCCTTGGCTCTCGCGTAAAGCCTGGGAAGATAGAGTCAATGTGGCTCCATGCGCGCGAATCCGCTAATATTCATTGAACTCCATCCGTGGACCTATTCTGCGCATGCCACATTGTCAAGCTCGCCATGCCAGATGTACGAAACATGTGGTTTATGCGGGGGATGAGCAGAAAGTGTCTGAGAACTTTTTGAGGGATGGTTTGCCCTTGCAAGTCCTGTCAATACCTGTGAGCACCACACTTTGGACATGTCTCCATAGTCTCGTATTCTCCTCGTAATAGACCGCAATCATTGATACATGCATGGATGTTATTGTTGTCCATGACAAGCTTCCGTAAAACATGTCTTCATCACCAATCTGATCATCTTCATTGTTCATAATTGCTAGCTTCATTTCTTCTTGATTAAAGATGATTGGAGATTGATTATGACAATTTGCAAAATACCAAAATATGAAAAATACATTGAGATTATTGATGCAAAGTGTATGATGATCCACTCCCCCATTGGTAGTTTGATCTATTGGGTTTGGGGCACTCGAGGATTCGTGACTTCTTTGGCTCTTGTGCTCTCTCGCTCCCTTTACCTCAATCTTTGGCAAGACCATGGGTAAAGAGCACCAATCATCATCATCATCACTTGAACTTGAATCGGAATCTAAATTGGAATCCAAAACATATTCATATCTTTCCTTGAGCTTTTCAACTGCTATAAGCAATCTCCCAATATGCTTAATGCTTGAACAAGACCTGACTTTCTTACCTTCATGATCATCATGCCATTCATAAGCATCATGAAGAATATCCTCAAAAGAATCCAACTTCTCCCATACTTTATCAATCTTTGAACTTGAAGCCTTATTTATTGCTGATGAAAACCTGTTGATGATACCATTGAACTCATTGCATAAATCAAACATGCAAAAATACTTGCAAGATTTTCCATCTTCACAAGACCCATGAACATAAGAACAATGCTTTGAAGTCTGTCAAAACTCAAAGCAAACTTTGCATCGCTTTTTCTTTTCCTTTGATTTACCCATTGCTTCAAGTAGTTGTCACTACTTCAAGCAATCTACTCTACTTCATGTCTTGACAAAAATTTTAAATTTTTAGGACATTTTGCTTCATACAAAAACTATGCCTCATGCAGAAAATTGCTTCATACAGGAATTCTGCTCCATGTAGGAATTCTGCTTCATGTAGGAATTTTTCTCCATGCAGGAACTTGCTTCATGCAAGAACTCTGCTTCAAATAGAATATTCACTTCATGCAAAAATTTCACTCCATACAGGGATCTACTCCATTAATTTCTGGCCTCAACCTTTGCAAATTTTAATGGTGTTTGAACACAAAGACACAGAGAATCAATGGCAAGATATACCAATAGAAAACCCTTCAAAATCCATACAGAAAATACATTTTTCATTCATAAAACAAAGTCATTTTTCACAAATCTCAAGTACTTCTTATAAATCTATGCAGAAATTATGCATCTAGAAAACCTTCCAAACTGCATACACGAAATTAGGTTTCCTTTCCCAAATAGGGTCATTTTTGATAGAGCTTGATTTTTTGGGCCTCAATAGAAGTCATTTTGCTGTTAAAATTCCACACCAAAGATTCAGAAAAGTGTGGCAGGATCACCAAAGTGTTGCTACCCTATCTATGTAGAATACATAATAGGACAGAGAATGCTTCATGGGGTAAATACTCGATATTGTATCCAAAAACCATGGAAACTCAAAACTAACCATATAAAATCATAGACATACTATATTCAGCACTATAGATCAAAAAATGAGAAGTGCAACACATAGAACATGCTGCAAATGAGACAAAGACACCATAGATGATGGTGCCACAATTGCTAGATTCTCTTCATAATCAAATAAATCCATCACACATCAGGTGTAGACATCACATATGACCAGATTGATGAGAAGAATACACAAAATGCCTCATCAAGTCACGTTTTTGTAGCTACCCCAAAACTGCACTTCATGAGGCAGTGAACTTCATGAGACAAATAGAGGCTACCTCACACATAAGACTAACATAACTAAGGTCCAACCATGCTAAGGGAATAATACATGATCCATAAAGTGTGAGACCATGACCATGGCTAACACACATATAGCTATATGTGTACATGTGTACGTATGTTGTATATGAATCTCTCTTGTTATGGTGTACATATATCTCTATATATTTTTAGAGAATATATACATTGTATGCACATGTTTAATCATTAAACTATATCATGCTATCTCATTCATATGTTCAATTAGAAAAAAAATTCATCTCTATGATATACACACATATACACACACACACACATACACACACATACTAGTAACTTTCAAATATTTACCTTGCTTCTTTTCATCATCACATCACCCTTCAAAAGAAACCCTTCTTTATTGTTGCAATATTTAAAAGCTATCCTTTCATTGAGAGAGAAATGAAAGAAAGAAAGAAAGTTATATTAACGTCTTCTAAAGACCAAAACTGGCCTATGAGACAAACTGTGATACAACTGATGAGGTATAGCTATCCAAAATAAAAGTGCTGAATGAAAAGCTAAAAACAGGAAACTGAAAATACGGTGCTGTGAGTGTGATAAGTGTCGTGTATGTGTATGTGCATATGTAGCTTTGGTACTCCAGATAATGGCTACAAAAGGGGAACAAATGTCAGCTGTGATAGGGGAACAACTGTCGGCTGTGATAAAGTGGTGCGATGTGTATATGTAACAGATGCAGGGAGATATACTATCCTGGGATGTAGTAGCAGTCGTCGAAGTCGCTAATAGCAGGTGATCCATCCTGGATGCAGGATGTGGTACATCGGCGGTGGAGAAAGAGCAAACTGGAGATCTGAGATCCAATGTGTCGAGTGTCGTCGGATCTCAGTCTGCTGTCGATGTAGATCAAGAATCCTCTGGATCTCCTGTCGGTGTGGCTGTGGGGTCCGAAACCCACGGATCCTCGTGCGGCGTCGAGTACGCTGGTCCTCAGCCTGTTGTTGTGTGAGCCCGGAGGTCTGGCTGGAGGCTGGTACAGTAGCTCTCACTCTGTCTGTCTGAAAGAACTGTGTAATAGTCGTCTGGGTGGGCCCCTCTCTGACTGGGACCCGCTGTGTGCTCTGCTCTCTGATGTGCCATGCCTCTCCCAGAAAACGGCCAAATGATCTCTAATCCATATCAGTCATACATCCCTGAAGTGAGCTGCTCAAAGTGTATCTAGATCTCAACTCTGAGTATGCTGGGCATCTGAGAACAAAATGCTCCTCACTCTCCACCTCTAATCTGCAAAGGGGGCATATCCTCTCCTCCCGTGGGATGCCACTGGCTTTGCCACTCTCAATCATGAGAGAGAGAGAGAGAGAGAGAGAGAGAGAGAGAGAGAGAGAGAGAGAGAGCCACAAACAACTTTTTGAAGACTTGCCTGTTTTCTTTTCATTATTATATCACCCTTCAAAAACCCCATGATGGTTGATGGTCCACTAATATACGAGCCATTCTTATGTGGACTATGCATGACTTTCTAGGATTTGAGGCCCCTCCTTATTTGTTGACTACCAAACCTCTCTTACTTGTGTCAAATAGTCTTAGGAATCATTTGGTTGGTTCCAAATGAACAAGGCAAAACTTTAAGTAATAGATAGAATATATTTTCTTTTTTCTTTTCCCTACTCTTTTTTTCATTGTTCTTTCTCTATGTATATGTGTGTGTATATGTTTGCATTCCAAATTTAAGTGAATTTCTCTCAAGGAATTGAGTATTAAAATCAATTGTCTAAAACCTCAATCCATGGAACAATTAATCATCTAAATCCTCAATATTAAATATACCAATTAAGTGTAATTACAAATAAAAAACATACACTCATATGTGGGGGTTATTACTATATCATTTTGACAACTATATACACATACTACTCATTTTTGTGATCAAATAAAAATTTATAATAAATCTCTTGTCTACTTTTAATAAACACGTCATGCATGTGACATGACACAATTATGAAAGAGATAAGATGCAATAATGATCTAAAGAATATGCATAAACACAAGTAACCATGCAACCATACTTTGACCATTGATAGTTTTTATACAATACGAACATGTATAAATACATGTTATATCTTGGATGTATATACCTATATCATAATTTGTATAAGTAATTACTAAACAATTTTTGCATAGAATGTAGAAGCAATAAGCATAACATTAAAGCTCTCATGAGTTGTATGTCATCTCCATTACTTTTTTCTCTCAAGTCCCCTATCTCTCAACTTTTTGACCTCATATGTATGCATGTTTATAGATGTGTGTGTACATGTATATACGTGTTTCTTGTGGATGTATGTATTTGCATATGCACATATGCATGTATGTAAGTTTATGCCTTATAATTTGTATCCATGCTCTCTCCTCTCCTTTACTTACTCTTTTAATTGATTTATAGTTTTAAGTGTGTACAAGAATGTGTGCATTTGTGTATACATGTGTGCATATGTTTGTATGTTATGTATGTTTTAATAGTATATGTACAAATATCATCTCATTTCTCAAAGAGAAAATTAATATATTTTCTTATAATATATATAAATTTTTTAGTGTTTTTAGAGTATGTACACATTGCATGCACACAACATTCCTCTCTATCTCTAGGGGAGACACACCCACACCCACACACATACACATACACATACACATACACATACACATACACATATATATGCAAACTATTTCTCAAGACTCACTTATTCCTTTTTATCATCATATATACCTTTTTAAAAATCCTACTTTATTTCTTGAGTACCAAGCTACACTTTGTATGAGAGAGAGAGAAAGAGAAACCCACATGCAATTTTTCAAAGGTTGTCCTCTTTCATTTTCATTGTTATACCCTTAAAAACCTCACTTTATTTCTTGAATACCAAACCTCCCATACTTGTGTCACATAGGACCAACAACCTTTTGGTTGCTCTAGGATCCCTAAGGGAAATGTCTAGGTAATATATAGAATAGACATTCTTTCTTCTTTTTCTCTCCTCTTCAGTGTGTGTGTGTGTGTGTGTGTGTGTGTGAAGTGTTCTTTCTATCTGGATCTACATGTGTAGAGTTATATATATATATATATATATATATCTATCTATCTCTATATGTACATATGTTTGCACATGTGTTGATATGTGTGTGTATGTGTGTGTGGGTGTAATATGTGTGTTTTTTAATGATCTCATAAGTATGTATCGTATCTCTCCCTCATCTCCTTTTGTTTTTTTCTCAAGTCCCATGTCTATCATCTTAAGTTTACCTCATATGTGTCCATGTTGTACATGCATGTGTATGCATATGTGTATATGTAAGATATATGTGGATATACAAGTTTGCATCATGTGTGTATTTTCATGTATATAGAAGTATATTTTATAAGTTTTCATCCATTCTCTTTTCTCTCCTTTATCTCGTCTTTGTTATCTTTTATAGCTCTCTCTCTTTTTCATCAAATTTTCTAGTCTCCCTCCCCCTCTCTTCCTCCACATTTTCTCACTTATATATTTATGTGTGTATGAATATGCGTGTATATGTGCATACATGTATATGTATTTGTACATATGTGTGTATGCGTATATGTGTATGTATGCATGTATGTTCTTTGTGTGCTTTTATAGTATATGTAAAAATATCACCTCATCTCTAAAAAGAAATTAATCTCTCTATTTATAGTACTTATATATTTCTAGTTGTTTTGAGAGTATATACACATTGCATGCACATGTTCAACCCTTAAAATATATCATTTCATCTCATCTCATATGTTCAATTAGAAAAACAAGTAATCTTTTTCTCTAAAAGAGAGAGCCTTTCTTTGTGAGAGAGAGAGAGAGAGAGAGAGAGAGAGAGAGAGAGAGAGAGAGAGAGAGAGAGAGAGAGAGAGAGAGAGAGAGAGAGAGAGAGAGAGAGAGAGAGAGAGAGAGAGAGAGAGAGAGAGAGAGGAATAGCTTTCAAAAACTCATCTTTCTCCTTTTCATAATTATGCTACCCTTCCAAAGAGACCCCTTTTTATTTTTTGAATTCCAAGCCTCTCTTTCTACACTAAAGGAAGAGAGAGAGAGAGAGAGAGGGTAGGAGAGAGAGAACCATGGACAACTTTTTAAAGACACATATCTTTCATTTTCATTATAATAGTGTCCTTAAGAAAACTCTTATTTATTTCTTGAATACCAAACCTTTCCTACACATCACATAGGCTCAGAAACCTTCAGAAATCCCCAACACAAAGCTCAAAATAATGCATAGAATGGATTTTAATTTTTCTTTTACTCTCCTTGTTTTCTTTTCTATTCTTTGTTTGTGTGTATGTGTACTATGTTTGTGGGAAATGCTCACTCACTCACTCTCTCTCTCTCTCTCTCTTACCATGGGGATGTGTGTATTTTTAATAGGTATGTTTCCATTTTTGTAGTCTCATAGGCTTGTATCCTCTCTCACTTTCATAGTTTTTCAGTTATCTCCTATATTTTCCTCTCCCTAGTCCCTAACTCTAATCCTTTTTCAACTCGTATGGGTGCATATTGTATATGCATGTGTATGCACATCTATATGTATGTATGTATGTGGATATGTAGATATATGTATTTGTATATGTGGCCATAGATCAAGTGAGAAATGTCCATATCTACCTTCTCCATGTCCATGTGTAATCATGCATGTTAAAGAAACTGGTAGTTGAGTAGATCTTTCAGTCTCCTTTGATCGAAGCCTTAACCTAGGGATATCTATCTTTTGTTCGTCCATTTTATCATGTATGATGCACAAGTTTTTATCTGGATCTAATGCTGAGGCCAAATGCCAACTGTAGTATATGTTCCGACAACTTTGTTGTTGTAGCATGTGACATTGACGCTTCTTTAGAAGCACATTTCTCTCTTGAATACACTTTGTTGCTGCAAGTTGCTCTTTGATCTCTGAGCAAATACTACATTTGGAGAACTCACTTGTCTTTGCTAAGGTTACATGCTTGAACTTTGTGTTCCAAATACGATTAAAGGTGGATAAGGACATTTTCTTATATCCAATACCACTCAATGTTGTATTTACTTCTGTCCTTATATCTACCTACTTGGAAACATGTGGGATGACCAAGTGTGTCTCCCTTGATCCATCTTGCATTGTTCTACTCTTGTGTGGCATTTGCTTTGAATTACTCTTAACAAAGTCTCTAAGGATGGCTCTTCCCATCTCTGTGTGATCCCAAGCTGCTCTTATTACCCCCTTGTTTCCATGTATTGCCCTCCTCACACCATGCTCAAATTGTGTTTTGTACCTGTGGTAAAAAGATGTGTTTGGGATTCCATGAATCTCATACCATGCCCTTCCACATACCACTTGTCCATTGAAGATGAAGTTGTACTTCCTTGTTCCCAAGTAATCAATCCTACATGATGATTAAAACTTGTCATAAACATAGTTTGTGCGGTCTTCAAATTGCAATTCCCAAAAGTATTTATGTTGTCATGCCGCTATGCGCACACCATGTAAACAAATCTAGAGTGTGGCTTCCTTTTAGATTTAGAGAGCCAATGCCATTTTAGACATTAGTGTTAGTGTCCATGCTTCAAAATATTAGATTTTAGTCAATTTTTAATATTCTAGATATTATCTCTTGTAAAAAAATCTACAAAACTATAGACAAATTCTAGATTAGGATGACATGTAAAAGAAAGCATGTACCTTTTAGCTAATTTGAGAGAATTTTATGTAAAAAGAGAGATTAGCGAAATCGCGTGACGCGTGATCACTGTTTTCAGGCAATGAATAGCACTCCGAAAGTAGGAGATGAAGAAGGAGTGATCTGGCAGGATTCTGGCCAAGTTTCTTGGCATTTAACCCCCCATTTGGAGCCATTGGAAGCATCAGATTGGCAATCTAAGGAGCATAGAGGAAGGTATTATTTTGTATACGTTTTTGTTGATTAGAGTTATATTTTCTCATAATGCTGAAAGAAACTGACAGGCTTCATCTCTGTTAGTATTCTTCTATATTTTCTAATTCTTTTTGAAGTATTCTTCTACATCTTCAATCTCTTCGAACCCCTTCTCTTCTTTCTAATCCTCTCTTTGAATCTAGCTTCACCTTGCTGTCACTTATCTTCAAAGAACTTTGCTTGAAACCTTCAACCCTTCTCTTATCTCTACAATCTGTGGAGTCTAAGCTCTTGAATCCCCATACATTCTTATTTTGCCAAACCCCTATGGTGACCTTCAACCCTACGCACTGCGACATTGGTGAACTCCTGACATGAAGGTCGCTGTAAGAGAACTCCAAGATGGGGGATTCTTCAAGAGATACTCCACAACAATTGCTGCACATACTACAGCAGACTCAGCAATAACAAATCCAAATGTTACAACAACAACAACAAAGGCAAGACAAAGAGAAGATTGATTCCATAGCTATCAAGGCCCTAGAGGAAGTTGGGCATGAATTAAAACAATTTAATGGTCAAAATGCCTCTGTTTTCATTCATTTGTATGTTGAGAAAATGCTCTTCTTTGATTTACCGCAACATGCATGGAGCCGTTATTTTGCCAGACTAGCCAAGCATGGTCTTAAGAAAGAATCCATGGTCTTTTTCAACAAGATGTAGATTAGGCTACATTCAAAAAAGCCCTACGCGAAGAATTCTTCTTAGAAGACTCTGGCCTAATGACGAAGAAAAGTTTCACTAAATGGGTTGAAAAACCCAACAAAGGTTTAGCTGCAACATCTCTATACCATGAATTTGAAAGTAAAATTGGACAACTTGATGTTGAAGACCAACAAAGTATGGAAGCTTAGAAGATTGAGTTATTCCTAAAGAGGCTGCAAATCCTATTCTGCAAGAAAATCTTGCTGATCTCCTAGAAGATGCTACCTCCGAATCAGGAGTCAAGACTGCATGGACAGATGTTACTGATGCAGTTAACATGATTGCTCGAAGAGAGTGGATGCAACTAAGATTGGGCTCTACTTTAACTTCAACAACTCCTCTTTCAAAATCCCTTATTTCTTTAACTAATCAACCAACTCTTTCTTCTTCTGTTCCTTCTAAAAATGATGTAATGGATGAACTCATTAAAAGCATGTGTGACCTTCATCTGAATCTTATAGAAATTAGTTCCAAAGTAGAGAACCTAGATGTCAAAGTCAAAGAGCGAGGACGAGCATCAACTCAAAGACCCATGAGAGAAGGCTTTAAGAGGCACTGTATTTGGTGTAACAGCCAACAACATGACAAGAGGGAGTGTTCTGCCTTCCGTGAGACTGAAGCACAAAAGCTCATCTTTTGGAAAGACAGAAAGATTCATGCAGCTGAAATTGGTCTTCCACCAGAGCCAAATTTTGACAATGGTGGAATAAAGAAAAGATTAGAAGATTTAGCTGTAAAGAATGCCTATGCAGCAATTGATGTAGCTACCTATGGGCTGCAAATTGAGCCAACTAAATCAAGTTTGAAAGAATGTAAGGCTAATGTGCAATCTAAAGTATGGATGCAGGCACTAGATCAAATGGAACGTGGTAAAGCAACCAAAGAAGATTTGGCTAATGCCAGTCAGTGCATTCGAGGAATAACTGGTTGGAAAGAACCGGTAGATTCTTTTTCCGCCTTTGCACATTTGGCTGACGTCAATCATAAAGAAGTCTTGATTGAAGAAAAGAGAAGAAGAGAATATGGACCAGGGCCTTCCTCTTCTGGCCCTCCAAAACGGGTAACTAGAAGAACACCTGAACAACCAAAGCTTGCTGAAAATATAACCCAAGACCAAGAGATGGAAGATGCGCCACAAACAAAGAAGACCGAAGGAAAGAAGAAAGGCAAGTAGCCAGGCTACAAATTGCAATCTGACATAGAATCTGCAACGATCTCAAACGAGTTCTAGAAGAAAGAATTCTAGGAAGCAAAATTGAATTCATCATAGGCGAAATTCTTGGAATTTCCAAACGTGAATTCCATGATGTAATTATTAATGTAACCAAAAGGAAAAGACAATATGTTGGTGATGAAGCTGAAGAAACAGTGCATGCTTTTTTGCAAGTTCTTCGAGTTTTTGAGCAGGATGAAGAGAAGCTGACTTCACAAGGAATTCAACTTGAAGTAGTTAAAGAATTAACTGTAGCAATTGAAGCTGAAGATAAAGAAAATATGAATGCAAAAATTAAAGAAGTGAAAGTTGAAAATGTAATGGTCGACTGGTCCAAACCAGTTTAGCAGCCCACCTCTAAAAAAGAAAGCTATCTACAGCACATGCATGAGGAAGAAGAGGCTCGGTTCATTCCAAGCAGTCACTACTCCCGTACACATTGGGCAAGGGCAACAATAGAGACAGTCGTCAAAATTGGAGAAAAAGAAACACCATGTATTGCACTCTTAGACCATGGCTCGAAGATAAACGTCATGGCAAGGAGTCTCTATGAAAGTGGCAGATGGCCCATAGATGTTGATCCAAGTTGGCGAATGAGAGCTGCAAACAACTCTTCTGGAGAGTTATATGCCGCATGTCCTAATGTGTAGGTAACTATTGGAGATATAAAAGACAATTTTCACTTTTTTGTTCAAGACTCTTGTAGTTACCCTATCATTCTTGGGCAACCTTACATTTCTAAAGCCATCTTGGAAACAAAAGCTCTTGATGATGGTTCTTCCTATGCTCAAATCTGAAGCAAGGATAATGAACGAGCTATCCAATTTCTTACTGTGTGTGTTAACCATCATCGAAACAGAGATCGACTGCGTGATTATCCTGTGCCTCCTAATGCCCGAGAATCCAAGGGTTTTTGAGCTACACTACTATAAAGGGAGGCTATGGTAGTGCATCATGTAAAAAGATTGAACCTTCTTATGCTACAGAAACTGTGTCTCTAGCAAATTTGTATGTATGTACAGCCAAAAGTATGGGTTGTTATAAGTCTCTTCCGGCCATGACTAAGGCTGAAAGAAAATATTTATGTCATGTAAAAAGGGAGCTGAAAACTTATGACATGATGGCTGAAAATGAAGATATTTTGGGTATATTTTTTGGACTGATTACACATTGGCTGAAATATATACAGCTACACATGCAGAAAATCAGGCTCAAAATCAGTCCATAGAAGTATGTACATTGGATTTTTATCAAAAAATTCAAGAATTTGTTGAACAGGAAGAAAATGGTTTACTCAACAAGGCTGAAGCACAAGTGGAGACAAAATCACTACAAGATATAGGCCTTATACCGATGTTAAAAGTGACGAAAATGCAAATAACAAAATTTACCCTTGTCATCGCAAAAAGCGTCGTTATTGGCGACGCCATAGAATAGTTGGTATCAGCGTCGCTATCAGCATCGGTATTGGCGTCGGTATCAGCTAATACCGATTTGATAGCGATGGTTTGCGATGTAAATAACGATGGCAATAATGACATGAGCAGTAAAATTTGCGACGCTAATAGCGACGATAACAGGGGAAAAAAAATTTGTGGCAGGGCAGCACATATAGCACTGTCTGCTTTATTAGAGGCATACAAAATAGTTTCTGCACTGCATACAATGCGCTTGCAAACAAAAACAATGTATACTGAAATCATAACACTGATACATGAAATAAATACATGATCGCATAATAAGCGATTGGTACAATCATGACAAGATATCACTTGTAACGTGTCCACTTGCATCTTCAGGACAGGTCTTAGCAATCCATCGGAAAGGGTGTTTAGAAAGCTCCACCCGGCACTCCCATGGAATGTTATGGGGTTTTCGATCTAGGGCTTTCCGCGTCTGCCACGCATCGGAAGTATTCCGACCATTCCCACTTAGGATCAACCTGAAGTAGGGTTTTCCTTGTTGGTCATTTCCTAACAGCAACTAGCGTCGGACCCAAGCGAACTACTTTACGCAGAAATGCCAGGTCCGAAGCGGATTCACGTTGCACTTGGTTCAAGGAGAATGGGAAACGAGAGGGATGCAAAGCTCAACCTCTTTGCCATAAGGCATAGTCCCATTCCGTTTCCCTAAAACAGCATAAATCGGGTTTAATCATAACTCTAGGTCAACGCTTTTGTTGTTGGTGTTCTTTGATGATCTTCCTGCTGTCCATCGTGATTTGAGAAAAGTTCCTGGCCAACTAGGACCACCCATCCATAGGACGGACCTATGGCCCATCCTCCGCACTTTCCTCAGGTTGTTTTAGTTATTAAATTACCTAACACATTAGTTGGACATGTAACAATCGGCTTCTTTAATTAACCCGTTAGGCACTCGTTTCTTCACGTAATTTTATCACTTGACATAGAAAAATAATATCAGACAAGTTTCTTATTAACAGGTTATCATATTTATCTTTGAAATACAAAGAGTCTAGCCCGTAGGCTTATCCACAATCCGCCCGAAGGCTATCGAGCAATCCACAGGGATTACCATTCCAAGTTTTCGCCTGTAGACTAGTATGCGGGCCTCGAGATCCAATCCCAAGTCACGTTAGCCTCTTGTGCAAGGCTCGGAAGGTGAGGGATTTACGGCCAGAGCCTCCCCTGGCACCCAAGCATCCTCTTGCTCCAAGTAGCGCTCAACGGAGAGACCTCTCGCGGCGAGTTCGGTTCACTTGCCCAGCGTGGTTAACAACCCCCTTGGTTAGGGTCAGGCAGGCAGTCGGGGGTAACTGAAGCTGCCTCTCCCTTCAGGACTTCAACCTGAAGTATAGATATCCATTTATCTTTTAATTCATTGATCAAACAAAGCCAAACAGTGCTCTAAAATCTGAAGCAAGCACAAACATTTCCATTGATCGTTTTTATTGGCAAACTTCTAAGGAATGAATCCTTTCTTATGAATGCATCCAGCACTCGATCCGGGATGACTTGCAACTTGGCAAGATCCCCTATATCCTGGGCTAGGGCGTACCCTATTAACCCAACTTGGTCAACCCTTAAGTTCATTGGTTACTTCAGTTTATCGGCTGGTCTTTAGTTTCCAATCAATCTTCTTTACTTAAGAAAGACTACTAAATTAGGATGATTATTCATCCTCTTGCAAGATAACTTGCGTAAGGACATGCCAACTTCATTGTGAGAACTTGGCCATCCCCTTGTGATCCAATCACAAGATCATATGACTCCGCACTTGTTGCGCAAGTGCTGCATCGAACTATGAGTCTATGGAATCATGAACAATCTGTTTTAGGTTACTTGGCTGACGTCGTTAGACCTAGGGTTTTCAAGTTTCATCTTGTAAGATTCTTAGGGACAAACCCTAGCTCACTTTACGATTACAATTCACTGTCCCTACATTCAGTGAATGTGGGCAAGTATTTAAGGTATAGGCGTTTCCTGGAATTTCACTTATTCCGAACGAGTATTCCGCGGCTTCGGTGTTTTTAGGTTTTATGCCATTTTGGTTAACTCTAGAAGATAATTTTGAGATTACTTCCACATAATTCGTTGACTATGAGTAAATTGATTTTTTTTAAAAACCCTAACTTATCGGTTTGAGGTCAAGCATAGGTTAGGTTAATTTCAACTAATCTTCCCTTTTCTTTGCGAACAAAATTCATGCTAAATAAGCAACCTTTTTCTTGCTAATTTATGCAGTTGACAACGATAGATTCATAGATTTTATGCATCGTAAGAATCATTTCATGCTTTGCACTTTCCATGATGATTCATTGCGATATGGGTTAATAGTGCGAGATGCAGTTTATACTTTTAAACTTAACCAAAGTATACTATTTTAATGGATAATAATCTAGTCTTATAATTCATTTCAATGCATAAGCTATTTGCTAGAAATGTATTTATGCTTTCTTAATTTGCATGTTTCATTTAAAAGTATTGATGACTAAGTTCCTTCATCATGAACAACTAGGACGAAAGTATATCCTATTTCTAATAATTAACTTTGCATGATTGAATTACAATAATATCAAATAAAAATTAGGAAGGGAAACCTGCGCTTGGGGTGAGATATCCATATGGATGCTGGGAGACGACCCTCCCGCAGCTGTGCCTTGGACTTTCTTAGGAGGCATCGCAATTTCAGTCTTTCGGACGTGGAAGTAGCTTTAGAGCTTCTCTTTGGAATTCCACCGTCGCTCCCTTGCTCCATCCGTCGAAAGTAGTTTTAGAAGGCTCCCTGCTTGAAGTCGGGAATTCGAAAGGGGTGTTTCAGAATCTTTTGGGACTAAGACCCATTAAGCCATGGGAAAGGCTTAATGGCCTTTGTAAACTTGCACAAACGAGGAATAGAAAGGTGTGGAAAAGAAACAGGGTGCGGGAGAGCTCCAAGGGAAAATAATAACCGTAAAGGTTATAAGTAAGGGTCTAAGGACCCTTAGGAAAATTAGGAGAAAAGGGGCTTATGAGGGTTTACACACAGAGGGGGAAAATGATTCCGAGGCCAGTGAGGAAGGGCTAAAGGAAAATTAAAAAAACACGGGGGTTGGGTTCCAACTATGGGAAGGGGCATATAATGCTTTTAACACGGGGGGGGGGGGGGGGGGTGTGGTTTCAGGATGCCCAAGGAAAGGGTTTAAGGGTTAACACACAGGGGGTGTGGTTCCAAGGAAAAGGGGCTTAAAAAGTGTAAAACATGGGGGGGGGGGGAGGGGTATGGGGGTAATAAAGCCAGGGGGAAAGGGGCTTAAGAAGCGCCTTTTTAGAAGCTTGTAGGTGCTTCTACGTGTTGTAAGGGAGGAGAGTACAGCCTCAATTCTGGCGTAGGTCCTCAGCGGCGGGCCGACTCCATGGCGGCGGCCTGATTACGTTGCTATAGTAGCTCTCGGTCATCCTCCCCTCTCTAGGCCTTCCCCTCTCACACTCAGCATATGGCATGGCAGTCGTTATTCCTACGTCCTCCCCCTCATAGTTTCAGCATGGCGGCCCTTTCACTTTTCCCTTCGAACAACTCATCGCTTGGTTTAAATAGGAGGGGAGGGGGATCCTCCCTCTCCTTCATGTCAGCACGCATGGCCGTGAGGCTGAGCAAGCTCCAACGAGGAGCTTGCTGGCCCTTCTATTCCCTTCTCCCCCTCCAGCATGACCGTCGCCGATGGGACAATAAACAAAAAAATTTCCCATTACCCTTAATAGGAGGTTCATTCAGCATTTGATATATTACATTCTCTCCCCCTTAGAGGAATCGATATGTCCTCATCTTGAGATAAACTAGGGATATTGATGGTTGAGTGTGCCTTCATCTATCTAAGTGGCATCCTCTTTGGAATAATCTTTCCACTGGACGAGGCATTCTCTAAAGGTTCTGGATCTTAATTGTCTCTCCCTAACGTCTAAGATCCTATCAGGCCTTGGTTCAAGGACTCCTTGACTAGGCATTACAACTTGTTAGTCATCAAGTACATGGTTAGGATTAGGTACATATTTCTTCAATAGGTTGATATGGAATACATTGTGAACCTTTAGGTTCTCAGGGAGTTGCAATCTTTAAGCATTAGGTCCTAGGCATTTGAGGATCTTGTATGGTCCGTTGTAATATATTAAATGTATAATAAAAAAATTTACGCCTTCGTGGCGGCGCATCGGGCTGGATCTTCGAGGGGGGATAGAGGGGGCCAGCAAGCTCCTCGCTGGAGCTTGCTGGCCCCTCGTTGGAGCTTGCTCAGGCCCCTCGCCATGCAAGCAGATAGGCAAGGGGGCCTGAGCAAGCTCCTTGCTGGAGCTTGCTCAGGCCCCTCGCCATGCAAGCAGATAGGCAAGGGGGGGAGGATTCCCTCCCCTCCCCTATATAAAGGAGGGAGCACTGTCAGTCTGGGGGGTGGGGGAGAGATAAGAACGACCGTCACCATATTGCCAATCGAGTGGAGGAGGGAAGAAAGGAGCGAAGTGAGATGGGCCTGTGGGAGGATCGCAAGGAGCTGAGGGGCCAGAAGGTGGCACCCTATGCTTGTGGGAAGAAGGACGCCATCTCGACGCACCGGGCGGACTTTCACCTCCCATCGTCGCCATCAGAAACACCCCACCCCGCCCCAACACCCCCCCCCCGCCCCCCAGTGGTCACGACAAATTTCCCCCACGTGGCTTCTGTGGAAGCTTCAAGAAGCTTCTAAGGGGGGGCTCCTCAAGCCCCCCTTCCTATACTTAAAAATCCCTTTCACCCCAGGTTTTTTAAAACCCTCAAGCCCCCCCTTCCTATGCTTTTTCCCTTTCACCCCCCATATCCCTTTTTTACACTAAAACCCCTCCTCGGTTTTTCTTAGAACCCTTTTCACCCCCCTCCCAGTTTTTACCCCCTTAAAAATCCTTTCACCCCGCCCAGTCTTAAATCCCTTAACCTTTTCCCATGGGCCATTAAACTTCCATATCCCTTGGCCTCGTAACCCGCAAATTTCCTTTTCCCCCCGTGCCTAAATCTATAAGTCCCCTCTTGTGAGCCCGTATTTCACCCCATATTCCTTTTAATACACCCCCTAAGCCCTTTCTAACCCCGTGTTCCCTTTTCCCTCTCCTCCCTACTATAAACCTTTCCCTCTCCGAAGAAGCTAAGAACCTAAAGGTCTTATTATCCCTTCTCGAGGTCAATCATTTAAATGGCTCCTTGCCTCGAAAGAGAGACGGTGGAAATCCGAAAAGGAGAGTAAAAGCTGCCTTCACATCCGAAGGGTTACAATTGTGATGCCGCTTAAGAAAGTCCAAGGAGTAGCTGTGGGAGGGTCATCTTCCAGTATCCATGTGGATATCTCACCCCAAAACCAAGTTTTTCCTTCTTGGTTTTTCAATCGATTTTAAGTCAATCATGCAAAGATGAATTGTTAGGGATAGGATATATTTTTCTGAGTTATTTACAATGAAGGAGTTTAGTTTAATTGAACAAATCATAATGTATAGAACATAGTTTCCTTCGAATAGCATCATGCATTATAACGAATTATGAACAAGATTATCTACTTACTATAGTAGTATATTTTAGTTAAATCGTGAAGGTATAAAAACTGCATCTTGCACCATTAACCCTATTCTTTTTTGCAACGAATTATCATGAAATTCATGAAATGTTTTTTTTTAACATTGCTCGAATTACTAGAAAGTTATAATTGCTAATTGCATATCTTAGCAAGGAAAATATTGTTATTTGGCATGAGTTTGTTTGCAAGGAAAAAGGAAGATTAAATTGAATTTACCTACCTCAAAGCAATAAAGTTTAGGACTGAAAAATCAATTGTCACAAGGATAACAAATCGTGCCGAGGTGATCTCAATATTACCTTCCAAAAGATCACCAAATCAGTCTAAACTTAGAAATACGATGCTGCAAAATATGCCTTGGGAATGATTTAAAGACCAAAGAAACGTTTATACCTTAAGCACTTGACTACCTTCCCTGATTGTAGGGTCAATAAATTCGTAAGGTAAAAGAACTAGGGTTGTCCCTGAGGTTCTTAAAAAGAGACCCTAGGTCCGACATACGTCAGCTTAAAGAATCTAAAACGAATTATTTCATCGCAGGACTTGCGCAGCAAGTACAAAATCATATAGTCTTGTGATTGATTCACAAGAAGAAAGGTTAAATACCCTCAACAAGGATGGCGGATCCTTACGCAAGTTATCTTACAAAAGGATGTATTCTTTGATATCCTTCTAAATAAGGAAAGTTAAAAATCGGAAACTAAAGTATGCAATGAAATTTAGGGTTGACCAAGTTGGGTTAAAAAGGTACGCCCTAACCCAGAATATAAGGGATCTTGCCAAGTTGCAAGACACCTTGGAATGAGTGCTGATGCATTCGAAAGGAAAGAATCATTCCTTAGCAGTTTGCCAAACAACAAGGTCGATTAATGGAAATGTTTGTGCTTGCTAGAGATTTTAGAGCATTGTTTGATTTATGAATTACAAATTAAATGAATATCTATACTTCAGGTTGAAGGCCTGAAGGGAGAGGCAGTTTCAGTTACCCCCGACTGCCTGCCTGACCCTAACAAAGGGGGTTGTTGACTACGCCGGAAACGTGGACCGAACCGGCTGCGAGAGGTCTCTCCGTTGAGCTCTACTTGGAGTAGGAGGCCGCTTGGGTGCTAGGAGGGGCTCTGACCGTAAATCCCTCGCCTTTCGGGTCGTGCATAAGAGGCTAACGTGACTCGGGATTGGATCTCGAGGCTCGCATACTAGTCTACGGGCAGAAGCTTAGATTAGTGATCCCTGTGGATTACTGGATGGCCTTCAGGCGGATTATGGACAAGCCTACGGGCGGAACTCCTTGTATTTCAAAGATAAAAATGATGTTATGTTAATAAAGAACTTGTTTGATATTGTTTTTCTATGTCATGTGATAAGATTACGTGAAGGAAATAGTGCTTAACGGTTTAATAAAAGAAGCTGGTTGTTACATGTCTAAATTAATGTCTTAGATAATTACGTAACTAAAACAAACTGAGGAAAGTGCGGAGGATGGGCATGGGTCCGTCCTACGGTTGGGTGGTCCCGATTAGCCGGGAACTTTTCTCAAAAATCTCGAAGAACAGTAGGATGATTGTCAAAACGAATAACGAAAGCAATGACCTAGAGTTATGTCTTACCTGATTTATGCTATTTTAGGGGAACGGAATGGGACTCTACCTTATGGTAGAGAGGTTGAGCTTTGCATCCCTCTCGTTTCCCATTCTCCTTGAACCAAGTGCAGCGTGAATCCGCTTCGGACCTGGCATTTCTGTGTAATGTAGTTCGCTTGGGTTCGACGCTAGTTGCTGTTAGGTAATGACCAATCAGGAAAACCCTAATTCCGGTCGATCCTAAGTGGGAACGGCCAGGATACTTCCGCTACGTGGTAGACGTGGGAAGACCTAGATCTTAAATCCCGTAACATTCCATGGGAGTGCCAGGCGGAGCTTTCTAGACATCCTTTCCGATGGACTGCTAAGACGTGTCCTGGATGATACTTAGAGGACACGTCACAGTTGATATCAGAGCCGACCAACAATGGAATTGTTTTTATGAGATCTCAATAAAATGAAGTAAAGAAATTGTTGTTGTCCAAACATTTTCTTACCTTCAATGCTATCTTGCAGAATTATGAAGTGTGGAACAAGTTTTTGGTATTTCTGTCATGTTTATGACTGCAATGCATTCTCCGCTTTATAGACAAAGAATTGGGATGATGAACATCCTGGAGCAGATCTATAATCTATCACCTTTGTACATGGAACAAAGATGGACGGGTGCTTTAGGAATCTATTATATAGCCGCCCACGGGTTTGCTTATCTACAGACCAACCTAAAGAGGATCAAGTGGTTGGAAGACGTGAAAGTCATGAAGCTGTTCGTTTTTGTGGAAGCTCATATAAATTCAGCTTTACATATTCAAGGTCGGAGGGTTGAAATGAACTCATATGTATATGAGGAAGTAACCCGTGTAATCCCCGCCAACAGGATTAAAGTGTTGGGCTGCCATGAGAAGTATGGATTCCAACGGAAAGGGTATCCTGAACTTCCAATGACTTATTGATTCCTAAAGATCCATGACCCAAAACCCTATTATTACTCAGTTCCTGTAGATAAATGCAATACAACGTTGTTCTCCCCAAACTAAATGTAACAACTGACTTATCATCACACGGAACGTTGTATTCGAAAGGGCTATGCCCATGTAAATACAAATAAAGACTTCTTTTTATCAATGTCTGGCTATGCATAAGAGTTGATAAGAAGTTAAGTAGCTACATTGTTTATGAGATAGCTGAATTAAGGATAAGCTAACGTAGATTATCGTATAATAACGTTAAGAAAACCTTTATTTAGGCACAACCCCAGGTACAGGTTCCAAACTCGCCACCCGAGTTTGACGGGAGAGGCAAGTTTGTTCAAGTTGATGCTGAAATTTGGATTGAATCCATGGAGGATTACTTCGAAGCAGCTGGTACTGCACTCACCAATCAGGCTATGCTCGCCAAGTTAAAGCTCACCGACGAAGTCAGACTTTGGTGGAAGCAACGATGCAGGAATCAAGGGATTGCAGAGGGATCCATTACCTGGGAGAAGCGGTGCAGGGTAGATACTTACCACCTGCATATCACACGCAGAAAATGAACGAGTTCTACAAGCTAAAATAGCTAGGACTCACTCTTGACGCATACTACTCTAAATTCGTCTCACTTTTAAAGTATGCGCCAGAGATGGATATGACACAGTAGGTGTCCAAATTTTGTGCGGGCTTAAATCCACTAGTAAATACCCATCTCAAATCTATGCGTCCATCAGATCTTCAAGATGCACTCATTCGAACGGCGCCTATAATTCAGGAGGTGCAAGCTAGACCAAGGGGTAACAAAACTTGGTCTTATAATGACCCGAATAGAGGAGCATTCAGACCTCAAATGAAGAGAGTTCAAGGTCATAATCAGGGACAAAGAAAGAAAGCAAGGACAAATAATGTCAACAACTTTGTTCCTACTCAAAGCAATGGCCGAAACCTCCGTTGTTTCCACTGCAACGAACCCAGTCACTTCAAGAGGCAATGTCCCAAGCTCAGCGGAGGACATCGCCAAACGCCTTTCCAAGGAGCAGGCCGTGGTCAAGGAGCCGCTACCCGTGGAAGAGGAAGAACCGCCTGCATTGCCAATAGGCAAAGATGCTAAGAAGAAGAAGAGGAAGATCTGACCATGGAAGCAGAATTTGAAAGAGCGACAGTCCATGCTGCTGTCGAAGGGTTTCGAAAGCAATGTCGCGACTTCAAAAGTCCTTGATAAATTTCAAGATAGAAGATCAGTTCTAAAATAAGAGATATCGGTGATAAAAGATGGATCAATGGATCATCTTGTGTTAGATCTTTTCTATTCAAAGCCATAGTTGAGAAGTACAAGGTTTCAAAAATAAATTCTTCCCAACAATATGAAATCCACGTTCAAGGAGAAACCGAATCTGAAAATCACAGCAGCAGAGATGTATTCACAAACAATTTGCCAAGGATTTGCAATTCATGGCCACACTCAGGAAAGCTTGAGCTTACAAGTTGTAAAAGGACATTGAAAAGTGTAGTTGTCAATATCATAAGTGTTTAGAACCAGTCAGGGTCTGGTCTAAACTCTCTGTCACTATGTTACTTAATATGAATTCACTATTCATCCTGTATACATTCAGCATATGCAGGTAGATAAGTGATATTTGTGTAAGGAAAGGCTATCCAAGGGAGCTTGCAACACTTGTATTTGTTTGAAGTATATTCAGCACCGGAGCGCATTGACAGCAGAAGTATATTTCTTCGCCCTGGATTCATCAAGTTCTTCTCTTGAATGCTGCTTCCTGCTTCAGGAGCTTCCCTCGTATCAGCCACTCAAACACATGATGGGCTCCTCGAAAAGGGGAAAGTAAGGATCTAGTATGTGATGACAGTTTCAATAAGTTCCAGAAAGGTATCCATGCAAAAACAGGGGCTGCCACAATCTCGACAAAGGTCAAGGAAGAGTACAGGATCCAGTATGTGAGCCATTGATGATCATTCTCTTTCGACTCACTTTCGATGATATGGACTGATGCATACAAAGGATAGAGAAGCATCAGCACTGTAGCAACTCATTGGTCTGGATTTGCAGTAGATCTACAGTAGCTATCACACATATGAGCTTCCATAACATTTCATTGAACAGCACAGAAATGCAAGTCGAATCCCGTCTCATTCTGTCTTGCTAACGGAGAATTTCTGGAAACAATCCTCCTCCTTCGTGCAATTCCTTTGAATCTTGTTGAAGATGGTATTTTTAATGGTTCCGCCATCTCCTTGGAATCCACAGTCAGAGACTGTGCTTCTGTAATATTTCCGCAACTGCGTACCGTAAATATTGACGTCCCGCACACGACGTAAACCTTGTGCAAAGGATTATCTCTTGCATTGAAATTATTGGCAGTGTAATGTGGTCCGCACGCGTGAAATGGGATCCTCCGCATTGGTAAATCAAAACCGGGAATTAAAAACCGCAAGTTTCACAAAAACACCCTCTTGGGAGGGGCATTTTGAGGAATTCAAGGCAATTTTTTTTATTTTCCCCTTTTTCTCTAGCCGATGCATGGCTGGAGAAGGGGGAGTGTGGGGAGGATGGGGATATGGCAGACGTGGCTTGCATGGGGGGGGGAACCCATGCAAGGGGGCCCCGTGGTGGATGCCCCCTTCCCCACCCCCCAATGCCTATAAAAACCCCCCCCAAGGCTGTGTGAGGGGTAAGGAGGACGGCCCGTGAGGAGAGAGTGAGCCGTGGAGAGGAGGTCGCCGACGCCCCGAGCTGCAGTTCGCCCAGTCCGCCGCCACGCTGCCGTTGTGGTCCGCCAGCCGGCAGGCCCTTAGTCCGCCGCCGCTAGACCACGTTACCCCCCTCGACGTCACGGCTGAAGCCCAGAAGCTTCTTGAAGCTTCTTTAGAAGCTTCTAAGGGGGGGGCCTCCTGAAGCCCCCTTCCCACCACATTCCCCAAAAGACCCGTTCATACCCCTCCCCGGGACTTTGAAGAGGAGGAGGTGAAGGCCGTAAAGAACCCCACAAGACCCTCTGAAAAAGGCTTTCGTAAAAGGACTTTGAAGCCGCAAGTCATCCGAGAATCAACTCCGTGCCAACCCGGGGTTTTCCCTAAAGATCTCCTAAAGGCTTTTCCGCAAGCGCCATCCCGAAAAGGAATTCTCCGCATACGGGGAAAAAGACAAAGGTCGGAAGGCCGCATTCCGAGGCCAGTCACTTCGTAGACCGCAAGGGCAAATCATAAGTCGAATCCACGTCTACGATGGCCCCAAAAAGATCACAAGGAGCGACTGCGGGAGGCTCATCTCCGAATATACAAGTGGACATCTCCCCGAGCCCTCAAGTCCAGGTTCTTTCGATTTGTTTTTGCATAAAGAAATGATTAGGCGCGCTTAGCTCATAAAAGGAATTGCATTTTTACGCTTAATTTTAATGCATACGGAAATTGGAAAGAAATACATGTGATAAAGCATCTCTTGAAACATTAGGCAAGGTTGAATTATGTCATGAATTTGAACGAGTAGAAGGCTAGTTGCATGTAGTTTTGGTACAATATCAAAGTAATGAGTCTAATCCTAGGCAAGGAAATGGGATTTATAAGTGCATTATCTTTCGTCCTAGACATGGTAGAAATAAGCGTGTGCCGCATGTTAGGCAACATCCTTCTCGTAATGACTTCATGAGGCAAGGTTAACCCCATAAGGTATTATCCGAAAAGGAATAATAGAGTACGAAGATGGTCTTATAAACTTGCAAATAGCATGTAAGATGGAATAAGTTAACACTAGCTTTGTATAAGTTTCATTAACTACTTCGTAGCTAGGAGAATGTTGCATATTGCATAGTCATCATGCGATAACGTCATTCATTAGAAACCGCATTTAGGAAAGATTGCATGGTTCGTAAAAGCATAGGATTCGAAAGTATAGACTACAAAGTAGTAGGCATGATTAATTGGTAAATCCTAGCAGGACCTAGGAAAGTTAGCGTACAGATTGGCAAGCATTTTACCTTACCAAGGAAAGATAAAGTTATCATGAACCATGTGATACGTAGAGGCAATCAATCGCATGTTTACGCGTATTGGTGGAATTGTATCTATTGCTCTCCGTTAGATTTAGTTTATTACCTTTAGAAGGATCATCCTCGTCGCAAGATAGGTATAATTGAAGTGACTAAGTAACCTAAACCACAAGGGACTCATATGGGTATGGCTCCGTCGGTATGATAGGTATTCCAAGTGCTAACTAGGATTTAGTGCAATAATAATTCGACCTAGCTTTAGACAAAAACCGTGAATCTAAAGATCCTACACGCGTTCACAAAATGTCGAAGCAATTGGATGTTCATGTATGAAATGATCTAAGGTTTTATCCTAAGGATCATGATGAAACTCCGACGGAGTTGCATATTTCTAGAACCATGGGTCAACCTAATTAGGAATGATTTGGAGGATACCCTAAAACCCTGTTACTCGGCTGGGGTAAATTCCGTGAACGGAAAACACTAAGCAATGGAATGATCCCATGGAATTAGATGCAATACATGTGCAAAAAGCTGCAACATTGTATAGACTTGAGATTTGTCCACAAGAGAGTTTTGTCATCTCTCGAAATGAGGTTGGCAAGTTAATTTACAAGAGGATGAGTAATCATCCTGTTACTCACTTTTCTTGGGGAATAATTGCCAAGGAAAAGGAAAGTTAGGTATTTGCGAATGACCCGACAATAAACCAAAGCGACATGGTCGCTGGATCCTGCCACAACAGAACCTTAAGCATTGGTAGGGTATGACCCTAACCCAAGAATGATAGGAATCTTGCCAAGTTGCAATTGATTCCGGATCGAATGCGGGTTGCATTCGGAGGAAAGGAGTCACTCCTTAACAGTTTGCCAGCCAAACGACCATTGGAAATTGATTGTGCTTGTAATAGTTTAGAAAGCACTGTTTGCATTGTTTGCTCAATGAACTAAAGGAGGAAAACATATCTAAATACTTCAGGTTGAAGCCTGAAGGGAGAGGCAGCTTCAGTTACCCCCGACTGCCTGCCTAACCCTAACCAAGGGGGTTGTTAACCGCGCCGGGAACGTGGACCGAACCCGCCGTGAGAGGTCTCTCCGTTGAGTTCTGCTTGGAGCAGGAGGACGCTTGGGTGCCAGGGGGGGCTCTGGCTGTAAATCCCTCGCCTCTCGGGTCCTGCACAAGAGACTAACGTGACTCGGGATAGGATCTCGAGGCCCGCATACTAGTCTACGGGCGGAAACTTGGATTAGTGATCCCTGGTGGATTACTGGATAGCCTTCGGGCGGATTATGAATACGCCTACGGGCGGGAAACTCCTTGTATTGCAAAGATAAAAGGATAAAATGATAATAAAGAAGTTGTTTGGCATTGTTTTTTTTATGTCCTGTGATAAGATTACGTGAAGGAACCAGTGCTTAACAGGGTTAATCAAGGAAGCTGTTTGTTATATGTCAAACTAATGTGGTAGGTAATTACATAACTAAAACAAGCCGAGGAAAGTGCGGAGGATGGACCATGGGTCCGTCCTACGGATGGGTGGTCCCGGTTAGCCGGGAACTTTTCTCAAAGCATTCGACGAACAGAAGGACGATCGACATCACCGAAACAAGTAATGAGAACGATGACTCGGAATTACCAATTACCCGATTCAAGCTATTTTAGGGGAACGGAATGGGACTATGCCTTTTGGCAGAGAGGTCGAGCCTTGCATTCCTCTCGTTTCCCATTCTCCTTGAACCAAGTGCAGCATGAATCCGCTTCAGACCTGGCGTTTCTGCGTAAAGTAGTTCGATCAGGTTTGACGCTAGTCGCTGTTAGTAAAATGACCAACAATTCCAGTCGATCCTAGTGGGAACGGCCAGGACGCTTCCGTTACGTGGCAGACGCGGAAAGTCCTAGATTGCAAAACCCGCAACATTCCATGGGAGTGCCGGGTGGAGTTTTCTAGACAGCCTTTCCGATGGACTGCTAAGACGTGTCCTAGAGGATTCTAGTGGACACGTTACAGCTTCTAAACTCATGAATTTTAATCTCGATGAACAAGCATATGGCATGAGGCTAATAGGTAGCAGTCTTCTTCAGCTGTCCGTCTTCTTTCCTCCTTTCTTCGTCTGGATTCTTCTCTCCAGCATTCGATCACAATTTCTTTCTTTGTCTGAGCTGCAACTCGATCCGTCATCTTCCTTCACGATAGTCATCCAGAGTTCGCCTCCTTTAATCTGTGTTCATTAGCCTCCTTCTCTTCTGCTGTGTTCCTTTTGCACCCAAACTATGAGAGTTGAGAGAAGCGATGAGTCCCTTACAGCAAACCAGAGCCGAGGACTCAACGCCCCAGCATGAACTTCATATTTCCCTGTCTTTTTCTGTTAACAATCCTCTTCCCTCCCCTCCGCTTGATCACCTTTTCGATCCCGGAGAAAAACCTTACATTAGCCACGATTCAGAAATTCCTTGCGATTCAGAAATTCCCTGCGCCCCCAGAGAAAGCTTCCCTTCCCAATCGACGACATCCTCTTCCGTTTCCAGCGGCTCCTCTTTCGCCTTCAAACTAATAAAGCGGCCCCCCCAAATTTGTTTTTCTCCCCACCAGAAAAGCGGCCCCTTTCTGTGGCATGTGGAAGAGCCAAGAGAAACATGATCACGTGGAGGGAGATTATTATTACACTACAATGTTGAACCTGATGCTTTCTTTTATGAACCCTTTGTTCTTCAGATAGCCATCGTGAAACATAAAAAGCATGGATAAAGTGCTCACAAACATACGTAGGACTCCTCAACCGCTCAATTGGCCGGCATTCCAAAGCATCTTTACCCAGATCTCAGTCATATCTTCCATGGCATACGGAACACCCTCACGGTCTAGCCCAGATTCCTTGACGCTACCATAAGGCTGAGAATCTATCCTCATGCTAGCGACATCATTGATGCATACGCCTCCCACATCCAATTACTCGAATGCATAGAAAACCTTGTTTATATCACTGACAAATACTCCAGCCTCCATTTCAGGATGTACCCCCTCCAAGATAGTGGCATCATAGAATGCTCCATCACGGTTTCCTTCAGTTAAAACTCTATGAAAGAGGACTTGTCACCATACACTTGTGAATTGATAAATACACAATATAATATCATACGTGGCTCCATGATCGACAGCTTTGTTTACCCATGACTCAATACGTTTTGCTTCTGATTTAGCAATGATTGGACCAATGAAGGTATCTTCATCTAGAGAGTCACCCTTTTTGAGCTTCGAAGGTGCTTCCACTAGTCTGTTCTTTAGTGAAATCCATATTCAACATATCCTTTTTGGTGGATTCCACATCTCGGATGCGCAGCAGTACGACATCCACCCCCTCTAATGCTGCACATCCTCCGGATGGGCCAAATACCCATGATCGTTATCATCAAGATCCACAAACAGATCAATCTCTTCATTATGCATTTTCGGTATATCAACAAGATTATCTATCATATCATCTGTCTCTTCCATTGGAGTTTCTTCTCGTTGCTCTTCTCTTGAAAATTCTTCCAATGCATAATCTTCATCATCTCTTTTCTTGAAAATCTTGATTCTTTTTCCAGCAATAGGCACTCTAAGCACTGTCCCATCCAATTCTGTCAACTCATATGTTGCATTATCAAAGACATGTCTGACTATGTATGGCCCAAACCATCTTTTCACCATCTTCCGAAGTGCAGTATGCTGATTTTCAAGGCTGCTATCAAAGACTAATACCCAATCTCCCTCTTCTATTGCTCTAGGCCGCAAGCGATGCTGCTGTCAAACCTGTCCTTATTTCTTAGTCTAGCAACCTTCAACCTATCAATAGCTAGCTAAATATCCTCTGGTCTTCTCTCCAATTGTCGAATCCGAAGAGCTAAGAGCTCCTCTCTCGTCAAATCCTCCTGCCAAGGTAAAACTGACCAAGTCAAAGCACAAGTCTCAGTCGGCATAACCGGTTTCTGACCATACATCAACTCTGTGGGCATATATCCTGTGGTAACACTGTGAGTCGTACGATCAGCCCATAAAGCAAATGGTAGAAGTCTCGGCCATTCTCGAATCCGTCCTCTACATGCTTTGGCTAATGCTTTCACTATCGGTGGATGCCCTCTTTCACTCTTTCCATTTCCCTTTGTATTGTATGCTATGGTTAGAGCCAACTTGATTCCTAGTTGAGAGAAAAACTCCCTAGCTTCATCTGCATCCAATTCACCGCGATCCGTAGTGATCTTACCCACACAACCATACCTGCAGAAAATTTCTTCCAATAAGAACTTACACACTGCACTAGTGGTCTTCGTTCTCAAAGATCTGCCCTCAACATGATTGGTAAGATCCTCTCTAGCCAAAACAATATACCTCATCTGCCATAGACCCATAGGCATAGTAACCAAGTCAACTACCCACTTATAATGAATGCATAGTGGATAGGTCGGATGAAGCTCATCTCGATGACGCACTGCCGAATACATCTGACAGTCCCTGCAAGTCTCAACAAAGTGAGAAACATCTCTATATATGCCTTTCCACCAATATTTCTCCTTGATTTTCTCATAAGTAGCCCACATTCCTCTATGACCAGCCCAAGGACTCTCATGAAACTCCCTCATCACCTGTAACTGTGTCCCTCTATCGCAGACAACCCGCAAAGGTAATCCGCCTCTTTTCTTTGGATGGTTCCAAAGAAATGCGTCCTTGAGAAAATAACCATAGGCTTTCCTTCTAATCTTCTTGAACTCTTCATCTTTCCATTCATCTCTTTTTCTTAGTGTACTAAGGTACTTGCCAATCTGCAACCAATCTCCAACATAGAGTTCTTTTATGAAAGCCACAATATCATAGACATGGCAAACATGATCAACCATAGTGGCTGAAATTTCTGCATCATCCTCTTCTGCAAATAGCATCTCCTCATCATCATATCTGGCTCTAGATAGCATATCTGCCACTGGATTATCCTTTCTTGCTATGTGTTTAAATTCCGGATTTAATGACTTGATGTATGCAATCCATCTCAACATGGCTATATCCGGAGTAGAGCAACTCGTAATCATACCAATCAATGGCAAGCAATCTGTCTCTACCACAACTGAAGCTCCAATAAAGTACTCCTTGTCACATTTGAGAGCTGTAACAATCCCCAGTAACTCCCTCTTGATTTGCGGATATCTCCTCTGTCTCTCGTTTAGGACTTTCGCCCCAAACCGAATAGCATACATGTTTCCATCTGCATCATCCTGACCCATAGCCCAACCTATGCCAATTGGACTAGTGTCAACTGTCAATACAATAGGCCTTCTGCAATTATAATCCTCTTTCCTGAGAGTAGGAGCAATCTGCAATAACTTCTTCAATTTCCGCATGGCTCTAGTGTGGCTCTCGTCCCAATAGAATTTATGCCCCTTTCGAAGCAACTGATATAAACAATCTACTATGTGTGCAAAATGAGGTATCCAAATCATATAAACTACACAAGCTCCAATGAATCTCCGCACCTCTGAAGTAGTAGAACAATACTCCGCAATCTTGCCTATAGCATCCACCTTATCAGGTGAGGGTTTACTGCCATAATATCCACACATATGTCCAACAATGACAACCTCATTCACTCCAAAAACAGATTTTTGCCCTGAAAGTGTCAAGTTCACTTCTTCTAACTTGGCCAAAATCTTCTCACAAGATAAAATATGATCAGCCACAAAGTATCTGCATCCCTGCTCATTTAGACTCTCATTCTTCTCTTCTTCTGCACACCCCTTAATGGGCACATCATCCAAGAAAGGCATGGTAAGATGAGGTATATAATCATGAAGAACCTTATGCATGGCATTCATCATATGCGCAATAGAATTAGTGGCACCTTGAGGCAAGGTACACATCTTGACAAGCCCAATAGGAGTTCTCATGGTGGTTATGTCCCTCCTTTCCAAAGCCAGCTGAAACTGATCATATCCTGAATACAAATCACCTAAAGAATAAATGGCACGTCCAGCAAATGCTTCTGCAAACTCATCCACAACTGGACCTATACCAACATTCCTGATAGTAACTCTGTTTACTGGCTGCATATCCTGTATAAATTGGAGAGTACCATTCTTCTTTGGAACCGTAAACCACCTGTTTGAGTGTGGTGTAGATGAAGGCTCAAGAATTCCCATCCTGATTTTCTCATTCAATAAATCAATCAGCTTTGGCAGGTGTGCCTTAGGCACTGGAATAGGTCGAAGATTCCATGGAATATGAGGAATAGTAAAAATGACCATAGGAGCAACAATATCCGGATTCACACATCCAATCTCATGCGGGAAAAAAGCAAATCGCCTTCCATGTCGCTCAAGCATCTCCTAAAAGCATTGTTTCTCTGTGGGTAGCAAGAAATCACCATTTCCAATTTTCAATTTAGCAAGAGTCTCTGCTGAAAATTTATGGCCAATATGCTCCGGATTCCTCAAAATTGGCTGTTTGGCCGCCCTCTCTATTTGTTGATTCACTGTTAGGTGGAAGCAGTACAGCTACCGGCTTCACCTTCTTATCCACAGTCTTGTATTTTGTGTCAACCTTGGCTTCATTATGATCCTTTGCATTACTCAATTCTTGTTGTAAATCAGCAATTCTGTACTCCAATGGCTAAATATCCTCAGCCCTCTGCTCTATGGACTGCATAGGAACAACCCTAAACTCTAGATGCTGAAATATTTCAGCAGTAAACTCTGTTGGCTGAAAATTTTCAGCCCTCTGTGTCTCTATAAGCTGATCATAATCAGCCGGAAACTCTGTTTGCTGAATTTCTTCAGCATTCAACACTTTTTGCTGAGTCACCTCAGCCTCTAACTCAATCTATGACACAAAATCTGCAATTTCATGAAACATGTCCAGGGATTGCACTAATACAAAACTGTGACAACTCTGCATATCAGTTTTCAGCATATGTTCCATCTCTTCCATCGTATATGCACAAATCATACTGTCATACATCCCATCTATGTGCTCATCATCCTCTAAAATTCCTGCATTTTTCAAAATTTTCTCCTTCCTGCATATGTACTGCATGGCAGCTCTAGGCAACTTAGAAGTCTTCTGATAACTCATCAAACTATTTGCTGAAATCCCAACAAAATCAGAGGAGAAAACACTGTTGCCAGGAGGCGAGAACTCCAGTCTCCTCTGCTCTGTACCACCGTCGTCTTGTGAAACGGCGGTACCTAATGAAAACCCGAATCCCTCACAGTGGGCAAAGGTGCATCTCTGAGAGTATCCCTGTTTCTAACATGGTTCACACACACAGTCATAAACTGAACTGCTCTCATGCCATCTTTACTGCGAATCCGTGCATAAGCAGATCCATCATCCATTACCTTTGTTTCCATGCGCATCTTTGTGATGAATGGCTGTCCAAGAATTATAGGATAAGAGCATGAATCCTGTACAAAGAAATGGAAATCCTCCTCTACATCACCAATAGAAACCCTGACATTGGGACAGGCAGCATACAAATCACCTGCAGTATTGTTGGCGGCTCTCATACGCCACCCATGCTCTACATCCATAGGCCATCTGTTACTTTCATAAACTCCACGAACTATGAGATTAATCTCTGAACCATGATCCACCAAAGCAACATAAGGCACCTGTTTCTCTCCAATCTTTACCATCGTCTTTGTAGTTGCCCTAGCCCAATGACTCCGCGAAAAGTGACTACGCGGTATCAAGACAGGCTCATCAGTTTCAGCATAATGCATAGGCTTAACCCTCTTCTCTACCCGCGGAAAAACAGAAGCATTCTCAACCATAACCTCATCCTCATCCTCATCCAACTCCCCAATCCAAACTCCCTGTATATCAGTAGTAGGCAATGCATGTCTTTTCCTCTTCAGGACCTCTTGGAACTGATCTTGAAACTCTCTTTTCGAGATGCCCAAAACCTTAGAAATAGTGAAAGTCACCTCACTGCCAAGTATCTTGTCATTAAACATTTTCTTCATGCCCGTAGATGTTTCAATATCAGACATCAATCTAAACCCTGGCTGTTTTCTCTCTCTAGGCACTTGCCTCTTTTCTCTCTTTTGAGCATCTTCCATCTATCGTTCTGGCCCTGGTCTCAAAGATGGTCCTGTAGTAGGTGGAGTAACAAACTCACCCCCTCTAGTCTTTTTAGCTGCACTTGGATTTTCTTCATCCCTCTTACGCTTCTCCTCAACAAGTACATCTGCTCCCTCATACTTAGCCAAGTAGGCATAAATAGAGTACCTGTCAATAGGCGAATCCCAACCTGTCTTAGATCTGATGCTAGAGCCTGCACTAGTCAAAACAGTTTGCTGAATTTTTCCCTTGTTTGTAGTCTCCATAGTATAAGTCCATAGTGCTGACTGATTCTCTAATCCCTTCTCAATCTGGACTCCATATGCAGAAGCATCTCCTCTAGCTATCACATAAGAAGTACGGGCAGCCATGTCATCCACTAACTTCTTCATTCCGCCTTTACCAAAGTTGGTAGCAAGCGGAGCTCCTGTTTCAATCAACCAAATCCTACCATCTTGTCCCCAATATACCAAATTCTTCATCCTTGCATCCTGAAAAGTTTCACAATCCCTGCAATGCTGATGGTCCGTACTATCACACCAAATACATCTCCGATCTCTCCTAGGTGCACTAGGAGCACTCCTAGGTGCAGTAAGAGCACCAGAAGAAGTAGTAGGCGCAGTCGAGGCAAACTGCTCTTTCAATTTTCCCACCAACTCCGCTTTAACTGACTCCAGTGTCAAATCCGTTATGCCTTTGATTATGTCATCAAGAGAGGTAGGCACCGATGGAACGGATGGTTTTGGAGCAAAAGCTGCTGGCATCGATCGTGGAACAGGAAGAATAGGTGGAGTGGAAATAGTAGGCACTGGCATAGGCCAAGAAACTGGCTGAGGAGGAGAAGAAATAACAGGGATAGAAGCAGGCATAGGAGCAGATGATGGTATCGGTGTCATAGAACCATTTTGTAGGCGGGTCTTCCATATCCTCCTCTTGGTCAAAGTTGAGACTGCATCCTGGGCATCCTGCCAATCCGTTTTAAGTCCCATAGGCTTCGTGCGATCCTCAAGAAGCTCTCCCCATTCTTCCTGAAGAGCAGGATCTGTAGCTTGCAAGAAAAGCTCAACTTTTTCAACATCCAATGCTCTTTGTTCAATGGCATCAAGCTGACTATACCTTTCTTCAAATTCTCGAATCAACTCTGAAGCAGCTAGACCTTTGTTTGGCATGTAGACCCACTCTCGGAATGACTGCCATGTAGCCATCCCAAAGTCCTCAAGGAAATACTCTTCTTTCAGGGCCTTCTTAAAATCTTGCCATCAGTCACTTTTTCCCTCAAGGCGGGTGTGACAAGATGAAGGAAGTACTTACTCATAAGTCCAGCTGGAACTCCAAAAAGCCCCATCTTGATCTCATATGTCTTCAAATATGCTGAAACATTACGACCATCAAATAGCTTCTTCTCATTCTCAACTGCTTCAATCGCCTTAGTCGCGCTGTTTGCATTCTCCTACTCCGAATATAGTTGCCTTTGCTGAGACAACTGTTGTTGATGCAATTGTTGCTGTTGCTGCATATACAATTGTGTCTGCTGATTTTGAAGCTGCATATACATGGACATATTTTGCAAAATCTGCTTTAGATCATTTGTTGAAGTACTTGACGCAGCAGTCATTGATGGAGCTGAAGTAGAAGACATAGCTGGAATTGTAGAAGAGGCTGAAATAGATGCTGAAGTATCTCCCATCCTGAAATTTCTGTGACGCTTTCACGTCGGGTTCACCAAAGATGTTGAAGGGTTTCGAAAGCAATGTCGCGACTTTAGAAGTCCTTGATAAATTTCAAGATAGAAGATCAGTTCTAAAATAAGAGATATCGGTGATAAAAGATGGATCTTGTGTTAGATCTTTTCTATTCAAAGCCGTGCACAGTTGAGAAGTATAAGGTTTCAAAAATAAATTCTTCCCAACAATATGAAATCCAAGTTCAAGGAGAAACTGAATCTGAAAATCATAGCAGCAGAGATGTATTCACAAACAATTTGCCAAGGATTTGCAATTCATGGCCACACTCAGGAAAGCTTGAGCTTACAAGTTGTAATAGGACATTGAAAAGTGCAGTTGTCAATATCATAAGTGTTTAGAACCAGTCAGGGTCTGGTCTAAACTCTCTGTCACTATGTTACTTAATATGAATTCACTATTCATCCTGTATACATTCAGCATATGCAGGTAGATAAGTGATATTTGTGTAAGGAAAGGCTATCCAAGGGAGCTTGCAACACTTGTATTTGTTTGAAGTATATTCAGCACCGGAGCGCATTGACAGCAGAAGTATATTTCTTCGCCCTGGATTCATCAAGCTCTTCTCTTGAATGCTGCTTCCTGCTTCAGGAGCTTCCCTCGTATCAGCCACTCAACACATGATGGGCTCCTCGAAAAGGGGAAAGTAAGGATCTAGTATGTGATGACAGTTTCAATAAGTTCCAAAAAGGTATCCATGCAAAAACAGGGGCTGCCACAATCTCGACAAAGGTCAAGGAAGAGTATAGGATCCAGTATGTGAGCCATTGATGATCATTCTCTTTCGACTCACTTTCGATGACCTGGACTGATGCATACAAAGGATAGAGAAGCATTAGCACTGTAGCAACTCATTGGTCTGGATTTGCAGTAGATCTACAGTAGCTATCACACATATCAGCTTCCACAACATTTCACTGAACAGCACAGAAATGCAAGTCGAATCCCGTCTCATTCTGTCTTGCTAACGGAGAATTTCTGGAAACAATCCTCCTCCTTCGTGCAATTCCTTTGAATCTTGTTGAAGATGGTATTTTTAATGGTTGCGCCATCTCCTTGGAATCCACAGTCAGAGGCTGTGCTTCTAAACTCATGAATTTTAATCTCGATGAACAAGCATATGGCGTGAGGCTAATAGGTAGCAGTCTTCTTCAGCTGTCCGTCTTCTTTTCTCCTTTCTTCGTCTGGATTCTTCTCTCCAGCATTCGATCACAATTTCTTTCTTTGTCTGAGCTGCAACTCGATCCGTCATCTTCCTTCACGACAGTCATCTAGAGCTCGTCTCCTTTAATCTGTGTTCATTAGCCTCCTCTTCTGCTGTGTTCCTTTTGCACCCAAGCTATGAGAGTTGAGAGAAGCGATGAGTCCCTTACAGCAAACCAGAGCCGAGGACTCAACGCCCCAGCATGAACTTCATATTTCCCTGTCATTTTTTGTTAACAATCCTCTTCCCTCCCCTCCGTTTAATCACCTTTTCAATCCCGAAGAAAAAAATTACATTAGCCATGATTCAGAAATTCCCTGCGCCCCCAGAGAAAGCTTCCCTTCCCAATCGACGAAAGTTTCCAGCGGCTCCTCTTTCGCCTTCAAACTAATAAAGCGGCCCCCCCAAATTGGTTTTTCTCCCCACCAGAAAAGCGGCCCCTTTCTGTGGCATGTGGAAGAGCCAAGAGAAACATGATCACGTGGAGGGAGATTATTATTACACTACAATGCTGAACCTGATGCTTTCTTTTCTGAACCCTTTGTTCTTCAGATAGCCATCGTGAAACGTAAAAAGCATGGATAAAGTGCTCATGAGCATACGTAGGCATCCTCAATTGCTCAATTGGCCGGCATTCCAAAGCATCTTTACCCGGATCTCAGTCATATCTTCCATGGCATACCGAACACCCTCATGGCCCAGCCCAGATTCCTTGACGCTACCATAAGGCTGAGAATCTATCCTTATGCTAGGGACATCATTGATGCATACGCCTCGCACATCTAATTACTCGAATGCATAGAAAACCTTGTTTATATCACTGACAAATACTCCATCCTCCATTTTAGGATGTACCCCCTCCAAGATAGTGGCATCGTAGAATGCTCCATCACGGTTTCCTTCGGTTAAGACTCTATGAAAGAGGACCTGTCACCATACACTTGTGAATTGATAAATACACAATATAATATCATACGTGGCTCCATGATCGATAGCTTTGTTTACCCATGACTCAATACGTTTTGCTTCTGATTTAGCAATGATTGGACCAATGAAGGTGTCTTCATCTAGAGAGTCGCCCTTTTTAAGCTTCGAAGTTGCTTCCACTAATCTGCTATTTAGTGAAATCCATATTCAACATATCTTTTTTGGTGGATTCCACATCTCGGATGCGTAGCAGTACGACACCGCTTTACACAATAAAGGGCCGAATCGCTAGTTCTGGGTGATTCAGACACCGTCGGACTATCAAGATAAAGGTTTCAAAACCTTGATTGATTGTGGTAGTACACATTCCTTTATCATGTGCAAAAAGATTAGGAATAGCCATAGTAGAAGCACCTACCCTGCTTGTGGAGTTGGAAAATGGTCGTGAGGTAACCTGTACCAGGCAAACTGCTAAGGTGAAATTCTTTCTGGGAGGAAAAAAGACTTCAGTCAAATTCAGAGTCATGAATTTAGGTATCCATGAGTGTCTACTCGGGATGGATTGGCTTAAGCCCAACGACGCCCACATTCACTATGGAAAGGGTCAAGTTTCCTTTCGAAACTCTGAAAGGGAATTTGTCACAACTCAAGGTGAGGCAAGAGTGCCAAAAATCCAATTGGCCAAAATATCTCGGATCATAAAAGGAGTCAGAAAAGGATTACCCGTTTACTTGATCAAACTCAACAAGTTAGATCAAAAGCAAGAGTCTCATGAAGGGCCTTCTTGGCTAAAGAAATACGCTGACGTATTCTATGAAGAATTGACCAAACTTCTGCCTCAAAGAGAAGTATATCATGAGATTAGGTTAGTACCTGGAGCTATGCCAATTGCAAAGAGACCTTATAGAATGTCCATACCAGAAGCAATTGAGTTGAAGGAACAACTCAAGCAACTGTTAGATCAGGGCTACATCTGGCCTAGCAATTCACCGTGGGGAGCTCCAGTACTATTCCAGAAAAAGAAAGATGGGACACTTCGTCTATGTATTGAATACTGAGGGTTGAATCAATCAACAGTCAAGAACAAGTATCCTATTCCTAGAATAGATGAGCTTCTTGATCGTCTTCAAGGTGCAAAGATCTTTTCCAAGATTGATCTCAGGTCAGGTTACTATCAGATAAGGATCAAGGAAGAAGATATCCCAAAGACGACATTCAATACAAGATATGGGCACTTTGAGTTCTTGGTTATGTCATTCGGGCTTATGAATGCACCTGCTACCTTCAATAGATTAATGCAGGACATCTTTAGGCCATATCTTGATGATTTCATGCTTGTCTTCTTCGATGACACTTTAGTCTATTCTAAACAGGAAGAAGATCATGAACCTCAACTTCGGATTGTCCTTGAGACAATGAGGTCACATAAGCTATATGCAAAAATGAAAAAGTGTGCATTCTTCAAGCGTCAGATTGAATATCTGGGATTTATAGTATCATCAAAAGGAATATCAGTAGACCTAGCCAAGGTCAGAGATGTGCTTCAATGGCCAATACCAGTATCCATCAAAGAGATACGTAGCTTTCTTGGATTGACAGGATGGTATAGGGTTTTCATAAAAAACTATGCTTTGATTACAACACCTCTGACGGATTTACTGAAGAAGCAAACTTCTATTACATGTTCAACTCCCGAACAAAATAGCTTCGACAGATTGAAGCAATCAGCACCTATTTTAAAACTTCCTGACCTCAATAAAGAGTTTGAGGTAGTAATTGATGCTAGCATTCTTGCCTTGGAGTGTGTACTTATGCAAGAAGGTCATCGAGTAGCATACTCTTCAAGGAAATTGAAGAGTCATGAAAAGAATTATGCCACACATTATCTGGAATTACTAACTGTCATCCATGCTCTAAAGCTTTGGAGACACTACCTGTTGGGTAAAATGTTTACTCTAGTAACCGATCACAAGAGTCTCAAATGGATCTTTACCCAGAATGAGCTCAACATGAGGCAACGTCGATGGATTGAAGTGTTGGAGGAATATGATTTTGAAATCAAGTACCGACCATGGAAAGAGAATGTAGTTGCCGATGCACTTAGTCGCAAGGCATTCCTAAATTCCCTAATCTTGCAGAATCCGTCAACGGCCAGATCTCTAGCTATAAAAGTATCTATACCAAACAACCCTATACTTGAATTAGCTAGAGAGGAAGCATGCCATGATTTGGCCTACCAAACAATGCTAAAGGAAATATCTACCAAGGAGCAGAATCAAAAGTTGCAAGCTAAGTATAAGGAATTTTCCATTGATAATGGACTTGTCTACTACAGAACAAGTCTGTGTATACCAGCAAGCCAGTCACTTAAGCAGAAGATAATGTGGGAAGCTCATGATTCCCCTTTCGCAGGACATCCTGGCTATGCTAAGACTCTTAATGCAGTTAGGAAGAGCTACCATTGGGAGAGGCTTAAAGGTGACGTTCTCAAATATGTCACTGAGTGTTTGTCTTGCCAACGTATCAAAGCCAAACATGTCATGATGCCAGGGAAACTGCAACCGCTTGACATTCCCCAAATGAAATGGGAATTCATCAGTATGGATTTTGTTGTAGGCTTACCCCAAGTCCAGGGAGGATACAATTCCATCATGATTGTGGTTGACATGCTTACCAAGGTTGCACACCTGATTCCAGTAAAGACAAACTATAAAGCTTCCGACATTGCAAGATTGTTTATCAAGGAGATATTCAAGCTACATGGTTTACCCAGAAGAATCATTAGTGATCGAGATTCTCTCTGCACATCTCACTTCTGGAGAGCTATCTTTGAAGCTATTGGGACTCAACTCTGTTTTAGCACCGCCTACCATCCCCAAACGGATGGCCAAACAGAGCGAGTAAATCAAGTCATCGAGGATATGCTTAGGGCATACTTCTCTCGAGAACCCAAGAAGTGGATTCAATACTTGCCTTTGGTAGAGTTTGCCTACAATGCTTCTTACCAACAAAGCATTCAGATGACCCCTTTCCAAGCATTGTATGGTCTTGATTGTCGAAGTCCCCTAGACTTTTCTAATCCAACCCTAAGGGTTGAAGCGTCAAGACAGATGTTGGAAGACATGGATGATCAAATAAAGTTAATAAGACAAGACATACAAGCGGCCAAGGATAGACAACAGGCATACGCAGATTTGAAGCGTCAAGAAAGAGTCTTTGAACAAGGAGACATGGTCTTCATTCGCGTACGCCCTAAAAAGAGTTCTCTATCCCTAGGAGATTGCAAGAAGCTAAGTCCAAGGTATTGTGGGCCGTACAAAATCCTCAGATGCCTAGGACCCAATGCTTATAGATTGCAACTCCCTGACAGCCTAAAGGTTCACAATGTATTCCATATCAACCTATTGAAAAAATATGTACCCAACCCTAACCATGTACTTGATGACCAACAAATTGTAATGCCTAGTCAAGGAGTCCTTGAACTAAGGCCGGATAGGATCTTAGATGTTAGGGAGAGACAGTTAAGATCCAGAACCTTGAGAGAATGCCTCGTCCAGTGGAAAGATTATCCCAAAGAGGATGCCACCTGGGTAGATGAAGGCACTCTCAACCATCAATATCCCCAGTTTTTCTTGAGATGAGGACATCTCGATTCTTCTAAGGGGGAGAGAATGTAATATATTAAATATATAAGAAAAAAATTTACGCCTTCGTGGCGGCGCATCGGGCTGGATCTTTGAGGGGGGATAGAGGGGGCCAGCAAGCTCCTCGCTAGAGCTTGCTCAGGCCCTCGCCATGCAAGCGGACAGGCAAGGGGGGGAGGATTCCCTCCCCTCCCCTATATAAAGGAGGGAGCGCTGTCAGTCTGGGGGGTGGGGGATAGGTAAGAACGACCGTCACCATATTGCCAATCGAGTGGAGGAGGGAAGAAAGGAGGGAAGTGAGCTGGGCCTATGGGAGGCTCGCGAGGAGCTGTGGCCAGAAGGCAGCACCCTACACCTGTGGGAAGAAGGACGCCATCTCGACGCACCAGGTGGACTTTCACCTCCCGTCGTCGCCATTAGAAACCCCCCCGGTGGTTACAACAAATTTCCCCCACATGGCTTCTGTGGAAGCTTCAAGAAGCTTCTTGAAGCTTCTAAGGGGGGCTCCTCAAGCCCCCCTTCCTATACTTAAAAATCCCTTTCACCCCGGGTTTTTTTAAACCTCAAGCCCCCCCTTCCTGTGATTTTTCCCTTTCACCCCCCATATCCCTTTTTTACACTAAAACCCCTCCCCGGTTTTTCTTAGAACCCTTTTCACCCCCCTCCCAGTTTTTACCCCCTTAAAAATCCTTTCAACCCGCCCAGTCTTAAATCCCTTGACCTTTTTCCATGGGCCATTAAACTTCCACATCCCTTGGCCTCGTAACCCGCAAATTCCCTTTTCCCCTCGTGCCTAAATCTATAAGTCCCCTCTTGTGAGCTCGTATTTCACCCCATATTCCTTTTAATACACCCCCTAAGCCCTTTCTAACCCCGTGTTCCCTTTTCCCTCTCCTCCCTACTATAAACCTTTCCCTCTCTGAAGAAGCTAAGAACCTAAAGGTCTTATTATCCCTTCTCGAGGTCAATCATTTAAACGACTCCTTGCCTCGAAAGAGAGATGGTGGAAATCCAAAAAGGAGAGTAAAAGCTGCCTTCACATCCAAAGGGTTACAATTGTGATGCCGCCTAAGAAAGTCCAAGGAGTAGCTGCGGGAGGGTCATCTCCCGATATCCATGTGGATATCTCACCCCAAAACCAAGTTTTTCCTTCTTGGTTTTTTTATCGATTTTAAGTCAATCATGCAAAGATGAATTGTTAGGGATAGGATATATTTTTCTGAGTTATTTACAATGAATGAGTTTAGTTTAATTGAACAAATCATAATGTATAGAGCATAGTTTCCTTGGAATAGCATCATGCATTATAAAGAATTACGAACAAGATTATCTACTTACTATAGTAGTATATTTCAGGTAAATCCTGAAGGTATAAAAACTGCATCTTGCACCATTAACCCTATTCGTTTTTGCAACGAATTATCATGAAATTCATGAAAGGTTTTTTTTTTACGTTGCTCGAATTACTAGGAAGTTATAATTGCTAATTGCATATCTTAGCAAGGAAAAGATTGTTATTTGGCATGAGTTTGTTTGCAAGGAAAAAGGAAGATTAAATTGAATTTACCTACCTCAAAGCAATAAAGTTTAGGACTGAAAAATCAATTGTCACAAGGATAACAAATTGTGCCGAGGTGATCTCAATATTACCTTCCAAAAGATAACCAAATCAATCTAAACTTAGAAATACCATGCTACAAAATATGCCTTGGGAATGATTTAAAGACCAAAGAAATGTTTATACCTTAAGCACTTGACTACCTTCCCTGATTGTAGGGTCAATAAATTCGTAAGGTAAAAGAACTAGGGTTGTCCCTGAGGTTCTTAAAAAGAGACCCTAGGTCCGACATACGTCAACTTAAAGAATCTAAAACGGATTATTTCATCGCATGACTTGTGCAGCAAGTACGAAGTCACATAGTCTTGTGATTGATTCACAAGAAGAAAGGTTAAATATCCTCAACAAGGATGGTGGATCCTTACGCAAGTTATCTTGCAAAAGGATGTATTCTTTGATATCCTTCTAAACAGGGAAAGTTAAAAACCGGAAACTAAAGTATGCAATGAACTTTAGGGTTGACCAAGTTGGGTTAAAAAGGTACGCCCTAACCCGAATATAAGGGATCTTGCCAAGTTGCAAGACACCTTGGAACGAGTGCTGATGCATTCGAAAGGAAAGAATCATTCCTTAGCAGTTTGCCAAACAACAAGGTCGATTAATGGAAATGTTTGTGCTTGCTAGAGATTTTAGAGTACTGTTTGATTTGTGAATTACAAATTAAATGAATATCTATACTTCAGGTTGAAGTCCTGAAGGGAGAGGGAGTTTCAGTTATCCTCGAGTGCCTGTCTAACCCTAACCAAGGGGGTTGTTGACAGCGCCAGGAATGTGGACCAAACCCACCGCAAGAGGTCTCTCCACTGAGCTCTAGTTGGAGCAGGAGGATGCTTGGGTGCCGGGGGGGCTCTAGCCGTAAATCTCTCGCCTTTCGGGTCCTGCACAAGAGGCTAACGTGACTTGGGATTGGATCTCGAGGCCCACATACTGGTCTATGGGAAGAAGCTTGGATTAGTGATCCCTGTGGATTACTGGATGGCCTTCGGGCGGATTATGGACAAGCCTACGGGCGGAACTCCTTGTATTTCAAAGATAAAAATGATGTTATCTTAATAAAGAACTTGTTTGATATTGTTTTTCTATGTCACGTGATATGATTACGTGAAGGAACTAGTGCTTAAAGGTTCAATTAAAGAAGCTGGTTGTTACATGTCCAAATTAATGTGTTAGATAATTACATAACTAAAACAAACTGAGGAAAGTGCGGAGGATGGGCCATGGGTCTGTCCTATGGTTGGGTGGTTCCGGTTAGCCGGGAACTTTTCTCAAAAATCTCGAAAAACAGCGGGATGATGGTCAAAACGAATAACGAAAGCGATGACCTAGAGTTATGTCTTACCCGATTTACGCTGTTTTAGGGGAATGGAATGGGACTATGCCTTATGTCAGAGAGGTTGAGCTTTGCATCCCTCTCGTTTCCCATTCTCCTTGAACCAAGTGCAGCGTGAATCCGCTTCAGACGTGGCGTTTCTGTGTATAGTAGTTCACTCGGGTTTGATGCTAGTTGCTGTTAGGTAATGACAGTCGCAAATCCCATAACATTCCATGGGAGTGCCAGGTGGAGCTTTCTAGACATCCTTTCCGATGGACTGCTAAGAGGTGTCCTGGATGATACTAAGAGGACACGTTACATCCGCAATACCTTGGACTTATCTTCTTGTAATCTCCTAAGGATAGGGAACTCCTCTTTGGGCGTACACAAATGAAGACCATGTCTCCTTATTTGAAGATTCTATCTTGATGCTTCAAATCCGCGTATGCCTTCTGTCTATCCTTGGTAGCTTGGATGTCTTGTCTTATTGAGTTTATTTGGTCATCCATCTCTTCCAACATCTGCCTTGAAGCTTCAACCCTTAAGGTTGGATCTGAGAAGTTTAGGGGACTTCGACAGTCATGACCATATAATGCTTGGAAAGGGGTCATTTGAATGCTTTGTTGGTAAGAAGCATTGTAGGCAAATTCAACTAAAGGCAAGTATTGAATCCACCTCTTCGGCTCACGACATCAATATGCCCTTAGCATATCCTCCATGACTTGATTTACTCGCTCTATTTGGCCATCCGTTTGGGGATGGTAAGCAGTGCTAAAACAGATTTGAGTCCCAATAGCTTCAAAGATAGCTCTCTAGAAGTGTGACGTGAAGAGAGAATCACAATCACTAATGATTCTTTTGGGTAAAACATGTAGCTTGAATATCTCCTTGATAAACAATCTTGCAATGTGTGAGGCTTTATAGTTTGTCTTTACTAGAATAAGGTGTGCAACCTTAGTGAGCATGTCAACCACAACCATGATGGAGTTGTATCCTCCCTGGACTTGGGGTAGGCCTAGAACAAAATCCATGCTGATGAATTCCCATTTCATTTGGGGAATGTCAAGTGGTTGCAGTTTCCCTGGCATCTTGACATGTTCGGCTTTGATACGTTGACAAAAACACTCGGTGACATATTTGAGAAGGTCACCTTTAAGCCTCTCCCAATGGTAACTCTTCCTAACTGCATTAAGAGTCTTGGCATAGCCAGGATGTCGTGCGAAAGAGGAATCATGAGCTTCCCACAATATCTTCTACTTAAGTGGCTGGCTTGCTGGTATACACAGCCTCGTTCTGTAGTAGACAAGTCCACTATTAATAGAAAATTCCTGATACTTTGACTGCAACCTTTGGTTCTGATCCTTGATAGAGATCTTTCTTAGCATTGTTTGGTAGGCCAGATCATGGCATGCATCCTCTCTAGCTAACTCAAGTATTGGATTGTTTGGCATAGATACTTTTGTAGCTAGAGATCTAGCTGTTGATGGATTCTGCAGGATTAGAGAATTAGGGAATGCCTTGCGACCGAGTGCATCGGCAACTACATTCTCTTTTCCTGGTCGGTACTTGATTTCAAATTCATACTCCAACACTTCAATCAACCGACGTTGCCTCATGTTGAGATCATTCTGGGTAAAGATCCATTTGAGACTCTTATGGTCAGTTACTAGAGTAAACTTGTTACCCAACAGGTAGTGTCTCCAAAGCTTTAGAGCATGGATGATAGCTAGCAATTCCAGATCATACGTAGCATAATTCTTTTCATGACTCTTCAATTTCCTTGAAGAGTATGCTACTGGATGACCTTCCTGCATAAGTACACATCCCAAGGCAAGTATGCTAGTATCAGTTACTACCTCGAACTCTTTATTGAGGTCTGGAAGTTTTAGGATAGGTGTTGATACCAAACTTTGCTTCAATCTGTTGAAGCTATTTTTTTCGGAAGTTGACCATGCAATGGCTATTTGCTTCTTGAGTAAGTCCGTCAGAGGTGCTGCAATCAAAGTATAGTTTTTTATGAAGTCCCTATACCATCCTGTCAATCCAAGAAAGCTGCGTATTTCCTTGACAAATGTTGGTATTGGCCATTCTAGCACATCTCTGACCTTGGCTGGGTTCACTGAGATTCCTTCTGCTGATACTATGAATCCCAGATATTTAATCTGGCATTTGAAGAATGCACACTTCTTCATCTTAGCATACAGCTTATGCGACTTCATTGTCTCAAGGACAATCCGAAGTTGGGGTTCATTATCTTCTTCATGTTTAGAATAGACTAAAGTGTCGTCGAAGAAGACAAGTACAAAATCATCAAGATATGGCCTAAAGATATTCTGCATTAACCTGTTGAAGGTGGCAGGTGCATTCGTAAGCCCGAATGACATAACTAGGAACTCAAAGTGCCCATATCTTGTATTGAAGGCTGCCTTTGGGATATCTTCTTCCTTGATCCTTATTTGATAATAACCTGACCTAAGATCAATTTTGGAGAAGATCTTTGCACCCTGAAGATGATCAAGAAGATCGTCTATTCTAGGGATAGGGTACTTGTTCTTGACCGTTGATTGATTCAATCCTTGGTAATCAATACATAGTCAAAGTGTCCCATCTTTCTTTTTCTGAAATAGTACTGGAGCTCCCCATGGTGAGCTGCTAGGCCAGATATAGCCCTGCTCTAGCAATTGCTTGAGTTGTTCCTTTAGCTCAATTGCTTCTGGTATGGACATTCTATAAGGTCTCTTTGCAATTGGCGCAACTCTTGGTACTAAATTAATCTCATGATCCATTTCTCTTTGAGGTGGAAGTTCTGTCAACTCTTCACGGAATACGTTCGCGTATTCCTTTAACCAAGAAGGTCCTTCATTAGACTCTTGCTTTTGATCTAATTTGTTGAGTTTGATCAAGTAGACAGATAATCCTTTTCTGACTCCTTTTATGATCCGAGATACTTTGGCCAATTGGATTCTTGGCACTCCAGCCTCACCTTGAGTTGTGCCTAATTCTAGCCTCACCTTGAGTTGTGATTAATTCCCTTTCAAAGTTTCGAAAGGAAACTTGACCATTTCCACAGTGAATGTGGGCGTCATTAGGCTTAAGCCAATCCATTCCGAGTAGACACTCATGGATACCTAAATTCACGACTCTGAATTTGACCGAAGTCTTCTTTCCTCCCAGGAAGAATTCCACCTTAGCAGTTTGCTTGGTACAAGTAACCTCACGACTGTAAAATATTACACGGCGCAGCGAACAGAATCTGAGAAAGAGATAGAGAGTACACAACAGATAAGAGGAGAATCAGTAAATTCTTTAACTCCAAACAACTGATACAAAGATGGCTCTGTCCACCCGTGCGCTTCCACTGTGTGAAGCTTAGATGGCGATCTAGACAGAAGATAGGTGAAGACCTTAAGGCTAGCTGGAACAACAACTTTGACTGGGTGAAAGATGAGTATGAGATGGCTGTGAAGGGGTTTAGCTTTTATAGCCCGCGAAGGTCGTTAGGTCGGCCGACCTACCATATGAGCCTCCACTAGTCGGCCAGGGAATATTCCCTTACCCCACAATAGGGGCCCCCGGACCCCACAATAGGGGCCCCTTTTAACTCCCTTACACCGCAACTCGATGCAATGCACCTCGAGTTGCTACCAGCTTAACCACTCCGTCTAACCCAAAGATTAGATCCACAATGGTCACCTTTTTGCCATCCATTCACATAGACCTCATCTGATATACAAGTCAGGACTCCACCAATGTCTGGGCTCACACTTGGCTTCTCCTCATAATGGGGGCCTTACAACTTTGAGCACCATGGATCATTGGTAGCACCTAATGAGGGTGGGGCATTGATCATATCTAACACCCCCCCTCAATGTCCACCCATAGATGAACTATCTCCTCAAGTCTCTGAAGATGAACTTGAAGCAAATCCTTCGTAAGTGCTTTGGTGAAGATATCTGCTCCATTCTTCTCTGTTGGACAGTAGACCAATTCCACTATCCCATCCTCCATCAAATCATGCACATAGTGATACTAGATCTCTATATGTTTGGTGCGTGCATGAAACACTGAATTTTTGGCAATGGCGATGCAACTCTGATTGTCACATCTCAGCACAGTTGGTTCTTCATCCTGCACTCCCATATGCCATAGAATCCTTCTCAACCATATGGCCTCACATGCAGCAAAACAAGCTGCCTTGTACTCTACTTTGGTAGAAGACAATGCCACTGTTGGTTGCTTCTTACTAATCCAAGAGAAAATTCCTGAACCCAAAGAGAAACAATAACCAGAAACTGACTTCCTGGAATCAATGTCTCCTGCCCAATCTGAGTCACAGTTCCCCACAAGAGAAGTTCCGAAACTGTATGTGATACCATAATCAAGAGTTTTCTTCAAGTATCTGAGCACCCGCATCCCAGCCTTCCAATGACTCTCATGAGGTTTGTTTGAGAACCAGCTCAAAACACCAACAGCAAAACTGATATCTGGTCTGGTGTTACACAAGTAGATCAGACTGTCGACCAACCTCCTATACCTCCCAATGTCTGCTAGTGCTGATATATCCTCGATGGATAACTTTGCATTCACTTCCATAGGTGTAGCTATCTCCTTGCACTCGATCATGCCAAATGCCTTCAAGATCTCCCATGCATACTTCTTCTGAGAGATGAAGATCTTTCCTGGCTCTTGCCAGACTTCAATCCCCAAACAATAGTGCAGCAAGCCCAAGTCTGTCATTTCAAACTCAGAACTCAAAGCCTTTCGAGTTTGGTTGATCATATCTTCATAGTCACCTGTAATAAGAAGGTCGTCCACATATAGGACAATCACTACATACTTTTTACCATCCCTGTAAACATACAAGTTAGCATCTGAGGCACATCTTTTGAAGTTTAGGTTTAAAAAGAACCTATCTATCCGCTGGTACCATGCTCTGGGGGTTTGTTTCAGCCCATACAATGCCTTCTTCAGTTTACACACTTTGTTCTCAGAATGGGGGGCCTCAATCCCTGGTGGCTGAGCCACGTACACCTCCTCCTTGAGGTCACCATTTAAGAACGCTGACTTAACATCCATTTGGCACACTGGCCACTTCTTGTGGGCAGCCACTGGAAGTACCATGTGAATAGTGGTCATTCTGGCAGTTGGGGCAAATGACTCTTGAAAATCAAACCCTTCAACTTGTGAAAATCCTTGGGCAACCAGTCTAGCTTTGTACTTTTCTAAGGTATCATCAGCCTTGTACTTTACCTTCCAGATCTACTTGGTGCCAATAACCTTCCGCTTTGCTGGTCGATCCACTAGCTCCCAAGTGTCATTCTTCATTATGCTATCATACTCCGCCTGCATAGCAGCCTTCCATGATGGATCTGCAAGTGCTTCTTCTAAGTCAGTTGGCTCCTTTACTTCTCTCATAATCTCAACCATCAAGGCCATATTGACTATGTGAGCAGAAGCCCTCCTTTGCTCCTCTATTCTCTGAGACCTCCTTGGTATGTTTGCCTTCTCCTCAACAGATGCAGGTATAGGATTATTGTGGTCATAGAGCTGCTTCACTCAGCGCGGCAATGGCTTTTCCGGTGGGGTGATGTCAGGTTGGTGAACTTTTTCTTCATCATCTGAAGATGATGCTTCCTCCTCCTTAAGGATAGGGATAGCTCTCGGGACAGGTTTATAGTGGACTACTTCTTCGCTTGATGATAAAGTGGAAGAACTTGCCTTCTCCTCCTCCACTATATGCGGCTCCTCCTTGAACACCACATCACGGCTCGCGATGATCTTCTTTGCCTCTTGGTCATATAATTTGTACCTTTAAGCCTCTCCCAATGATAGCTCTTCCTAACTGCATTAAGAGTCTTAGCATAGCCAGGATGTCCTAAAAAATGAGAATCATGAGCTTCCCATAATATCTTCTGCTTAAGTGATTGGCTTGCTGGTATACACAGCCTTGTTCTATAGTAGACAAGTCCATTATCAATGGAAAATTCCTGATACTTAGCTTGCAACTTCTGATTCTGCTCCTTGGTAGATATTTCCTTTATCATTGTTTGGTAGGCCAAATCATGGCATGCTTCCTCTCTAGCTAGTTCAAGTATAGGGTTGTTTGGCATAGATACCTTTGTAGCCAGAGATCTGGCCGTTGATGGATTCTGCAAGATTAGGGAATTTAGGAATTCCTTGCGACTGAGTGCATCGGCAACTACATTCTCTTTCCCTGGTCGGTACTTGATTTCAAAATCATATTCCTCCAATACTTCAATCCACCGACGTTGCCTCATGTTGAGCTCGTTCTGGGTAAAAATCCATTTGAGACTCTTATGATCGGTTACTTTTTGGTTGTAACTTGTTTCTCTTCTCATCTGCAACATGTGATGTAGACTGCAGTATTAACAGCTTCAGCCCAAAAATGGTTAGGCAATCCCTTGCCCTTTAGCATGCATCTTGCCATCTCCACAATGGTGCGATTCCTGCGTTCCACAACACCATTCTGCTGAGGTGTGTGAGGCATCGTCAATTGACGCTTGATCCCTTTGCTCTTGCAAAAGCCTTCAAACTCCTTTGAGTTGAACTCACCACCACCATCTGTTCTAAATTTCTTCACACTTTTCCCTGTTTCATTCTCAACAAGTATTAGCCATTCTTTAAACTTACCAAAAGCTTGAGCCTTATCACGAAGGAAGTACACCCACATCTTCCTACTGTAGTCGTCGACAATCAACATAAAATAAGAAGATCCCCCCAAGGCCTGTGTAGGCATCTTACCACACAAGTCAGCATGCACCAACTCTAGAGGAGCCTGTGCTCTATTCTTGCTTTCTTGTGGAAATGCCTTTCTCTGTTGCTTGCCCATCATACAAACTTTACATGGTTCCTTCAATTCAGTTATTGTAGGTAGGTGAGCAACCATACCTTGCTTTTGCATCTCCTTCAATACTGCAAATCCGATGTGTCCAAACCTTTCATGCCAAAGCTTACTTGTGCCCACTCCAGCGATGGCTATAAGAGCACTTAGCTCATACAGGTTGTTCCTTCTTTCTCCTTTGCCAACAATTGTGCCAGCACTATCAATAATTTCTGTACCTGTCTTCTTGAACCTCACTTCATGACCAAGATCAATTATGATTTCTCCTGATTTCGGGAACATACAACACATTTGAAAGCTTTTTGACTTCACCATTTGTAGCAACAAAAGAAATAGTACCTGTGCCTGCAGTAGGGCATTTAGCATCATTTCCAACCGTCACAGTGATGGATTCTTGTAGAGGCTGCATAGAACTGTATAGACCTTTCTTGTTGGTCATGTGACGTTGGCCCCACTATCCAACACCCATGAGTCAGTGGTAGATTCTTCTTGCGCCGAGGAGCACACTTCCTCAATGGTCGCCATGAATAATTCCAACTCTGCTGCAGCCGTATTGGCTGTCTCTTTCCCTTTACTTTTAAGGGTACCATTCTTTTCATCTGCCTTCTTGACACGAAAATCTACAATTGCATGTCCTTTCTTCTTGCAATAGAAGCACTCTCCTTGAAACTTCTTCTTGCCGCCCTTCTTCTTTTTATCACCATCATTTTTGGTGGAGGAAACACCTTTGCCTTTTGCATTGGCAGAGAATGCAGCATCTCCATTGTTGCTTCCTTCTCGGGCGTTCAGCCTCAACTCCTCCTCCATTAATAATGCACAAAACTCCTCAAAAGTCAAAGCTTGAGGTCTCACCTGAGTAGTAAGGGCAGTTACTAGTCCATCAAACTTTTGTGGACAAATCCGAAGACACCTCCGAGCTAACTCTTCGCTAGTCTTTTGTATCCCAGCACCAACCATCTGGTCACGCAGATTCTTAATCCGAGTGATGAATGCTTCAACCGTCTCTCCTTCAGCAAACTTCTCCGCTGCTAGTTGATTCTCCAAGTTTTGAATCCTTGTTTGGTTTCGTGTTTCATACCAACTCCTTAGTACATTCCAAGCCTTTGACGCTTTGGTTGTATGCTGAATCAAAGTCAAAAGACTGTCAGAACAGCTTGTAACTAAGGCACACAATGCATCTGCATTCCTTCGTTTCCAAGCTCATAGAAGATCTACATTCGGAGGAATCATCACACTAGGATTTGATGGGTCGGGGGTAGGCTGTGGTTCTGCGTCAGTCCCCAGCACAGTCTCCAGAAGCTCATAAGAATCAAGGATAGTTGTAATTTTGAACTTCCACAAGGTGTAGTTTGTACCATCTAACTTGCCTTCGTTGAAGGTTGGTGGACAAATCCTCAGTGTTTGAATAGCTGGTACAGCAACACCACCTCCTGCACCGCTTCTTGATGCGCCAGAACCGCTTCCCGGAGTTGACATAGTTTCTCTTTGCTGTTGAAGCCTTTGCCTCTTGCACGCTCTCCGATCTCTAGAGCCCCCTCGGCTCTGATACCATGTAAAATATTACACGGCGCAGCGAACAGAATCTGAGAAAGAGATAGAGAGTACACAACAGATAAGAGGAGAATTAGTAAATTCTTTAACTCCAAACAACTGATACAAAGATGGCTCTCTCCACCCATGCGCTTCCACTGTGTGAAGCTTAGATGGCGATCTAGACAGAAGATAGGTGAAGAGCTTAAGGCTAGCTGGAACAACAACTCTGATTGGGTGAAAGATCTCACCTATGGAGATAGAGGAGATAGAGGATGTGTTTTTTGAAAATGAAGCAGAGTCCTCATTTTGTGGAGAATTTTGTATAGATCTCTCGGTGTATACTAAGCTATGTCAAGATGAAATTGTGGAACCCTAAACAAATGTCTTGCAATTCATTATCTAATTGACTTATTTTTCCTTGTATGTGCAGGTTTAGGATTTGGGCATGGATGGCAGGATGAGTCGGGATTTACAGATGATGACATTGACGCAATGCTAGCGCGTTTCTCATCGGAGCAGCTCGCACAGGTCATAGATAGAGCCGATGCACAGCTTTCCCGTTCCATCTCAGCAGGATCGGCCGGTTCGATGCTTCAATCTGCAGTAGATGCAGTCGCAGGTCTCGCTTTGCTTCAGAGTCACGTAGTGGAGGAGGAGGTAGCTCTTGTTGTGGGGATACAGATGCAGTCTCTCCCACTCGCACTACCACCAGGGAGTCGACACCGTCTTTCACTGGCAGTGGAGGGTAGATGTCTATTGCTCCCACTCCTTCACGCACCCCATCGATCACTCCCAGGGCCGACAAGAAGTACACAAAACCCACTCCTCCAGATATGTATTTTCGCATCCTTTTTCGCAGTAGCACTTATCAATTCAAGTTGTGTTTGACACATTTGTACTAATGTCATGAAAGTACTCATTTGCAAAATCTTGCAGGTTACTCGTATCTCATAGATAAGGCCTCTGGCCATTTATATATGAATGGTGATGGAAAAGCTGTCATCTCTAGGATGCATGAGTTGTGCCAACAAGTATTTCGGCACAACATTACAGACAAGTGGAAGGAGATCCCAGATGCCAGCAAGGAGTACATAATCGATACATTGTATCGAGAGTTCCCCCAGCCCTCTAGCAATTATAGATTTTCGAGAGGGTGGATGATGACGTGTATGCGTGACTATCAGTCGCATAGGCGGTCTGATGCATGCGAAGCAGTCAAGCAGGGCAAATCAAAGCTGGAGTGGCTAGATACAGAGGACTGGAGTAATCTCTAGGATGAGGCGATATCCACTCCAAACAAGTGGAAGCAGCAGAAGGATGCAGCAAAGGCGTACTTGGATGCAGGATTGGTACATCACCTTGGTAGCGGCGACCACGCAACATTCCTGGCAGATTTTGTAAGTATTAATAGGGTAGAGTACTCTAATTTAATGACATCCATGTTGATGTATGTATTTCGAACATGAATCTCAAGTACGTTGTTTTTCAATGTTTATGTGCCACAGCAAGGTTTTACGAATCACGACCCGACTACACTAGAGGTGACATACAGGGAGAAGCATGGCTTGAGTACCCTGATCGAGAAGCTCAATGCTTGTGGAGGACCGGTAAGTAGTAATAAATATCATTCCTAATTTGAGAAAGCTGTCATTATATGTCAGTTTGTATTTGGTACTCACAATTATATATGTATTTGTTGTTGCAGACTCCCTTCAATATGCCACTACAGCAAGAGGAGTTTTCTAATGCGGATGAGTTGTAGAGAGCAGATTAGGCTACATAGGATTACTCCCCATCTTGTATTATGTAAGGCCTTATGGCCTCTATCCTCCATATGTAATAGCAAAGTGTATATGATTCGGACTTCTATGTTGTAGCATGACTCCATATTTGCTTTGTCGCAGTAGCACTTCTCAATTTAAGTTATGTTATTTTCTTTATCAATGCAGTGCAAATTTGTGTTAATTAATGTCATGAAAGTACTTGTTTGCAAAGTCTTGTCATTATTTGGGATCGATTCTCTAACTTCTTTGACGGTAGGAATTGTCTCTTAGCCTTGTGTGGCTCTAACTGTGGCAGGGCTACATCTACAGCTCTACCACAAAAAAAATTTATTCTCTGCAACTGTCAGTATCAGCGTTGGAAAATAATTCTGCAATTGTCGGTATTAGCATCGGAAATTCCTCTGTAATCGTCGTTATTTTTGTCCCTAATTTCGTCGGTATTAGCGTCACTAAATAGCGACGAAAATAGCGAGGCAAATAGCGACGATTTTGTAGCGATGCTAATACCGACGCTAATAGCGATGACGGGGATATTTTATATATATAAAAAAAACATCGTTATAAACATCGTTATAGCATGTATATGTTGTAGTGGTGCTCAATGATGGTGCAAAATGTGCATAATCCCAACCCATGGCATGGAAGTATTTGATAAGAACAGGAGACGACCCTCGAGTACAATGCATCATCAAGTGCAACGTGAAGTGCTCGTGAATCCATTATCCCTTGTGATGTGCAAGAGTCTCGACAAAAAAACATACATTGTTCCTCAATGTTCTGTAGCTATTAGCAAACACAAGCTTCATCCTGTTCAAAAAAATACCAAGCTCGACCAAGGCTATCAAGTTTCACACTCAACAATTCAAACAAAATGACAGAATCAAATCCTAAGCTAAATAAACACAAGAAATCCAACTACAAAATAACAAAACAAACTGTCACGCAAATCACTAAGCTAGCAAAAATCAAACCTAACTACAGCTTGACTAGGGCTTTTCAGTTTTCAGAAAAACACTTGAAATCAGGACATAGTACATTTTGTTGAAACTTGTTATGTGCGTCAAATATATTCTATGGTCAAGCATCGAGATGGGTTACAACCAACTTATCCTTCGTCTATACATTATAGATGGGTTATTGATCTTGTAACCATGCCTACAGGAATATGGAATATGCGGTATTTAGTACTTGCAAGAGAGGATCTAACCAATCAAGTTGAAGGAAAAGCCTTAACAACTAAATCCACTCAAGCTGTTTGTCATTTTTTTCTTGAAGATGTGTTTTGTGGATATGGTTGTGTGGGTAAAGTAACTGCAGATAGAGGAGAGTTGGATGTTGATGAGGCACACAACTTCTTTGCTCAATTGGGTATTAAGTTGGCTTTAACACCAGCCTACAACCCTGAAGGCAATGGAAAGAGTGAGAGAGGTCATCAACCTATTCTCAAAGTTCTAGCAAAGTCTTGTAGAGGAAAGATCAAAGAATGGCCTAAAATGCTACCTTTTGCATTATGGGCTGACCGGACTACTCACAATTCAGTGACTGGCTATATGCCAGCTGAACTTATGCATGGACAACAACCAATTAATTAAAAAATCTATTCTCACATGGAGTCTTCTACCTTGGGAGGAAGGCATCAGTAGAGAAGAGTTGCTGACTTTGCACATATGGCGGCTAGAAAGAAGGTCTGAAGATGTTAAAGCAACTATTGAGAAGCTAAAGACAGCAAGACTAAAGAATAAAAGAAGATTTGATAAGCGATATCGACTTCGACCAAGAGCAATTCAAGAAAATGACTAGGTTCTTGTCTATGAAAACATCTTAGACAATCAATACAATGCTTCTAAGAAGATGGTGAAGCATTGGTTTGGTCCATATGTGGTAAAGGTCGTTCATGACAATGCCACATATTCATTGGCGGAATTGGATGGAACAAGCATGAAGATACCCATAGCTGAAAAAAGAATATATAATTCAAGAGCATGAAGACATAGAGGAAAAAGAAGAGGTAGAAGATGAAGACATTGACATGGCAGAAGATACTTCTTCTAACACTACAAATCCGTAAGACTTTGGCACATGCTAGAGGATGTGCAGGTTAGGAGGGAGTGGATGTCGTGCCGCTATGCGCACACTGTGTAAAAAAATCTAGAGTGTGGCTTCCTTTTAGATTTCGAGAGCCAATGCCATTTTAGACATTAGTGTTAGTGTCCATGGTTCAAAATATTAGATTTTAGTCAATTTTTAATATTCTAGATATTATCTATTGTAAAAAAATCTACAAAACTATAGAAAACTTCTAGATTAGGATGACATGTAAAAGAAAGCATTAGCTTTCAACTAATTTGAGAGGATTTTATGTAAAAAGAGAGATTAGCGAAATCACGCGATGCGCGATTGTTGTTTTCAGGCAGTGAATATCACTCCGAAAGTGGGAGATGAAGAAGGAGTGCTCTGGCAGGATTCTGACCAGGTGTTCTCATATTTAACCCCACTTTTGGAGCCATTGGAAGCATCAGATTGGCGATCTGAGCATAGAGGAAGGTATTATTTTGTATACGTTTTTGCCTATTAGAGTTATATTTTAAGAACCTAGGCATGAGGACTCGTAGGGATGTCCATGTGTAAACTTGGGTTGGAGGCTCCCGCATGTGCGCCTCGCGTCTTTAACTTTAGGGCCATTTATGCAAGGTTTTTTTTTATCGCAACAGCTCCCCTTGGGTTATTCACGCGTCCTGAAGACTCACAGTCCATGATCTCCCTCTCCTACGCAGGATCAAAGCCCTTGGAGGCTTGGGTTAAATCCCTGGGGAAGCACGCGTGTACAGGGCTTATGAAAGCCTTGTTAGAAGCTTCTATGCTTCTCTATCAGAACGTGGAAAAAAAAAACGTGATGTTGGGGTGGATGGAGAGGACGATGAAGAAAAAGATGAGGATGATGATTGAGATAATAATGCTAAAAGAAACTGACAGGCTTCATCTCTGTTAGTATTCTTCTATATTTTATAATTATTTTTGAAGTATTCTTCTACATCTTCAATCTCTTTGAACCCCTTCTCCTCCGTCTACTCCTCTCCTTGAATCTACCTTCACCCTGTTGTCACTTATCTTCAAAGAACTTGGCTTGAAACCTTCAACCCTTCTCTTATCTCTACCATCTCTCGATTCTAAGCTCTTGAACCCCCATACACTCTTCTCTTGCCAAACCCCTGTGGTGACCTTCAACCCTACATGCTGTCGTATTGCTGTGCATTCGAGATGTGGAATCCACCAAAAAGGTTATGTTGAACATGGATCGTTTATCAAGGCACTTGCTTTTTATCATCACATGTAATTAGAGGGTGTCTGTCTAGATGTTGTCAGCCATTGGACATGAGTTTCAACTATATTACAATCAGCAAATAAGACTCTTATATATGGAATAAGTGGATCTTTTTGGTATTAAGTGAAGGGTACTAAGGGTTCATACTATTTTGGAAACTTGTTTGACATGCTGAGATGGAGGCTGGGGCTAATGGAAACTCATGCTATTGTGCTAGGTAATGGATTGGTGAGCATATATGCTAAGTGTGGTGCATTCGTAAAAACAGAAGAATTGTTGTTTCTTGGAATGCTCTAATCTCGGGGTATCCTTGGCAATGCTGAATCTGGGTCAACTGATGGAATTGAAGGACCGCTTGAATAAGTGGAAGGGGATTGTGAATAGTAAATGGAAGAAAAGCAAAAGGCTAATTTTGGGAGGGAAAAAGCAGATTCAAAAAGGATGACAGAGATCGAATTGTGGAGGCACGGGAGGAATGGCATAGAATGCTAAATGAGGATGAGTGGCGGGATGCTGTTTTTTTTTTGGGTGTTTGCAATCAAGCAGGATCTTAAAAATGCAATGAATGCTGCTGAAATTACGGATAAGCTGGGTCTGCACTCTCTTCGTCAGCGACATTAGAACACACAAGGTCTCATATTTGTGGCAGACAGTAATGACAGAGATCGAATTGAGGATGGGGAGGCCTGTCGGGAAACCTACCGAGCAAGGCGCATCACACACGACGTGTTCTGGAGCAGTTGCTCGAGGAGCTCTCATCTCCATAGCCTGCAAGTCGGGGGCCCCAGAAGTTGTTTTCTTTCTGTCGCGTTTGTAGCCTTATTACACAGTTGTTCTTGCATAGCAGCTTGCCTTTTCTTTGCTCTGTTCCTGTGGCTTTCATCATCATCCATCAACACAGGATTGCCTCTTGATCTCCATCGCCTGCCATGACTTTGCTGTTCTATGAAAATCTTCTTCACCGGTGAGACTGCTATTTAACATGCTATGATGGATCCTTGGAATCCTTGTCGGGGCATATCTGTGTTACCAAGAAGAGAATTACTCACGAGGGCCTGAGGCGTCAACCATATCAACTGCTTGGTGTTCAAGAAAGAACAGTCAGTCACTGCTACTGGCAATGCCTGTCCTATGGAAAACTGATGAATAGAAGAAAATCTATGTGATATAATTGGAATGACCTGTGGAAAGCCTATTGATTCCCTTCTGAAGAATCTCCTATGCTTAAACATACCAGTACTTCTTGCAATTCCCTCTTGGCAGATATAAGTGAAGTGTCTTCAGCAGAGATGTGCCCTGTGCTCGATATTTACTAGTATCCCTTACAGATCAGAGAATGTCATCAGCTTCTTTTGCCTTTCTCGATACCAAACATTCATCCACTGTTACCTCCCCTGTTCTCCCCTCTGTTTTCTATATGAAGGAGTCAGAGGTTTCAATGATGAAGTATATTGGATGGAAGAAGTACAAAAACCTTCTGAGCAAAGGTCATTCAGATTATGTCCTGTATGAAACTGATGGTGCATATGGAAAACTTTTTTCTTTACTACAAACGAAAGACCACTGAGCAGTTGCTATTACAGAAACGTGTTGATATTAAAGATTCATGGCCAGGGTCAAATGTCATATAATCTACAAAGAAATAGGGAAAGCTTAATGATAAAGGACCAGGTTTACAGAAAAGGCATCATGGAAGCAAAGAGTTATAAGGACTGCAAATTCTGTCCCTGTCAAATGTGGACTGAATGGACATACTATCCTGGATAGCCTGTTCTTGCTTGATTGATCTTCTATCCTGAAATTAAACAAGGACTTCTGTGGTCGCGACTTGGCTTTCAAAACCCTTCGATAACGCTGCGACAATGTAATTGTTGCATTGTTTCTCTATTAGCAAACTGACAACACTTTTCTTGGCAACAATCAATCATGGAAACTTGTGAAATGGAGTCCATAGAAGTCCTCAAGTTTGCACCTTTAGGGGCAATAATTCGAGGCTTTCTATTGACCATACAATATGATCTCTTCTGAATAGCAATTGATTTTTTCGTAGAAACATAATCTTCATTGGTATCTTCCATTTTTTGGCACAAGAATTTGTAGAGATAAATTGTATGTATGATTGTTGTTGTAACAACGATGTTCCATCATCAAAGATGACTTGTTTAGTAGGCCATATTTTCAAAGTGACACAGTGGAGGTTGTCATCTATGTATGTTATTGTGGTTTGATCAAGGGATTTATCTACCACCACATCAACATCCTCTTCTCCTAGAAATTCAAAGTTTATCACATCATACGGAAAAGCCAATAATATAACCCTTGTCCCAACACACAGAATGTTGCCTTCTGTCCATAGCATCATGCTACATTTTCTCCAACTTTCACGAATGCTAAGCACATCAATATCCTTAGAAGGTAGGACATGGTTTGATTCGTAATCATCTCCTTCGTGGTGAATTGTTATTGAGTTTGAAACAACTACCACATCTTTCTTTCCCCATTTTGTAAGACCACCTACAGCTTCATGAACCTTCCTTGTATCAATTATTGGGAATGGCAAACATGCTGCTACATTCAAACATTTATCAATAGCCACTGAAATATATCCATCTTTAAGTGTTTCTCCATGGCATGTCTCATTTGGATGTATTGCATGCACTCTCCCAAGTGCAACAATCTCTTGATCAACTAGCAAATTCATAGTTTCTCCAAAATAAAATTTGTTATTCATGATACCTGTACATGTGAGAAAATGGAGATTTTATCATTTGTATGTTGTCACCTCTCAGAAAGAAGAAAATAGTAATGAAATTTCTAAATACAATGAAGTATCAAATTTCATTGAAATGAAAAAAGCACTTAAATATTAGATAGAATGAGTCCAACTTCCATAATAGAAAGTATTAATGGAAATATCGTACAGAAAGGGGATAGATTTGACCATATGGCAAAAAACAAACTTTCTCATGAGCTATGCCCTAAAGTAAATAAGAAAAGTTTCATCTATTATTTTTAGTTTCCTTTGTCTTTACTTTATTTTATTAGCTACTCTTTGGGTAAACAAAAACTTCTTTGTGTGTTCTCATTGGGAAAAGATATAGCAGATGTTCAAAACTTGTACTATATCTATTCAACACGAGAACAATTATTAAAATTATTTATAACGTGTATAGGAAAAGATTTAGCCACTTGGTCAAAAATCTATTGTATGTATTCCATACCATAGCAACTATAAAAATTATTTGTGATTCCCATTATAAGAGAAAACATAGTCAAACACTACAAGATATAGGCCTTATATCGACATTTAAAGCGACGAAAATGCAACTAACAAAATTTGCCCCCGTCATCGCAAAAAGCGTCGTTATTGGCGACGCCATAGAATAGTCGGTATCACCGTTGCTATTAGCATCGGTATTGGCATTGGTATCAGCGTCGCATGATATCGACGCTGATAGCGACGGTTTGTGACGTAAATAACGACGCCAATAACAACGCGAGCAGTAAAATTTGCGACGCTAATAGCGATGGTAATATGTTTTTAAAAAAATTGTGGTAATGTGTGCTTTATTAGAGCCATACAAAACAGTTTCTGCATTATGTACAATGCGCTTGCAAATAAAAACAATGTATACTGAAATCATAACACTGATACATGAAATAAATACATGATCTCATAATAAGCAATTGGTACAATCATGACAAGATATCACTAATACATAGAAAATGTCTACATAGATCAGGCAACTCAAAAATAAAGGTGTGTGAGCTCCAGGGATCCAAGGGCGAGCTACATATCCTCGCCCTCCGAAAGCTCGTCCCGCCGCAAAGGATCATCGAACGGACTCTGCAAAAAAAGAAACAACACATCAGTCCACCATACAATAATTCATTCTAATTAAACATGGTAACTACGGACAAGAAAGATGAGTGACTTATAGGGCCGCCGCGTCTATACAATCGGTCGATCAATGAAGTGAGACCATGCCTCTCTGCATATCGAGTCTCAAGGCCAGTCGGATCACGATTTGTAATGGAGTGCTGCAAAGAAAACAAAAATGCTAACTGTTAGAAACATGATTGTTAGTACAAAGGATATTGCAAAAAAATAAACAAGCAAAACAAAAGAAAAACTTACAAAGTCCTTCAAATATGTCCTGTGGCCGCCACTCCCAAGATGATGAACCACTCCGGCCTCGAGTCGTCCCCTCGCCGCCTCACGCTGTTAACTCCAATATCCTGGAGAATCTGTAGCCTCCTCGCTTAGACGGCGCCAGTCGTCTGCATCTAACCTCTCAGGCTTTGCAGCCCCACTCTTGATTGCCTTGCATGCGTCAGATTGTCTATGTGACATATATGCACGCATGCAATCCATCATCCAGTCCATAGATAATCTATCTACTGAGGCTAGAATTGAAAACTCCTCGTGCAAGGATGCTACTATGTAGTTCTTGCTCCCCTCCAGTATGTTCTTTTAATGATCCAAGACATTGTGCCGAAAAACTTGTTGGCATAACTCTCTCATGCGAGCCATTACCCTCCTTCCCTCATCATTCATGATGATGGCTCCTGACCTACCATCGACTAGATATCCATATCCCCCTGGAGTCTGCCTAAGATGGGTCCTCTCCCATCTGCGTCCATGCTCCAGGACATATCCAGGAGACCCTTGTGCATCTAGCATACCGATCGGGGTAATATCTCTCGGAGTGGCACCCATAGGGGTCCCACCTGCTGACGAATGAGCAAAAGCTGGAGTAACTGGAGTAGATGTCCCCACAGGTGTGACAAATCCCTGAGGTGACGCAACTCCAGCTGAACAATGAGACGGAGACACCGCATCCGTGCCTCCATAGCATCTACCTGAGCCTAAACCACACTCCCTGGAAGGGCCAGGAGAGCGAGGAGCCGCACCTGTATCCCGTGTCGACCGCGGGCTCACTACCTCCGTATCTCTGCAGCATCCCCCTGAACCCGAAGCACTCCCTCTCTTTGGCCCAATTCTGGAGCGTCGAGCTTGTCTGCTCGAAGTCGAAGCATCCGATCGCGCTGAAGTAGATCTAGCAAAGCGCCCTGACGAAGACCGAGATAGCTCTTGGTCTGCCATATCTCTGAATCTCGCGATCTGGTCTCGAGACATGCGTGTGAAGATATCCTGTAACGCATTCATCATATGCTGCATAACAGACAGACGCTCATTTTTGTCTTAATTCTGTTGTGAAGACGATGCATAGTTTCCTTGCTGCAATTTACCACTGCGAATATCATCCTTCTTTGCATAGCAATGGGCTGCAATATGGCCTATTTTTTCACAATAATGGCAAACAATAGCAGAATTGCCAGAACCTCTATTCTGCCATCCATCTCTTCCTCTAGAGCTCCCTCTGCCTCTAAAGTTTCCTCTGGCTCCAGAAACCTGCATTTCACCAAACTGTTAATTGAACCTATTTTGCTGGTTATCGCCAGCACGTCCCATACCACGACCTCTCGAAGAGGATCTACCACGTCCCCTTCCTGAACTTGAGTAAAATGCTTGGACTTGTTCACTATTTCTTTCAAACAAATCACCCTGCATATTGATCGCTTCAGTAATCATGAGAGAGATCAGCTCATCAAAATTTGGAAATGGCTTCTGTACATATACTGAAGTAACAAATGATTTCCATGCCTTCTCATTGTTAAGGCCACTCAGAGTGGATGAAACCAAATCATTGTCATCCGGCATTGCATCAATCGCTGCTAAAGCATCTGCAATGCTCCTTACCTTCAACATATACTCATTGACATACATTTTCCCTTTCTTCAAGGCATTCAACTCTTACTTGAGTTGAATCTTTCGTGCCTTTGTATTTACTAAAAACATGCTCTCAAAAATTGTCCAAGCTGCATGTGAAGTTTTTGCATTCTTGATATGTCCCAGCATAGTATTATCAATGACTACAAATAACCAGTACATTATCTTTTTATCTTTCACATTCCACTCTTTCCATGCTTTTTATTCATCTGTAGTCGGAGGGATACCCAGCTCTGGTTCCTTTTCTTCACATGAGACAAACTCATAAAGGCCATTTCCAATGAGAAAGTTCGTCACACGAAACTTCCATGAAGGGTGGTTGTTCTTGTCAAGCTTCTTAATAATGGGATTTCCACAGTTCTCTGCCATTATCACAAACAAGGATATAGCACAGCAAGCTAGTCTTCTGCAGTCTTTTACAACACGTACATAGCACTACGTTAAGTAACCTTTTTCACTGATTGCTCAATAGTACATGTAATTTGCAACTTGTTAGGCAGATAAACCTTATGTTTGCTTCTTGCAAATACCTCAAAAATTACAGATTCGCAATCTGTAGCCTGTGCACCCACTTTCGATCAATATAGTCGAAATCACAGCGTACCCTAAAACTGCTGTTCGCAACCTTGCGGCTCTAAAACGGGGCTTGAAATGACCTCAAACGCCCAAAATAACTACGGATAAGACCAAAAGGGCTTTTATGCAAAATATACAATGATTTGCTTACACACCAAATCTCACAGCAATCTAAGATTTTTGCTCGACCCTGCTTCCGGTGTCTCCACAGGCACTATCCAAGAGAGAGAGCGGAAGAATGGGAGATCTTCTTACCCGTGGCTTGCTTGCTCGAACCTTGCTTCTTCTCCTTCACTTCAGCCTTCGAAATCAGCCTTTCTCAGTGGCGCGGCTTTGATACCATGTCAAGAATCGCATGAGGGGACTTGCTTGAGTTGCGGCGCCAAACACATTGTATACACAAGAGGAAGCTCATTCAAGAATACAAGAAGAGAGATGGAGGCCAAAACATTTTCTTGCTGGTTTTTTCTTCTTCTTCCACACACTATACAATATACACAAAGTATAGATAAGATACAACATAAAGGAAAGTGGCCTACTAAGTCAAACAGTGCATAACCGACTACACTAATTGACTGGCGCTATGTCTTTACCAGCTGTAGGTAGGTGTAACAACTAAATATAATAAGTGATACATCAGTGGCCATGTGAGTATCATAATGATCACCAACATGCTAAGTGTAGATGTGCGGACCCATCTAGCCAGGCGGTCCATCATCAATGTCCGCACATATTGAGCTTGCCATCTCAACAGTTAGCTCCTAAGAAATATTTGATAGTTGGATCAAAATCATGAAGAGATACTCTAGAGGTGAGCTTATATCCCAAGTGGAGAGTTTGAGAAAAAAGGGAAGGCAACCTTCTCTTGCTCCATTTCATTGCCTTATGGGTTTAAGGGATGGAGATATCCTTACACTACAAGAGGAGATCAATGAAGGTCATATCCTTTTTCTTAGATTAAATGGGATAAGGAAGATATGATTGACATGGAAACAAGGGCTAAGAAAATCAAGAAAGATAGGGCCCTAAAGAAGGAATTAGTCACTCTTTCCAATGCTTTAGTTCCAGAAAGTAGTGCTATGATGAAGACTTGGGAAGAGCTTGTTGATGATTATGATATCAATTATGAAGTCTACACAAATATTTTAGGCATTTTCAATGATTTGGGTATCAAAGAAATGCACACGTGGAGCTGATGGAGGGTCCCTACCAAATGGAGCAAAAGATATTGTAACGTGTCCACTGGAACCCTCTAGGACACATCTTAGCAGTCCATCGGAAAGGTTGTCTAGAAAACTCCACCCGGCACTCCCATGGAATGTTGCGGGTTTTGTCATCTAGGACTTTCCGCGTCTGCCACGTAACGGAAGCGTCCTGGCCGTTCCCACTTAGGATCGGCTGGAATTGTTGGTCATTTACTAACAGCGACTAGCGTCAGACCTGATCAAACTACTTTATGCAGAACGCCTCGTCTGAAGCAGATTCATGCTACACTTGGTTCAAGGAGAATGGGAAACGAGAGGGATGCAAGGCTCGACCTCTCTGCCAAAAGGCATAGTCCCATTCCGTTCCCCTAAAACAGCCTGAATCGGGTAATCGGTACTTCCAAGTCATTGTTCTCCTTGCTTGTTTTGGTGATGACGATCATCCTCTGTCCATCGAAGATCTTGAGAAAAGTTCCCGGCTAACCGGGACCACCCATCCGTAGGACGGACCCATGGTCCATCCTCCGCACTTTCCTCGGTTTGTTTTAGTTATGTAATTACCTACCACATTAGTTTGACATATACAAACAGCTTCCTTGATTAACCCTGTTATACACTGGTTCCTTCACGTAACCTTATCACAGGACATAAAGAAAACAATGTCAAACAACTTCTTTGTTATCATTTTATCCTTTTATCTTTGAAATACAAGGAGTTTTCCGCCCGTAGGCGTATTCATAATCCACCCGAAGGCTATCCAGTAATCCTTCAGTGATTACTAATCCAAGTTTCCGCCCGTAGACTAGTATGCGGGCCTTGAGATCCAATCCCGAGTCACGTTAGTCTCTTGTGCAGGGCCCGGAAGGCGAGGGATTTATGGCCAGAGCCCCCTCTGGCACCCAAGCGTCCTCCTGCTCCAAGCAGAACTCAACGGAGAGACCTCTCACGGCGGGTTCGGTCCACGTTCCCGACGCGGTTCACAACCCCCTTGGTTAGGGTCAGGCAGGCAGTCGGGGGTAACTGAAGCTGCCTCTCAGGCACCAACCTGAAGCTTTAGATATATTTTCATCCTTTAGTTCATTGAGCAAACAATGCAAACAGTCCTTTCTAAACTGTTACAAGCACAATCAATTTCAGTGGTCTTTTAGCTGGCAAACTGTTAAGGAATGACTCCTTTCCTCCGAATGCAATCCGCATTCGTTCCGGAATCAATTGCAACTTGGCAAGATTCCTATCATTCTTGGGTTAGGGTCATACCCTACCCATACTTTAGTGTTTAGTTGTGGTAGGTTCCAGCGACCATGTCGCTTTGGTTTATAGTCTGGTCATTTGCTTCAAGGCAAATACTTAACTTTCCTTTTCCTTGGCAAATTATTCCAAAAGTGAGTAACAGGATGATTAGACATCCTCTTGTAAGTTAAATTCTTTCAATAACTTGCCAACCTCATTTTCGAGAGATGACAAAAACTCTCTTGTGGACAAATTCCAAGACTATACAATGTTGCGGCTTTGTGCACAATTATTGCATCTATTCCACGGAATCCTTCTATCCATTACTAAGCGTTTCCCGATCACGGAGTTTACCTCCATCGAGTAACAGGGTTTTATTGGGTATCCTTCAAATCATCCCTAATTATGTTGGTCCATGGTTCTAGAAATATGCAACTCCGTCGGAGTTTCGTCATGATCCTTAGGATAAAACCTTAGATCATTTCAAGCATGAACATCTAATTGTTTCGCCAATTTGTGAACGTGTGTAGGATCTTTAGATTCATGGTTTCCGTCTAAAGCTAGGTCAAATTGCACTAATCCCTAGTTAACACTTAGGATTCCTATCATATCGACTCAATCATGTCCATACGAATCCTTGTGGTTCAGATTACTTAGTCAATTCAATTATACCTTTCTTGCGACGAGGATGATCCTTCTAAAGGTGATAAACTAAATCTAACGGAGAGCAATAGATACAATTCCACCAATACGCGTAAACATGCGATTTATTGCCTTTACGCATCACATGGTTCATGATAACTTTTATCTTTCCTTGGTAAGGTAAAATGTTTGTTAATCTGTACGCTAACTTCCCTAGGTCCTACTAGGATTTACCAATTAATCATGTCTACTACTTGTAGTCCATACTTTTGAATACTATGCTTTGACTCCTAAATGCAGCTCTTAACGATGTCATTTTTCGCATGACGACTACACAATACACATCATTCTTCTAGCTACGAAGTAGTCGATTAACTCATGCAAAACTAGTGTTAATTTATTCCATCTTACAAGCTACTTGCAAGTCCATACGTACACTTTAGTACTCTATTAATTCTTTCCGAATGATACCTTATGATGCTAACCTTTTTCCTATGAAATCATTATGAGAAGTATGTTACCTAATGTGCAGTATACGCTTATTTCTAGCATGTCTAGGACGAAGATAATGCACTTATAAATTCCATTTCTTTGCCTAGGTTTAGACTCATTGCCTTGAAACGGTACCAAAACTGCACGCATCTAACCTTCTAATCGTTCAAATTCATGACAATTTCAATCTTACCTAATGTTCAAGAGATGTATTTCTTTCCAATTTCCGTATGCATATTGAGCGTAAAAATGCAATTACTTTTTATGGGCTAAGCGCGCCTAATCATTTCCTTATGCGGAATTAACACGGAAGAACCTGGACTTGTGGAGTCGGGGAGATGTCCACTTGTATATTCGGAGATGAGCCTCCCGCGGTCGCCTCTTGGGATCTTTTCGGGGCCATCGTACACGTAGGTTTGGTTTCTGAATTCGCTTTCGTCGCCTACGGATTGTTTTGCCTTGACGAGCAACCTTCCAGCCTTTGCCTCTCCTCGTAGGCGGAAGATTCTGTAACGGTAGGTCGCTTGCGGTGAAGAGCCTTTAAAAGACTTATTGCGGGACCTTTTCCGACGGTCTAGTGGGATCCTTATGGCCCTCTTCGATTCCCGGGAAAGGGGTGTTAATGGCCTATTCGGAATTGTGGTGGGAAGGGTATTTCGGGATGGTGGTGGGAAAGAGCCTTTGGAAAAGGGTGGGAAAGTGTCGTGGGAAAGGGGGTTAATGAGGCCCCCTTTGGAAGCTTCTAAAGAAGCTTCTTTAAAGAAGCTTCTGCTTCTTCAGCTCCACGTGGGCAGGGGGGTCGTGACAGTGTGGCGGTGGCCTGAATTGGCCAGCGGACAGGCGGCAGAATGGCTGGCGGCAGCGACGGCCTGGGCGGTAGCAGCGTTCGTTGGCGGCGACCTCCACGATCTTCCTCTCCAGCACGGCCGGCTCCTCCAGCACACAGCTCCTTTCTCTCTCCCTCTCTCACAGGCCTTCCCTCTCTTCTCTCACACCGACAGCTTCTCCCTCTCCCACAGGCCTTCTTTCCTTCTCACGGCCTCTCTTCACTCACAGAGTCTCCCTCTCCTCCTCTCCCTAAGCACACCCCCTTGATGGGGGGTGTTTTTATAGGTCTTGGGGGTGGGGAAGGGGGTCTCCACCCACGTGGAGAACTTCCCCATGCAACCCTCACTTTGCCATCCTCCCCCCCCCCACACTCCCTTTCCTCTAGCCATGCATCGGCTGGGGGAAGGGATAAATATAAAAAAATTTGCATTAATTTAATTAAATTGCCCCTCCCAAGAGGGTGTTTTTGCGGTTCTTGCGGTTTTTGAACTCCGGGTTTTGATTTACCATTGTAGAGGACCCTATTTCACGCGCGCGGGTCACATATTATACTGCCAATAATTTAAATGCGAGAGATACCCTTTGCACAGGGTTACACGGCATGCGCAAGGTTAATATTTACGGTACGGTTACGCGGAAATATTACAGATATTGTGAACTTCCTGATTGGGAAAAAGAAAAATCCTCTTCAATTATCCACTACTTCCCCTTGTCATGTATATGTTGTCAGATGCAATCTAGAAACCTTTGATCTTATACATAATGTTTACAGAGATCCAATTACCATTGGGGTTGTCATTCTAAATACATCACATGGGATTGAGGGAATGAAATGGGACTCTATAAAGTCTGGAAAGGTTGTATCCACTCTACTACAAATGACATGTGAACCTAAACAATTCATGTTGTTATCATTTCGTAATTGAAAGCAAATGGCAGCTTTGGAAAATGCTCTTGAAATTATTTCTTACAAGTATCATATGCTAGTTGGTAGTGTTGACTTTCTACCAATGGATAGAACATTTGCTTTTGGATCTATAGATTCTTTTGTGGTTTTGACATTAGTGACCATGGAGAAAAGCTTCATCAATTTTGAGTGATATATAAACAATGTCAACAAGCCTTCCATTTTGGACTTTGAAGGCTTGGACAAGGAGTGCAATGATGAAGATCTTGAAGAAGAACAAAGGACTGCAAATATCGTTTTGAGAAAGAAAATGAAAATTATGGAAACTACAATCAAAGCATTCAATGATGCTCATGAGGTTGTGTTTGATGTATATGCAAGTGGACTTGCATCTAAGGTGGCACTGATAAATCATGTGAAGACTATTGCAGTGGTTTGCAACACTCAAGAGCAAAGAGAGGTTGAAGCACAATTTTGGAGGGTCCATGAGAGTGCCAAACAAAATTCAAAATCCCAAGAGGTTCCTCCTACTAAAGTTCAAGTTCTCGAAGTACCATCCAAGGGTATAGAAGAATCAAGCCAAGATGTAGCAAGTCTAATTATGAAAGAGAAATTAAAGGTTACTTTAGGTGTTGAAACTCCATTCATTCTCCTTTCATCAAGGAAGACACATTGATGTAATTTTTATTTTTTTCTTGAGAAGTTACTTCCATTAGCATTTACAATATTTTCTTTCTTTGGTGATATCACTTAAAGAAACAATGTCAAGTTTAGTTTTTTTATTTTTTACAAAAGGTACCAAGCATGTTTAGTTTAAAAAATCTATTTAAGTAAATATTTTGCTAAAATAGTATTAAAGAGCTCATTAAAATTTATCATCCTTTGTAAGGATAACTATTTAATTGTAATCTAGTGTGTGAATACTTATCATAATGAAAAGTTGGAGCTAGTAATGCAAAATTTACTTAAGTCTATTTTAGATCTTATTTCAATTAAACTCTTATATGTGTTGTGTAATGAACTTGTCATGTTAGTTTTGGTTAGATTTGTCCACATGGTCAAATCTCTTCTCTCTTATAGCCTCTTTTACTACATCACTAGTGTATGTCTATGCATGTACCTTAGGATAAGAGAGCCAACAATATATTGCACACCCCAAAAAAGATTCATTGCACCTCCCAAAGGAGTTTTACCTAAGTAGCAAATATTGCTACAAAGATTTTACTCCAGTGTATCTTTTGAGATGTGTATATGGAATATTAAGGTAAAATCCTTGTTATAATTCATGAGTTTAAATATCTATGGGATATAACTAGTTCAAAAATAGAATGGTTAGTCCTTAAGAAGAAACTATGAAAACTTATCCAAATAGAGTATAACTTATCTCAATTAAATTATCATGTGTCACTTATATGTGACATAGTTTTGGTCACATGGTCAAAAGTATCATGTTTAAATTTTCTTTTAATAATTAGGACTAATAAACACCTTCTTTGTACATGCCATTTTTAAGGCCTTTTTAGAAACTAAGTATAGGATTAATATTATAATGATAAGATAATTTTTGCAACTAATTACAAGAATCTATTGTTAGTATCTCAAGTATACTTATAATTAGCGATAAAAAGTAGTATAAAAAAATAACTTTATTAGAATAGATTTTACTTCAAAGAAATCATCATATATATTTTTTTCACCTCATGATATTACTCTTGGTTAGATTTGTCCACATGGTCAAATGTCTCTTTTCTTAAGACATCATTTATTAAGTAGTACATATGTATGTATTTGTCAATGTGAAGTTAAATTGCTTTAGTGTTCTATGTCAGTTTATAGCTCAAACATTAAGTAGAATGATGAGGAAGTAAATGAATCTAATGTGCTTCTTTTTTTAATTTGTAAGTTCAACTAAGACATCTATGGTTGGATATCTAACAGATTCAACAACAGTAGAGCACGATGACGTGATTGATGTGTCCTTGATAAGAAATGCAACACAATTATGTGTAATTTGATCTCAATGGTCTTCTTTTACAATGATACTTTGCTAAGTCTAAAAGGTTTCAAAGCTTTCAAATGGGAAAGCAATGGCTTGTTCTTCGATCAGGATGTATGATTGATGGAGGAGGAAAAAGAGAGAGTATAATTGGTGGGAGATGGGGGGGAGAGAGAGAGACCTATACTATAGGTATTTAACATAGAGGGAGAAACATGGGTGGGGATGGTGGTAGTGGAAGTAGTGGAGGTGGTGGTTGTGGAGGTGGTAATGATAGTGGCAGTGGAGGTAGCAGTAGAGGTGGTGGTGGTGGTAGTGGAGGTGGTGGTGGTGGTGGAGATGGTGGTGGTAGTGTGGGGGACAGTGGTAGTGCTTGATATATGCCTAAGAGAAGAGGAGGAATAAGTGGACTATGTGGAATAAGAAATGGAGGTTGTCTAGAAAAGCTCACTCAAAAAACTTGCTTCTCACATACACTCTTCCCAAAGCCAAAGTTATAAATAATATACAAAATGGATATATCAATACAACCGGGCTATGAGGATTCGATAGCCAGAGGAGGTATGTTTTTCTTACTTTCCTATTAAAAGTATAGCTAATTATAACTTTTTCTCCACCATGTGTACGTAAGCAACCTTGATCTTTTGTGTGTGTAGGCGAATCCGGATGTGGAGCATAGCGAGGAGGGGGATAGTGACGCTAGTAGCCATGGTGGTGCTAGCGAAGATGTTTCTTCTTTAGATTCGTAGAGGAGCACCATACCTCCTCTATGGCCTTGTTTTCTTGTATATATATTATCCATCTTTGAGCCTACTGCTTGCGGCCACGCTTTAGGTCGCAAGCACTTAAAATCCCCATGTAAATGCTTTTGATCTATAATGAATACATGGACTTTTATTTTCAATTCTCGTGCTTTTAGATCCATTGTCTTTTTCCCAAATGCACAATCTGATGTATGGGAGGGGGAAAAAAAACCAGAGAGCAAAGCAACCACATGCTCTCTGGTTTTTTTTTTCCAGTTCTATTTTGCGCGTCTATCCGCGCGTCTAAATTGTAGAAAACGCGCATTTATAAGCGCGTCTAAAATGCAAAGTACACATGCTTATACACCCGCTACATAATTCAAATTTAAAAAAGAAATTAAATATCTTTTTTAAAAAAATGAGATTTTTTGTTTTCTGTTCGCGTCTATGGGCGCTTGTAAAAGCGCGTCTACGCGCATGTCTATATGCCCATCTAATTTGCTAGGTAGACGCACTGTAGATGCACAAAATAAATTAAATAAATAACAATTTTGATTTTTTTATGCGCTTGTATTTTCGCGTGTATATGTGCATCTGTTGTGCGTCTATTTCTGCGTGTAAATTCCTTAATACATGCGATTATAGACGTAAATTTGTAGACACGCAAATAGATGGGCGGATAGACGCGTCCATAAGATTTTCTCTATATTCAAAAATCATGTCTAAAAGTGCGTCTAAGAGGCCTTTTTGTTGTAGTGAGAGAAAGACTAGATTTAGCGAGAGAAAGACATGAAAGAAGGGGAAGCCATAGAAGCTGTGAGCAAGATGGGAGAGAAAGACTGTAATTGTATTAATGTATCAAAAAGATGTGAAAATTTACATCTCCTCCCCTTTTATACCAATATCAGTGTGACATGGCATAATATCAATGTTATTTACACTAATTTGTTATTCCCAGCTTCTTACAATATTAGTTTCTCTTGCATTAGCCATATGCTACTAGTTCAAGACAATGCAATGTCTTTTTAGCTATGCAACAACATTACCTTCAAGCAATCTCAATGACCCTATTACAATTTACTAGTTGTAGTTGTAAATAGCATCAACTACTTAAGACAAAAACCAACTATATTTGCCAGAATCAATGGTAGTGTAACCAAGCTCCAAGATAACAAATGGAATTCACTTCTATAGCTTAAAAACTCCCGTAAATATCTTCATACATGTACATGACAACCAAAGATTCAATACATCCATTGGAAATACTCAATTGGTATCAAACCGCTTTATGGATGAACTATTTAGATGAGTGTTGGCTATAAACTCTATTATAGCAGTAAAATAACAATTTAATTGAGTGCAACGTAGACCCAAATTAGCTCAAAAACGTCTCAAGATTTCACCACAATATCCAACATCAAAACATGTCCACACGAGCACCAATAGATATATAGAACTCATGCAAACATAAAGGAGATCCTTGATAAGAATAGTAACCACCATAAATTGAGCAAAAAATGCCAAGGCATTACACATTTCAATATAGAAGAATCCAGAGCATGTAAAGAATAAATTAGTCATCACTGTCAAGCATGAATCAATATCTTCAGCTCTCAACCAGTGAGGTTAAGCAACAAAATATCACATAGGAGCCCCAATACATCAATTCTTATTACCATCCATAAGAATTCTTAAGCATTTACAAAACATTTTATTGATATCTTAGGCCAAAATGAGAGTTCTTTTCACGGCAGTGAACAACCAATTTGCACAGGTCTATGTGGAATATCTCAAAATTCATGCAAAATTTGGAAAATATTTCTTCTGCAAAGTTGTAGACCACATCAAAATGATTAGGGATCATGGTTGTTCCTCCAAATTCCATTTTTGCAACAAGATATGGCTTCTACAAAAAAAATGACTGTTGGAGGGTTTCTCACAAACTAAAGATCAAGTCTAGCTCTAGAACTCTAGCTCCTGCAAACTCGTTCTCTAATACTATGTTGAAAGAGAGGTGAAGAGACAGACAAGAATGGGATTCATAAATCGAGAGAAATGTACTCTTTCTTCTTATATTATTCATTCATTGTGTAACACACAAAACATTCTACATCTAAGTCACATATACAATGTATGCAAATAGGTCACCAACTAACAAGACATCTCAAATCTGATTGACTCATTATTATACTTCACATGATTGATAACATCTAGCTACAACTATATTAAGTACAGTTAGTGTCATTACCACACTGATGAGCTTGATTTTCAACAAAATCAGGCGATTAGGATCGAATAAGAGTAGGAATGATCACAACCAAGAATGAGGCTATTCTTGAACGAATGTAGGGAAAAATCTAAGGTGCTTTAAAAAATCACTCAAGGATGGATATTTCATAGATGATGTGGAGCATGTGAAAAAATAAACTTTCTTGGAAAGGCCTTTGGGGGGTGAAGGGGGGGTTCACTATACATATATCCTCTATATCACATGCATTCAAGGCCTATTTATAAATCCTTATCTATGAATTTTTCTTGAAATAAAACATAACCATTTTCTATTCAATCTATGAGTAACTCCTCTATATGACACACATCTATATGTTTAAAAATGTATAAAAGTGGTCTTTTTTAAATACCTTATTTTGAACTCATGTGATACATATTTTGTGCACTAAGAATATACTTTCCAAGGTGATTCCTCAACTCCAATTAAAGGGATATATGCCATGGAAATGGTTTATTTATGGATATATAGTGATTGCTTTAAAGCTAGAGGCGATGAAACTACTTCACATATACTTACATTACACCACAAGTAGAAATGGATGCTAAATAGAGAGAAAATAAAAAAGTATATACATGATTATGGAGTGATCCTAAGTATGTTTTTGGGGGCTAGAATAATTTGAGCATATTGCACAAGAAATGTGGGAGAAGTTGATCCTACTTTATGATTGAGTGGAAATTGCAAGCTATGGTATGCCTCAAAGGTATTATGGATTAACTATATCATTTGGTCCAAGTGATTCTATGGATTTCTTGGAGAAGAATACATATGGATACATGATATTTTAGAAACATGAACTTTTGTTTCCATATGATCTAGGAGGTGGCAATTGGGTTGGTTGCTATTCCTTGCAGTCTACCAAGTAGAATCTCAATGTCATTGCGCCTTGAGAGAGAAGATTTTTTGTATAACAGAGTAGCTTATATTGGTGAAAGGACTTAGGGTTTTTTATCCTTTATATGAGTGTATGTTTATATGCATGATATTTTGTGAAAGAGGAGGATTCCATGATCCTCATGACATATGATAGTTTACCTTCTAGTTGTTTGATCCAAGAGGTGTGAGATTGCTTGTATGGTTGGATATTGGGGAGATTAATATATGGCCTTCTAATCTAGGTGCATTTGAGTAATGTGGCACATGTTGAAGAATATGAAATTTTAGAGGGGCTAAATGTCATATGATTTTGAAAACAATACATGAAAGCTCTACTATCAAGCATATGTGGAAGGTATATCAAGCTTAAATGAACTTGACCTTCCTTCATGCACACAACTTTTGGATTATTATTTTCTGGTAGGAACTAAATGCTCATTCTTTGTTTATAAATACTACAAGTCTCTAATTCGCAAACTAAGGTTGAACCATTCTAAGAGTGAAGGGGAAGGGGGGACAAATTGCATGATTGTAGGGGTAGTAGGACAAGCATGGACAAGAGAAAAAGAGGGCAACAAACAATTCACAAATAGAAGGGGAGATCAATGTGATTTTTTAGGTGCTCTACTATCACAAACTACTAGAGAAGACATGGCATAAACATGGACAACAAGCTCGTTATGAGTGGGCTAAAGTACAAGGATTAAAATAGGTATATGCAAGGTTTTTCTAAATTAAGAGAAGAAAGAGTGAATGACTTGAAATTAGAGGATTGAATTGCATCATAAGAGGGCTAATTTACTTCATGACAATGGGGAACTAAGGGATGAAGAGAAGAAGATTAGCACAACTAATCTGAGATATGCATTACTAAATAAAGGGGATGAACTCTCATATATAGGAGATATCTAGGGGTGTACTCTTATAATCAAGATTAGGATGAAATAAAGGAAGATAAGATTGGCTAGAAACAAGGTAGATATAAAGACATATTTGAGCCTACTTTCTAAAATATTTATGGCTACTTGTTAACAAGTTTTCCAAACTCATCTTTGGCAAAAAATAGGGCTAAGATATTATAAATAAGAGTAGCCTAAAAATTGTTCTTTAAAAAAATGCATAGCTATTCTTAATCCAGAGGATTAGTCTAGGGTTGAACTAAAACAAAGTAGTCCACTAATGTTTCGAATCAAAATAAGGATGTAACTAGTTGATCAAGATGGTTGTTTTTTTAACTAATATAGGGCAAACAAGAGAGTATAGTTAGTATAAGAAGGGCTAATCATCATTGGCAAGAACAAGACTATTCTCAAATAGTAGATACAATTGATATTATCTTCAAACACTTTGGGCTGATCATAATCAATTAGGTTGTTTATAGCTTGGAATTTTACTACACATAAGTCTTGAAATATGAAACTTATACTTATTTGTATTAGGTGCATACTCTTCTTTGAATTACAAGGTTGTTATTTATATGCTTTCAATGTATTTGTCGATTGTAGCGAATGAAAACCCTCTTCTCTTCTCTTCTTCAAATAATGAAATTCATCTCTTCTTAAGAAGAACTATCATACTTTGAAACTAGATGCATTCTTGGAAATACATGCAAAGCCTCTTGACACCATGCACGTAAACATATATGTGAGAGAAAAAATAGAGGGAGGGGGGAGGGAAGCTTGAAAATTTGATAAGAAATATAGAGAAGCATAAAAGAAAGAAGAGAGTAAATTTTTTAGAATATCAAGCTCAAAGTATGTGTGACCGACATTAGTCTTGTCCAGTTGTATCAGCAAGTGTGGGACATTAAATAAGTCGGTGGTCTTAGACCTAGTGTGAATGGTCCTACAGACCTTAGTACTATTGTATACACTTACTCTTTGTGTGTGGTTATGATAGAATGAATGGATGAAGAAGATGAGATCATGCTTGCTCCTTACTCTATGACTCTCTCTCTCTGAATCTCAACATGGTATCAGAGAACCCATGACTGGGCTCTATGGAGAATAGCATTATGGAAGAAGACCTAGAGATTGAAGGAAAAGGACTTGCTGTGTAGAAGGACTGACTATCATTGTTTCCACAAAGAGGTATGGATTGAATGCATCTTCAGTATACTTGAAGGAGAGTGTGTCAGGACTTGTCTGGAGCCTTGTAAAGGCTTGGTTGGTAATCATTGAGTGGATCTATAGTGAAGTGGTCATCAGTGTGAAGTAGGAGAAGCTCAGAACAGTCCATGCAAACTGCGCCAGTTTGCTGATCTGCATATGCTGGCTAAGTAAGCACATTAGAATGGAATGGAGCACTTAAATGCTTGTTGAATCATCACTGGAAGATGGTTTATTGTCCTTGAATGCTAACCCATGATGTAGATCTCATTTATGAGCTGTGACAGTTGATCACAGATCTGAAAATAGTGAAGACCTACTATAATCTGTGAGTATACAGCATACACTTGATTCTACTCAAGAGCCTTGAGCTCCTTGGCATGCTCAGGAGAACTTGTTGAAGCATACACATGCTCTGGGAACCATATGCATTGTCTGACATGGTTGTGGACTCAAGTTATTGACTGAAATGCTCAATTTTGGGAAGCTAATGACAGGCTAAAAACTTTCATAAAAGTGTTAATAATATATACTCATTGGCCTTGAAGAAGTACATGCCTTCTGGTACCTACAAGGAGTAGTATGGTACGGGATATGAATGTTGAATGCTATGTGCATTGATATGAGCATTGGAAGCTCTTAAAAACTAAAGTCTGAATCTAGAAACAAATGTATTCATAGGGTATTGGCTGGTCATAAACAGTGAATGCATTATATGACATTGCCTCATATAGATAGAGTGTCTACGGATGCTTGTTTGGTCATGTATTGACCTGTACACACAGTGGCATATGTATGAAATGGTTTGAGGATCTCCTGGGCTGAAATACATCTTGGTTTGATAGTTTATTGGCTGTATACAATCTATGAGCAGATTTATGTCACTTGTACTTGCTAGTCATGTACTGTTTTGTGCCCGTATGGTCATGCTTGAACTGCTACATGTACTATCAGCTGTCTATGAAGGTTTGGGACATGTATGACATGTATATGACTCAATTTTGGCTTTGAATAAGCTGCTGGTCACTAACAGTTTATAGTTTTGAGACTGTATGTATTTATCCTGGTAGTGAGGTTGCAGGAGGTTAAGATGAAGCAACTCCAAAGCATATGTCTTGACTGGTATACTTATAAGTTAGACCACTGATTTGTGGACTATTTTGAGCTCTCATTGGGCTGAAATATTCTGGTTTTTTACTGCAATTAATTGTAGAAAACTGTCATAAAAAGTTGAGGATTGAACTTGGTCAGTCATACTTGTTGGCTTGTAGGAAGTCAGGCAGTGACTAAATAGTGTCCTGGTACAACATGGAAAATGCAGAAAGGACTGACAACATAACCCAGATAGTGGGGGAAAAGCTTCACAGTAACAATTATGAAATATGGAAGTTTCGCATGGAGAACTTCTTAAAGGGAAAGGCTATTGGGAGTTGGTGACTGGAGCAGAAGCTGAACATGAGCTCCCAGATCAACCTACGGCTGATCAGAGATGATTACACCGAGCTTGGATAGAAAGAGCTCGTAGAGTCTTGCACTGGCTCTCTTTATGTATCTCAGATGCCATGGTAATGCAGATAATGAACTGCAGCTCTCCTAAGGATGCATGGGACATTTTGGTCAAGTATTATGGCACAACCACAAGTGCCATGAAGATACAGTTGAAGCAGAAGTTCAACAACATGGAGAGGAAGAGCAGATCTATACAGGATTATGTCACGGAGGTTAAAACCATTGCGGATCAGTTGGCATCTGTTGGTTCACAGGTTGAAGATGAAGACATGGTTGATGTGACCTTGAATGGCTTGGGGTCTGAGTATAAGTCTTTTGACACTTCTGTGTTTGTGCAGGCTGAAATGCCTGATTTCAATGAGCTGGTTGCATTGCTTATCCATGAAGAGGTTAAGATTGGTTTGGCTGCAGGATCTAGCAGTTCTAAAAACAAGGATGCAGTTTTCTATTCCAATCAATATGGCCGTGGAAATCATGGTAGAGGCTATGGACTTAGCAGAGGAGGCCAGAAAAATGCATCCTATGGCAATAACAACCAGCAGGTATCAAATGCAAGAAGTGGTGGAAACTTTAGAGGCAGGGGGAGATCTAGCCCTAGAGGTAGAGGCTCCTGGCAACAGCAGCATCCATCTGACAATCTGAACAAGGATAAGGATTGTCATTACTACGGTAAGTATGGGCATATTGCCAAGGACTGCTGGAAGAAGCAGGGCAATCAAAAAGACAAACAACATGGGCATTTTGCTACATCTAGTCAGGCAGATGATACTTCAGAAGATAGATTGTTTGCCATGCAGTATGTAAAAGACAGAGTTGCTGAAAAATGCACTGATGATGCAGTTTGGTATATTGATTCAGGGGCATCGAACCATATGACTCGTCATGGTGATTGGTTCACTGATATGGTGGCTGAAAAAAATGGCTATGTTTGTTCAGGTGATGACATGCAGCATAGCATTAAGCATAAAGGCAAAGTGCCTCTTGTGGTTCATGATGACAAAAAAGAAAAATTTGCATGATGTATTGCATGTTCCTTCGATTACGAAGAACCTACTGTTTATTGGTCGGAGCAGAACTTGCAGGTTAGATTCAACGTGTCATGAGGTGGGATCTTTTGTTGTGAAGAAAATCCCTCACTTTTGTGCATCCCCAATCATCCGAAAATCGTTGACCCTCAGGATTTGGGTACCTCCTATGGATTGCCCTTAACACCTCCTACCACAAGCTACTTTTCTGATTTTTGAAGTAGACGAAATAATCTTTATATGTCGCATGCACGACACTCCTCATGTACTCCATTACATCCTTTCCTTCATCATCATGAAAGATGCCACCAGTATCTATAACTCTATAGTACTGGCGTACAGGCTCCTCTACGTGATCTACTGGTGAGGGTGATCGCTCGCCACCTCCTAGGAAACCCCCACACAAGACTTGTCCTCCCCCTCGACTCTCCCTCCTCCCTCTCTGTCGACTACCCTCTGCCTCGCTGGATGCACGTGCTTTTGCAGATGCACGTGCGTCGGCTGACGCTTGTGCTTGAGTCGATGCATGTACAGGTGCTGCACGTGGAGTACCTGCAATTGGAGTTTGGGAAGTAGTGCCAGGCAAAGACATCAAAGGCATTCCAGACATGATGTTGAACACCTCGTCGACTGTGGGAGAGCGGCCAAGGTGTCTGGTCATCTCTCCCATGAAGTCTTCCCTACTAGGAAAAACTCCAAAAAATGCATTGACCCCCCTGGCGAACAAGCCCAATGTATCATTCATGCGATCCAAATCCGGGTCATTGATAGATGAACCAAGATGCGACATCCGCAAAAAAAACACAGGAAAAAGACAAATTTGTTTGCATACAAAAAATCATATATTACCTTCATCCACACCTAAACATTTTCAAAGAGCCATAATCCTTGATCCAATCCAACATTAATTATGAAAAATCATTCAGTGAGCCTAGAATCATTATGTAAGAGAAGGCTTTTAACACCATATTGGGGAATATGGGAATTTCCCATAAGTTTGGGACACGTGGTCAAATCTTTGGATTTGTCATAACTTGAACACTATAACTCCAAATTGAGCGGTCTATAACTCAATAGATTCCATTTTTCAAGCACTTTCCAATGATAGGTCACATCATATTGTTTTGAGAAACTTATGGGCATGTTATCCAAGTGCCACTTTTTTAGTATTCAAAAAATAGGAATTGGGAGATTCCCAAACTCACTAATATTGTGTTTTTTGATGCTCACACATTTTCATTTTCTTCAAGTGTATTTTGCAAGCACTTACTAAGGTCCATTTAAGTGAAATAAAGGTGTGGAAATCCCATAGAAAAAATACATGGATGCTCATGGCACTTAAAAGTGCTAATAATCTAGCTTTCTTTAGACATTGAGCATAAAACTTAAGTACTAATGCTTCTTTATGGTATCGAAGGTATAATGCTACCTAATTCACTATGTTGGAAGGCTAAAGCTTCTAAAAATTTTATCATGAATCAAGAAATTTTATAAACACAAACATGGGATTGGTCACATTCATCATTGCAAAAATATATTGTTTAGGCAATGAAAATTATTTTTTATCAGAGCTGGCTGGCGCGTGTATAACCGTGTCTAAAATGCAGGATAGACACACTCTCAGACGCGTCACTAAAGTCAACCCTTTGTTCAGAGCGCGTGTATATCCGCATCTGAGATATAGTATAGACGCGCTATTAGATGCGATTTCTAGGTCAATGCTTCTGGCGCGGGCGTGTATCCTTACGTGTCGACTGCAGAATACACGCGCCTGAAGACGCGACCTTGAAGTCAAAGCTCCTGGGCTGGGCGCGTGTATTCGCGCGTTCCATATGTAGGATACACGCGCCTGGAGACACGAATCTGAAGTCAAAGCCTCTTCTGTGCAAAGCGCGTGTATTCTCGTATCTCCAACACAGAATACACGTACTCTGAGACACGGCCTCAGACGCAATGAGAGAAAAAATTGCTTCGCGTCTATCCCTACGTCTGTACTGAAATGTAGACGCGCTGGCAAACGCGCTCAGTCGGCTGATTTCGGTCCGGCGACCGCCATTCATGATTTCTTTTTGCTATACAAAATGCAATCATAAATCCTAATACACACACACACACACACACACACACACACACACAGAAAGTGGACTCACCTTGGGTGTTTGGTGTGGCGGGTGGTGGCACTTCTTTCTTCTCCTTCTTCCTCTCCTTGGTGAGTTACTCTCCTTTGATGCTTGCTTGCTGCTTGTTGTCTCTTCCCTTTGCTTCTTCTTCCTCTTGTTCTCCTCTCTCTTGTTCTCTCTTTCTTCCTCTCCTTGGCTTTCCTTTTTCCCCTCTTGTGTGTTTGAAATGAAAGAAGAGGTGAGTCATGAGGAGGTGAGGCATGAAGAGACTAGATGAGGCATGAAGAAACTGCATGTCGGCTAAACTCGAGCTTCAAAACCGCAAAAAACGCAGGAAAGGAAAGGCGCAGTTTGAAAAGAAATGATTTAAGTATCTTTTGAATTTTGACGTATGTATCTATTTTGGCGTGTATATGCGCATCTAAGTTTATGTAAACACGCGTATAGACGCGAACTTAAATGCGCAAATAGATGCTAATTTAGACGCATACGTAAATGCAAATATAGATGTGCATTTAGGTTTTATCATAATTTTTTATTTTTAAGATAAGTTTTGATAGTGAATTCATATCATAAGTTTTAATATATTTATGATGAGTTTTGTATATTTAAAATTGAGATCTTAGAATAATTAATACGCGAGCTTGAAGTTTTTATATAAACATATGAATACCAAATATTTTGATGTTGTCATGAATTAGGTTTAATCATGTCGTCATCATTACCTAGTTGTTGATGAGACAACGAGCACATCCTCAAGTGAGGATGAAACATTACGTCTTCATAATCGAGATGCATGGCTATGACGAAAAATTAAATGCATGTGTGATCATTGTCGAGGGTGTATTTTTTGAGCACATCGAGTTGCAATGTCACACCTCAGCATGTATGGAGAATGAGACCGAGAAAAATCACCGGTATTCATTGTTTTTTTTTAACACTAAGATTGCTAGTCTATGTTACTCAATATATATCAACGTACATGAAACTCCCTTTTGTGGTTGAGCAGGATGCGGTGCCACATCCTCAGATGCTCCCTCCCAGGCGTCGAGAGGCTGCAAAATGTCGATGCGAGGAGGCATAGTCTTCAAGAAGAGTGGAGACTGACGACCATGATAGTAGGCGTCATGAAATGCCCCATCAAGTTGTAGAGGATGAGATTTTGGACAACATGGTACACCATCTATTTTCGCAACCGATTCAGGAAGAAGGTCACTCTACAAAGCCAGATGATCCACTATACGTAGCGTCATCTACTCTGTTGTATGAAGGTTGTACGTACTCCATTCTTCCTGCATCCCTCGAGATACTTAACTTGCAAACAATTTATGGATGGAGTAATGTCAGTTTGGATGCGTTATTGAAGTAGGTATCAATTCAGTTTGGCTTATGAATCATAATATTAATTGTTCTATTTTGAAATCAGACAGAAATATATGTTGGTGGTTTTTTAACTCACTTTTAAAAATATATGTAGGTTATTATCACAAATGCTTCCAAAAGCAAATAAATTTTCGACTAAGAGAGAGCAAGCAAGACATTACTTGACATCTCTGGGAGGCCTCGATTATGTCAAGATCCATGCATGTGTCAATGATTGTGTCTTATTTCGTGGGATTCATGAGTTCGCACGAGAGTGTCTTGTTTGTGGCGAATCAAGATACGAAGTGGAGATGAAGTCAATGGATGTGCCTCGTAAGGTTTTGCGACATTTTCTGATTGTTCCACGTATAAAACTTATGTTCAAGTGTAAGTCTATTGGAAAGCTCATGTCATGGCATGCTGGTCATCGTTCAAGTGATGGAAAATGGAGGATCCCTGCAAACACACTGGCATGACAACATATAGATAATTTGTGGCCCATTTTCAAAGAAAAGCCAAGAAATTTGAGATTTGGTTTAGGTATGGATGGAATCAATCCATTTGGCATCAAAAGCACATCATATAGTGTATGGCCAATGGTATTGGTGAACTATAATATTCCTCCATCCATGGCAATTAAAAAGGGACATGTAATGTTGTCCCTTTTGATTCCTGGAAAGCACAAGGTAAAAAACATGGACATTTACTTAGAGCCTTTGATTGAAGAGTTAGAAATGTTATGGGAAGGTATTGAGGTGCAAGATACAAGCGCATCTGCATCCTCTAGAGATTTCACATTGAAGGCCATATTGTTGTGGACCATGCATGACTTTCCAGGATACGGAGAGTGTTCAGGTACATGTATATAACTCTATATTTGAAATTCAAGACTTGAATCAATTGCATTTTATTAATTCACTTGTTTGTTCAGGTTTAACTACATCGAGATATCATGCATGTCCTATTTGTGGTCCCTCTCTAGTTTCCTCTAGGCCAGCACATTTAAAGAAGGTTATCTACGACAATCATCATCGATTTCTTCCTATTGACCATGCCAAATATGTTCTCCCTACTAATGGAATGACTCCACAATCTCTAACCATTTTAGATTGGAAGGAGAGATGGATTAATGCCGACGGCCACCCTCCACTCGGCATGAGTCGGTAAGAAGTGCATTTCTCTCGATTAACTTTAAAGTATTTAGCATGATGAATTGTTTACATAATATATTGTTTATTTGTTAGGTTCTCTATATTTTTTCGTCTTTCATACTGGACTGAACTCAAGATCAATCACTTGTTGGACCCCATGCACATATTCAAAAATGTTGTATCTATATTATGGGATCACTTGATAGGGGCTCGTGATTTAATCAATGTAAGGGAGGATTTACGTAACATTGGTCGCATGAGACGAGCTTGGCTACGCATTGGACCCAGAGGAAAGATTGAGCTACCCCATGCACCTTGGATGTTGTCAAAGAACGAGGAAAAAATAGTGAAGGAACAAATATGTAGCTTTCGAACACCCACAGGATGTATGAGATGTCTCAAGGGAGTCTTCATAAAGAAAAAGAAAAGAGGTGTGGAGCAACTATCTGGTTTGAAGTCCCACGATTGGCACAAAATGATTCAAGTAAGGGTATCTCTAACCATGAATATAGTAATTAGTGGAGTAACTATGTGTAAACTTTGGGGTATGATGACTTTTTCCTCAACTAATCATTTGATCTATGAATATTGTTTACATTCAGTTCGTACTTCCTACTAGCATATCCCATTGTGTATCCAAAGATGTACGTGATATCATTTACAAGATGGAAGTGTGTATACATTGTATTTTTTCATTATATATCTTTGAATTTCTACAAAAAATAAACAATTCTCAAATACATCTTGAAAAATACGGGAGCTTGAAGGAAATTGATCCAAAAACATTGCAAGATGCTCGAGTATTATCTGTTGAGATGGTTTGTTTGGTGGAGGAAATTTTTCCTCGATCCATTTTGACTACTCAATTACATTTACTCGTACATTTGATTGATGAGATCGCACTTTGTGGGGCAGTTCATGCAAGGTGGATATTTTTTCTTGAGCACTTCATGAAAACCTTGAAAGATTTTGTGAGGCAAAAAGCATGGCCTGAGGGAAGTATGGCTGAGGGTTGGTTAGTGCAATCATCGCTTGTTTATATCTCTGAATATCTTGCTGAAGTGGACCCCTCTCAACCACGGCTATGGGAAGATGATGAAGACTTGAGGATGACCTCTATAATACCTCAAGGAAAAGGAATGAGTAAAGTGCTAACAAAAGAATAACTTGGTAAGTTAAATAGTTTTTGTGTGCTCAATAGTGATGTAATGAGCAAATGGGTGACACTATATAATGAAGCAAGGGCAAGAAGAAAAGCGAAAGACAAGCATTTCGCACCAGATATGGATGTAATGTCTCATTTCCAGATCATCTAAATGCGCTCCCACGTCATATTGATATAGATTGGTTACATGACGAAATGGAGAGAATGAAAAAAGAGGAGGAAATTAATAAATCTCAAGAAGAGTGGGAATACACACGAGGTTGCTTATCAAAGGTGAGACATACTATCAATTAATTTGTTTCTATAAGTTATACTTTATATAAATAATTGAGATGTTTGATCTTAATCTTTTACTACTAGTGCACATTATTCCATGCTATTTGGTGTGAGGCTAAACATCTTTGAACTCAACATATAGATGAAAAGAGAAATACCCAAGATTGTGGAGTCCTTGCTCACTTCGAGGATGCCAATGGTACCATGGAAGGTTATTGTGGCTTGATGATACCAGGAGGCATATTTCACGATGGATTCCGTGCCACGGTGGATTCCATGAGTTTTTACGGTGGATTCCGTAAACTTTGTTGACCGGGGCTCATACACAAAGTGGATTCTTTGTGCGAGAAGTTGATGGGGACCCCTATCCTTTTCGGACGTTTCATTAATTTAGTGTGTACATGGGTGATTCCATAGTGGGTGATTCCGCAAAATACATATTAAATTAATAAATATTTATGAGTTTAGAGTGTGCACTCGTGATAAATTAAGGTTAGGATTGATTTCTAACCAGTTGATTTATTTATGTAGCTGAAGACTGCTAGGTATTCACTTTTGTCGGTTTAATAGTATTATTTTACTACGATTGTGAATGCTTCAGTTGATGTGTAGAGACAGCAGGAGTGGCGGAGGAAAGCATTGGAGGATAGCGTGTATTCGAGTTATCACTTATATTTTGACGGGCGCATACCTTAGGCATGGCACCTATATTTTGTCACGCCTATTTATTAAGGCGTTGGATATTTATTTATTATTTTGTATGCGCATGGGCGCACGATTATGATATTTGTATTTGGACATTGTATTGGGTATGCTTGACTCTTTGGGCGCTTGCCCATTAGCTTTATTTCTATTTTGTGCTAAAGCAAACTCAAAAGCCAAAAGCGTGATATTTTGTACTTTGGGCTATTATTTGAGCTTAAAGATGATTAATACATAAAATACATGCTTTGTGGAGCACTCACATAAGGCATGGGGGAAGATTGCACCTAATTGGTCTCTTATTCATATCGTGTATGCTTTCTACCTTGAGTTTTGTGCAAAAAGTAGAGTTCTTTTGTTCTTGGGGATCTTTCGGCGTTCAGTACGTGAGCATACAGCATCTGATCTATGCATCAATGGTATCAGAGCGAAGCTGAGATCGAGAGCTTCCAATCGCTACCCATCTTGTGCGAAGGCGGAGCTCCTGGAATGATCGAGCTATACTGTCATGCTCATCGCGAACGGTCGATACAGGTGGATTCCTGGCGGTCAAGAACCGGTTTACAGCCTCTGATTCGCAAAGGACTGGCCTGAAACGGCGGAGGACCACGTCAACATCTCCTTCACCAAGTTGTTTTTCCACAGTCAACAAATAAGCTTCCATAACTTTCAAAGCTTAAAAGCTTAAGTCAAAAGCTTAATAAGCTTATTTAAAAGCTTAAAGCCCCAAATTTCGTCGGCATGTCCTTGCCTGGATCATCGGCGGAAAAAAACGTCCCCCCTAAAATTTGACGTGGTAACCAGATTAAGCTTCAATCTTAATCCCATAAGTCAAAGTCACACAAATCTTCAGATTCTGCAAGTCTAAATTTACTTACTCTGCAAGTCAATTAAGTCACCAGAAGTCAGAATTGACTTATGCCCAAAACTCCCATAAGGATTGTGCAGAAGTACTGAACTGCAAAGTTGTTCCCTGGAAGACTCTGTTCGCATACGCAGACTTGCTGAACCAGTTTCAGCACACGCAGAAGGTCATACGCAGATTTTACGAAGATTTTAAACCCCGCAACCACAAAAGTCGAAGATTGTGGAAGCCAAACAAAAATCTATAAGCCTTGTACACCTGATTTTGAGCTACGCTCATCCCGCTAATTGGATTTTGAGAGTGTGAGGTCTTTTGAATTTTTACAGGATGACGGAACAAAATATGGATGATTTAATGGCTGAAGGCGATCTTCCTAAACCTACGGTGGAACAAAAGTTGGATTTAATTATGATGCAGTTGGACGAAAAACGAAGAGCCCGGCAAGCCTTGCAAGTTCAATTGGCCAATTTACAAAAATCGACTACCGACAAAGATGGACCACAACCCGAAGATCTTATCCGACGAACCATCGATACGACTCTCGAAGCTCAATCCATCCGCAAAGAAACAAAGATAAGTAAAAAAAATTTCAAATTCCATACTTTCAATGGCACTCGAGATGGAAAAACTGTTCTTGCATTCATCAGTCAGTTTGATGATTACTTTCATGAAGAGACATACGCTAAAAAAGATAAATCAAGTGTGTCACTAATCATTTAGTGGATAGGGCATCTCTTTGATGGACCGTGGTTTGTAAGAGCATAGATTGTCCCACTACCTGGGAGAGTTTCAAGAAGAAGTTTATGCAGAATTTTCTTCCTCCAGAATTCCATGAAAAAGCCATAAAGCAATGGGACCTTCTTCAGCAAAGAGATCGTGAGCCTATTTCTCAGTACACCGAACGCTTTTGGAATGCCTTACTCCAATTACGCATGCTTAAAGACGTACCTGAAGTGACTCACAAGCGCAAGTATATGTCTGGATTACTTGGGCATTACTACGCTGAAGTCAATATGTTCAAGCCTGCAACTCTTGAAGATGCAATTTCTTTAGCTCATGATACTGAAGACAAGATTCGAGGAAGAGACAAGCGTCCACAACAGTTTCAAGCAAATGGTAACTATGGTTCTAAGCAATTCAATTCAAATTTTAGAAGTTTCAATCAAAGTCGATTTCCTTCATCATCTTTCCGTAAGTCTTGGACAAAACCACTTGCTTTGCCATCAAATACCAATCAAAACCCTAAGCCATCTTCATAGCCAAATCCTAATATTCCTAGACTTCCTGCCATTGCAAACAATGTATCTAAAGCTAAATCTATAGTGTGTTACAAATGCCATCAACCTGGACATCTAGCAGCCAATTGCCAATCGAAGAAGCCACCTGTCCATATCAACTATCTTGGAGCAATGGAAGATGAAGAACATGAGGAAATGCCTGACTTTACGGAAGATGAGGATGATATTATTACTCCTTCGGATACTTTACCAGGTATGCCAACTCCACATTCTTTGTTGACAATGAAATGTTTAGTGCATGGAAAAGAAAAGATTATTTTGCATGATGATGGTAGTACACATGATTTTATTTCTGCAAAGTTAGTGAAAGAATTGAAATTACAAACTGTTCCTACGCATTATCGCATTAAAGCAGCATTCTTAGGCACAAGGTATAATGGAACACAAGAGGTGCATGATTTAGAAATTCAAATTGGTAAATATACTGAAAGAAGGAATTTTCTAGTTGTACCATTACGGTCCAGTGATATTATCCTAGGTATGCCTTGGTGTCATCAGCATAATCCTGACATAGATTATTCCACGCATTCAATTAACATTCATTTTCAAGGAAAAAACATTACATTGTATGGTATGCATCTAATAATTTTCTACTGCTTACTCATACTCAAGCTAAACATGCATTATGTAAAATAGTAAATCTTATCCAAGTTGGGTGAATGAACTGCAAGCTAAAGAAAAACATATGCACCCTAGGCATAAAGAATTCCTTGCATAATTTAAATATTGTTTTGCTGAAGATCTACCACCTGGATTACCTCCTTCAAGTCCTGAAGACCACAAAATAGATTTAATTTATGGTACACAACCACCTTATAAAGCACCATATAGGCATAACCAGATAGAACAGAAAGAAATTCAAAATCAAGTTGAGGAATTATTAAACAGAGGATTAATTAGACCTAGTAGTTCTCCATTTGGCGCACGTGTTTTGTTGGTAAAGAAGAATAATAATACTTATCGTATGTGCATTGATTATCGTGCCCTAAATAAGATTACTGTAAAGAATAGATATGCAATTCCTAGGGTAGATGATCTTATGGATAAACTACAAGGTTCTGCCATATTTAGTAAAATAGATCTTAAATCTGGTTATCATCAGGTGAGATTAGATAAATCTGACATATTCAAGTCTGCATTTAGAACACAATTTGGTCATTATGAATTTCTAGTGATGCCTTTTGAATTGACTAACGCACCTGCTACCTTTAGTAGAATGATGAATCGCATATTTTTGAAATATCAGCATTGTGTTATAGTATTCTTTGATGATATCTTGGTATTCAGTAAAAATGAGAAAGAGCATTATGAATATCTGTCTTTGGTTTTCAAGTTGTTGAAAGATAATCAATTGTATGCTAATCCGGAAAAGAGTGAGTTCTTTCAACCAGAAATTGAATATCTAGGTCCTATTGTGTCATCAGAAGGTATTAAGGTTGACCCTAAGAAGATACAAGCAATATTGAACTGGCCTATACCCAAAAATGTGCATGAGTTACGTTCTTTTCTAGGTCTTGCTAGTTTTTACAGAAAGTTTGTGCGAAATTTTTCATTACTTGCTTTGCCTTTGACTAAACTTTTAAAGAAATGTATTGTTTATCATTGGTCAGATAATCAACAGAAATCTTTTGATTTATTGAAACATGCATTAACCCATGCTCCTGTATTACAACTACCTGATTTCAATAGATCATTCTTTTTAGTAGTTATTACTGATGCTAGCGGATCTGGAATAGGAGCCATACTTATGCAAGATAATCATCCTATAGCCTATTCTAGATGTAAACTGAAACCCTCTGAACTTAAATATTCCACATATGATAAAGAATTGTTAGCTGTTGTACAAGATTTAAGACAATGGAAACATTACTTAATGGATTCTGAGTTTATGATGAGGAGTGACCAACAAAGTATTAGACATCTCCTTAGTCAACCCCAAATATCTGACCGACATATCAAATGGGCAGTTTTTATTCAGAGTTTTCATCCCCTTATCCAATATCAACCAGGTAAAGAAAATATAGTGGCCGATGCATTAAGTAGAAGACCGCCGACCATTCATAATATTTATGTTATATCATTTGATTCTTTAATCCCTATGAAAGATACTTATCATTAGGGCATTACTTTTCATGCTGATTGGAATAAATTAATTGGAAATAACTAGATTCCTATTGATTCACTGTCTTACAATGATAGATTCATGTTTTATGAAAAGAGATTATGTGTTACAGTACCATTTAGATCTTTTGTTTTGAATGAGATTCATTGTCCTCCATATCAAGGTCATAGAGGTATCATATCTACTTTACGTACATTGACTAAAGATTTTTATTGGCCACATATGGACACTGATGTATCTAACTTTGTTTCTGAATGTTTGGTTTGTCAAAGAGTTAATAGACATCATGGTAAATAGTATGGTTTACTTATGCCTTTATCTATTCCATCAAGACCATGGGAACAGATTTCTATGGACTTTATTACTGGTTTACCTAATATTAAAGCTAACCATGATATGATTTGGACTATTGTAGACAGGTTTAGTAAACAAGCATATTTCATTCCATGTAAGAAAACTTTAATAGCATCTCAGACATCACAATTGTTTTTTAAAACTGTTTTCACTAATCATGGATTACCAAAAGTTATTATTTCTGACCGTGATTCTAGATTTTGTAATAATTTTTGGATTACTTTGTTTGCTAACCTAGAAACAAAGATTGATTTCTCATCTGCATTTCATCCTGAAACTAATGGACAAACAAAAGCCACTAACAGTACTATTTTAGATCTTTTACGTGCTTAGACTATTTCTAAACCACAGACATGGGACATACATTTACATTTACTGCAATTTGCATATAATAATACACCACACACAGCTACAAAGAAAGCACCGTTTGAAGTGATTTATGGTTATAGATTGTCTACACCTATTGCATCTTTATCAAATAGAATTCAAAGTGCTGATGATATTGCTAACATGCACGCTACTATTTTTGATGAGGTTAAAGACATGAGTGCCAAAGCCCAGCAATCATATACAAAACAAGCCAATAAGAAAAGACAGGCCATGAATTTCAAAGTTGACGACTATGTTTGGTTGAGAATAGAAAACCTAGATTACAAAGTGTAGATAAACACCCATTTGTGAAATTAGCACCTAGATTCTATTGACCATTTAAGATCATTCACAAAATCAATGACAATGCATTCAAGTTAGAACTACCACCTCATTGGAAAATTCACAACACATTCCACATTAGTTTATTACGACCCTTTAGAGGCCAATTACCTGTACACCCTGTTTATGAAAGCCCACCTTTGTTAGATGAAGAGACTGAAATACTTGAACCTGAAGCTATCATAGATACTAACTTTATGACCACTAGAACTGGCCGTAGATATTCTAGATATTTGGTCAAGTTTAAAAACCATCCTGTTGAAGAAGCCCAATGGATGCATGCTAGAGACTTAGATGCTTTCCCCACTCTGTTAGCTCCACATTGAGCTAATAGCAATTGAGGACAATTGCTATCTCACCCCAGGGGTATGATGCCAGGAGGCATATTTTACGGTGGATTCCGTGCCACGATTGATTCCATGAGGTTTTACAGTGGATTCTGTAAACTTTGTTGACCGGGGCTCATACACAAAGTGGATTCTTTGTGCGAGAAGTTGATGGGGACGCCTATCCTTTTCAGGCGTTTCATTAATTTAGTGTGTACGTGCGTGATTCCATAGCGGGTGATTCTGCAAAATACATATTAAATTAATAAACATTTATGAGTTTAGAGTGCGCACTCGTGATAAATTAAGGTTAGGATTGATTTCTAACCAGTTGATTTATTTATGTAGTTGAAGACTGCTAGGTATTCACTTTTGTCGATTTAATTGTATTGTTTTATTAATGATTGTGAATGCTTCAGTTGATGTGTAGAGACAGCAACAGTGGCATAAGAAAGCATTGGAGGATAGCTTGTATTCGAGTTATCACTTATATTTTGATGGGCGCATACCTTAGGCATGGCGCCTATATTTTGTCGCGCCTATTTATTAAGGTGTTGGATATTTATTTATTATTTTGTATGCGCATGGGCACACGATTATGATATTTGTCTTTGGACATTGTATTGGGTATGCCTGACTCTTTGGGCAGCTTTATTTCTATTTTGTGCTAAAGCAAACTCAAAAGCCAAAAGCGTGCTATTTTGTAATTTGGGCTATTATTTGAGCTTGATGACGATTAATACATAAAATACATGCTTTGTGGAGCACTCACACAAGGCATGGGGGGAGATTGCATCCAATTGGTCTCTTGTTCATGTCGTGCATGCTTTCTACCTTGAGTTTTGTGCAAAAAGTAGAGTTCTTTTGTTCTTGGGGACCTTCCGACGTTCCCTACGCAAGCATATAGCATCCGATCTGTGCACCACTTGATCCAAGATATTCTGAAGCTTAACTTCACACGATTCTTTATATATGTACTGGATGCGAAGTGGTTTAAAGAAGTGGTAACAAATGGTGAGCATTGCACAATCAGACGTCATCCAAGTGGTTTTGTAATCATTGACTCTACAAAATTTCACCAAAACAAGAATGACACATTAATACTACCTCAACAATGCGAGCATGTATATATGCAAAAGCTAATTTTTTTATATGTATACATGTGATACATATACACAATATAATAAGTATTTAAGTTTCTTGCTTTTTTTTTTCAAATACAGGTTGTGTATCATCCAATGGTAAACAATAACCGATGGTGGTATATCATCCCTATATCTAATCGTTCAAAACCAATATATGGTAATATTACCGACATAGAGATAGTAGATGACAATCCAACAATTAATGATGATGTACATGATGACACCATAATGGATGATATGCGTGATATAGTACAAGATGAACCTCGCGAGGATGTTCAAGGAAACGCAGAAGAAGACAATAATGTGATTGTCGATGATATTGATGAAGTTATTGAGCAATATAGCAACACATCTAATAGTGGGATAGACTTATTTGTTTCGTTACCTCTTGGTAACATAGACCTAGAAGTAGATAGTTTAGCGAGGGCTGATCTCATTGAAGATGAGATGGATCATTCACTATAACATACTTAATTTGCTTAATGATTCAATGTGTATTCTTAATTCTATGGTTTTTATCATGTGCACACGTGCATACTCAATAATCAATAGTCAAGTTTAAAGCTAAATTGAATTTTTTCATAATAAGAAGGAAGTATTATTTATCATCTTCAAGTAGAGAAATTATGAGATACATATTGCAATACTTGCTACTAATTGTATAATAAGGTTTCTGTCGCTTGCCGCTAATTACTTATATCAGGCTTGTCAACTGGAGGAACTGCCATTCATTAGAAAGCAATGCAAAAATAATTGTTAACTCTGGTTTTATTTATTCAATGACTCAATGTGTATTCTTAATTCTATGGTTTTTATCATGCGCACACGTGCATACTCAAGAATCAATTTCAGGTGGTTAAATAATTATTAACCTTGGTTTTTTTATTATATTAAGTCCAATTTCAGGTGGTTAAATAATTACGCGTCTGAAGGTGCATCTATATTAGCGTTTATTTACACATGTATATAGACGCAAAATTCGTGTATATTTACACGCTCTTTTACATGCACATATAGATGAAATGATAGACGTGCCTGACTTTGCGCATCTAGCATGCAGGTCGATGCATCGTTTCTGTTGTAGTGTCTCCTCGTCACTCCTCTTCTCTCTCTTCCTGCAGTCTTTCTCTCTCTTCTACAGTCTTCTCTCTCCTCTTTCTCTCTCCCTAGTTCTCTCTGTGACAAGTGGTATCAGAACATTGGTCTTTGATCCATTCTTTTCTTCTATTTTCAGTCCGATTTTTCCTCTATCAAAATCAATTTCAGACAAAATCTATACAAGACAGCCACTAGTGGAGTGCTGCAGATTATCTACATTTAGTAAAAGACTACATCTAGAGATATCCAAGGTCAGATATAGAGGAGAATGGCTTAAATGATAGGTCATCATCAAATTTCATGCAAAATTGGAGGTAATTAGGGTAAAGAAGAGTTAATCGGGCTTAGTTTGGGAACAAACTGTGGTTACTTTGAAAAGAGGGAGTTCTCTTTCCCCTTTCTTGGAGTTTCCTGCAGGTTTCATGGAAGTTCAGTACCAAGATCAGTTCATTTCTCTCAAACCCCTGATCTTCTTGGCCAAGAATCACCTGGAGTAATTTTCGGACTGATTCCAGCCTGCTCCCTACACAGCTTGCTCTTCTCTCAAGCCCTGATACTCTTCCTGGTCTTTTGCAAGCATTAAACTTCAGCAAAATGGAGATTCTCAGCCCTCTTCAAGGTTCTTTAGCTTCTTCCTAAACCCTAGGTGAACAGTCCATGGCAACCATGAAAGCTTCAGCCCGACCTTCCAATTTTCAACAATTTCTTGAAGATTCTTCATCCTTTTAGCCCATGGGATCATCTCAGCAAGGATTCTTCAACAAATTGAAAGGATTAAGCACAAAATGGTTAAAGATTGAAGCTCAAGAGCTTCTATGGAGCAGAAATTTGGGGGAAACGGGTTTAATGCTTCAATTTCAAGAATTTGAAGCTTCAAGATTGTTCCTAAGTACTGAATAAACAAGCGTTGGGGATTATTTTACCAACATTGGACAACCGGAGGCTCTATCAAGTATATGAAGATTGATCAAGTCATCATCAGCCATATCAAAGGTACTCTTCTTCAATTCTTAATCTCTCTCATTAATCCAATTGCTGAGCTTAATCCATTTGATTGAGAGATTAAATAATTGAGTAATATCCATAAAATTTTCAGCCAACCTTTTCTTGAATCAGTCCATTCATGAATGCAATGTTTGCTTTATGCATACTAGTTCCAATCAGTGAATTAGAGGCTTTAATCTGAAATTTTAGCATAACAATTGAATCCCATGATTGAATCTATTGATTGATGAACTTGTTTACTCTAATCCAATTGATTGGCTGAATTTCTTTTACCCAAGCTGAAATATTGTAAAAGGGTAAGTACTAGCAATCAGTGAGTCACTGAATCGCATTGGTAAGACCCTTCTCCTATCCAAACTTTCAAAATTTCATTTAATTGCATCTCATGAAAGGTTGAATGAATATTTCAGAAATGCATCTCATACTGATTGATTAGAATACTAGCCTCTGCCATGTTGATATACCCATCGAGGAAAAAGGTGGATGCCGGGGGAGATAGTGGGACAAAAGAGAGGTGACCCTCCCTCACTATCAAAGATCCCGAAGGGGTGCAACCAACCGACCCGGGGGGAACTTTGCCCACCTCCTGGTGATTTGGAGCCTGTATAGGGAGCCTGTCATGCCGTTTTATCCCTCACACAGGTACAACGAGTGGAAAATTGAAGATTGAAGACTTTCCAAAGGCTCAAGTACCTACAGGTTCAAAACAGGGTAAAACAAGAAAATTACAGGGCACTTACAGGGTACTTATAGGTGGTTACAAGTACACCCTTCATTATTGAAGTACAAGTGCAGGTACTAAAGGGTACCCAGAGGTCCTACACACCCTTTTACAGGGTTTGGTAACCATTTGGGGTTTCTATTTTGCACTACAGGATCAAAGCAGGGCACTTACAGGTCTAGACAGGGTGCAGGACTGGACAGTTCAGAGTCAGAAATCTAGCTACTAAATTTTCAATCCTAAACCTGTTATAACGTACTATAGCTCATCTCGAAGAGGGAATTCTTAGCTTCGATTTTAACTAAAAAGTTTTGAGATCAGAGTTCCCTAGCAAAAGTTATAGCCATTTTTCTGACAGGGGGTACTACAGGACTACACTATTATGGCAGGACATAAAGGTAAAAATAAGGTCCAAGAAGATTATGCTCAGCAAATCATGGATTCCATGCTAGATAATACACTTCAAGAGAGCCCTGAAGAGCTTCAACAACAAGGAGAAGTCAGTATACTCAATAATACTTTGTGTGCCCATGAACAAAGACATAGGGAACGACATGAGGCCATTTTGTCAAGAATGGAGCAGATGGTTTTATCTACTGATCAAACGAAGTCTTCCATTGATAAGTTGGTGAATTCAACTACTCAAACCAAGGCTTCTATTGATAAGTTGGTGGAATCTAATGAACAACTTATGGCACAATTTTCTCAACTGATGCAATTGCAAATGGGATCAAGAGAAGCTAATGAGAAGGCTTGTTCAAATAGTGGCCCTTCAGTCCCACTTCAGCCATCTAACCAAAATGGTCATGGATATGGGATTATTGGAAAAAGAGGCATTCCAAATAGTTAGTATGAAGTAGGAGAGGCTTCACAGAGGCATGATGACTATTTGGGCAGTTTGAATGGAGCCAATCCTCAAGCTTTTGGACTGAATACTCAAAATTCTAGGGGTGCTCAACCAACAGGAGTTGGAAGATTTCTGTCTCAATTTGGAGGTTCCATACATGGTAATCATGATCAACCAATTTTGGGACAACAATCCTTTCATGAAAGAGAGCTTAAGGACAAAATTGTTCTAGCCAAATTTAATGGTCAGTCATCTTTACCATCTGATTTAGAGGAGTGGACCTTTAAGATGGAGTCCTACTTTGACATATTCCCTAAAACTGATGACATGAAGATTCACTTTGCTTCCTTGCATTTGGAGGGATTTGCCCATACTTGGTGGTGGTATATTTTTAAAAAAAAACATACTTGTAGAGAATTGGGAAGCTTTCAAGGCACTTATGGTTGAAGTATTTGTTTCTCCTCTTGAGAAAGAGAAATTAGCACGGAGATGGTATGGTTTGGAACAAAGGGGCCTAAGTGTAAGAGAGTACACTAACCAATTCCTCAACTTGACCATGTATGTGGAAAGAATCAGTGATGAGGCTAAGCTTCACAAGTTTATGTATGGTTTGGAGCCATCTTTATCAGCTGATGTTATGGCACAAAATCCTACTTCACTCTTTAAGACTATTGAGCTTGCGGAGCGCTATGGAAGAAAGTATAGAAAAGAATCTTCATTTCAGCCTAGTTTTGGATAGCCAAGGACTGTTTTAAAGTAGGGGCAAGTTGGTAACACTTATGGTAGTAATCATGTGCTAAATGGGAGCTTATGGATACCAACTTATCCTCCATTCAGTGTTTCTAGGCCTCAAAGTAATTTCAAGACAGCAAACAGTCCAAGAGTTGATTTTAAACAGGGGGACAGCAAGCCTAAGTCCATCTCAGCTAATACAAATCCTAAATCTATTCCTATGGATCTTTACAAAGAAAGGAAGGACAAAGGCTTATGTTTCAAGTGTGGGAAAAGTATACGCCTGATCATGCCTCAAAGTGTGTATACAAAAATGTCAAACCCAAGCTTCAGAGTATGTTGGTTTTTAAGGATTTTGAAGATGACATAGATGAAGCTAATGCAATGGCACTTAATGCTGAAAATAAAGATCTTGAGGAGGAAGTTGGGCAAGAGTATTTTTATGATCTAGCCGACTCTTTTCCTTTTGATCCAGGTGGAAGTGTTCTGTTTGACCCAGGTGGAACTTGTGATGAGTCGCTTGCTACCTCTAATTGTTCTATCTCTATGGATGCTTGGATAGGATCTAAGAGCCCTAATACACTTCGTATGAAGGGAAGCATATGTGAAAAGCTAGTGTTCATCCTGATAGACAGTGGTAGTACTCATAGTTTTGTAAATAAGTCCATTATGGACAAGCTAAATTGTGTTCCCACAGATTTACAGCAGTCCATTAGAGTTCAAGTGGCTAATGGTGAAGAGGAAATCAGTGCAGAGATTTGCCCTCAAGTTTCTTTACAGTTGGCTAAAAATTTTGAAGCCAAGGTAAACCTGATCACTCTGGAAATGGGACCTATAGATATTGTACTCGGTTGTGATTGGTTGATGACACTAGGTAGGATCACTATGGATTTCTCACAATTGTATATGGAGTTTATCTCCAATGGAGAGCCTATCCATTTACAAGGATTTCCTAGTAGATCAGATTTTCAGCTTATCACCATTCAACAACTCAAAAGAGAGTACAAGAAGCGCTCACAAATATTTGTTTTGCATTTGAATAAAGAAACATAGGATCAGCCCAATAATTCAGCAAACCATCCAGCCTTGACAGCTCTTCTTGAGGAGTATAGAGATCTGTTTGAAGTACCTACTTCATTGCCTCCTAAGAGAGCAGTGGATCACCCCATTGATTTGGAGCCCAACTCAAAGACAATCAATAAGCCACCTTAAAGATTATCAAAGTGTGAATGAGAGGAAGTAGCCAAGAAAATCAAGAAACTTCTTGAAATGGGATTCATTGAGCCAAGTTCTTCACCTTATGCATCCCCAGTCCTGTTAGTCAAAAAGAAAGATAGATCTTTCAGAATATGCATTGACTACATGGATCTCAATAAGATCACAGTGAAGAACAGGTATCCTATATCCAAGATTGATGATTTTCTTGATGAGCTTAAGGGGGCTCGATTTTTTACGAAGATTGATTTGAGGTCAGGGTATCATCAAATTTGCATGCGAGAGGGTAATGAAGTATTGAGACTTTACAAGATCACTTGGCACATATGAGGAAGGTTTTTGATGTATTGAGACATCATAGTCTTTTTGCTAAGGAGAAGAAGTGTTCTTTCATGCAGACTGAAGTGGAATACTTGGGACATATTGTTAGTGAAAAAGGAATACATGCTAATCCCAAGAAGGTGCAACGCATAAGAGATTGGCCAACGCCTACTACTACTACCTCTCTTAGAGGATTCCTTGGTTTATCTTCATTCTATCGCCGATTTATTAAGCATTATGCGGCAATTGCAGCTCCTTTGACTAACAGGTAGAAGAAGGAGGCTTTCTTTTGGGATGCTCTTGCAGATAGTAGCTTCAACCAGTTAAAGGAACTCCTTACCTCTGCTCCTATCTTAGTATGCCCGGACTTCTCCAAAGAATTTACTATACAATGTGATGCTAGTGGCCGTGGCATTGGGGCTGTTTTGCTTCAGGAGCATGGAGTAATTGCATTTGAGAGCTGTAAGCTTACAGATAAAGAAATGGCCATGAATGTTTATGACCAGGAGATGTTGGCTATCTTGCATGCAATCAAGAAGTGACACCATTACTTATATGGCAGCCGATTCAGAGTACATAGTGATCACAGGGTACTTAAGTATTTCTTTACTCAGTCGAATCTTACTCCAAAGCAATGTCGTTGGGTAGCTACATTACAGAATTATGATTTTGACATCACTCATACAAGGGGCAAAGATAACATAGTGGCTGATTCTCTTTCTCGTATGTGGGCCTGCAAAGTTTCAGCTATGACAGAATTACATAATGACTGGATTGAAGAATTATAGGAGGCCTATCTTCTAGATGAGGAATTCAGCCAAATCTTTCAAAAATTACAGCAAGGTCTTATGGAAGAAAACTCAATTACCAGCTTAAAAATTGTCTTATTTGGTTGAAAGGCAAGATTGTTATTCCCTCTACTTCTTCTTTTAAGCAGAAAATTATGGAGGAGTTACATTCTTCGCCTCTAGCTGGACATTTAGGAGTTTTCAAGACCTATGACAGGATTAGTAAAAGCTTTTATTGGAAAGGACTATGGAAAGATGTCAAGGACTTTGTTATGAAGTGTATGCCTTGTCAGCAAAATAAGGACATCACCCATAAGCCAGGAGGCTTGTTACAGCCATTGCCTATTCCTACGGGTAAATGGACTCATATTACTATGGATCTCATTACTGGCTTACTTACTGCCAAGAAGGGATGGAATAGTATTTATGTGGTGGTAGACAGACTCACCAAGGCAGCCCATTTTATTCTAACCAAGATTCAGTTTACTGCTTCTCAAGTGGCCAACCAGTTTATGGAGATTACCGTAGGTGATTGTCCATGATAGAGACTCAAAGTTTATGAGTAACTTTTGGCAGGCGGTATTTACATCTATGGGCACTAAATTGGCTCCATCTACGGCTTATCATCCTCAAACTAATGGACAGACAGAGAGAGTTAATAAATGGTTGGAGACTTATCTTCGCCATTTTTGCAATGATGTCCAAACCTCATGGGATTCTTGGTTACACTTGGCTGACTTTGCTTATAACAATTCTACTCATGCGAGCATAGGAGTTTCACCCTTTGAGGCTTTGTATGGTTACAAGGTGCCCTTACCCACAGTCATCTTTAATGAAAAGATCAATCCTCATGGGAAGGAAGAGTTGGAAAGAATGCAGACCCTTCTTCAGCAATGTAAGGTGAATTTAAGGAATGCTCAAGATCAAATGAAGATGTATGCTGATGAGAAGAGGAGGCCCTTAGAGTTCCAAGAAGGAGAGCTGGTTTTGTTGAAGGTGCCCAAATCCAAGTACTCTATGTTAAAAGATGGATCTAGTAATAAGCTTGCCCACAGGTTTTATGGCGCTTACCGAATCCTTAAGCGAATTGGAGATTTGGCATATAGACTAGAGCTTCCCTCTTCTACAAAGATTCATAATGTCTTCCATGTTAGTCAGCTTAATCCTTATTATGTTGATCCAGTGGATATAGTTGATGAGCTGCCACCTATTGATGAAGACGGTCTTATTTAGTACATCCTAGAAGCTGTTATAGGTCAACATGAAAAGAAGCTTCGATCATGTTCTATTGTGGAATATTTGATCAAATGGAGAGGTTTACCACCTGAAGAAGCTTCTTGGAGACTTGATTCTATATTGGATGAGTATCCTTACTTGAGGGATACATTGGTGGAAAGCCTATTGCTTATGGAGCTAGCAATGATGCAGACTGGTTCAAGACAGCACGCTGTTTTAGAACAGTTTTTATCATTTCTAATTTTTAGAATTAAGCTATCTACATGAGCTTAAAGTACTCTTCAAGAGCTTTGTTTTGATATATGGTACGTCCCATTTGGACACTTCTACTAGAAGTTATGGCAGATTTGGTCCAACAGGGTCTATTTACTCAGCAAGCTATCTACTTTGTTTTCAAATTATTTGTTGAAGACTTTATGGCTCCATATGCTTCTGAAGTATTCCAAATCATGTATATAGCTAGGGCTTACTTCCGTTCTTCAATTTCAGCTCATGTAGTTAGTCATACTTCATTCATTTCCCATTTGTAAAGCTGTAAAAACAGAGTAGTACTCTATTCTATCCATATTTTTCTAATTGTTTTCAGGTTTGTTTTTTAGGACAAAAAACTTTTGGGAAGGGATGGATTGTAAGAAGCTGGGAATAAAATATTAGTGTAAATAACATTGATATTATGCCATGTCACACTGACATTGGTATAAAAGGGGGGAGATGTAAATTTTCACATCTTTTTGACAGATTAATACAATTACAGTCTTTCTTTCTCATCTTGCTCACAGCTTCTATGGCTTCCCCTTCTTTCCTGTCTTTCTCTTTCTAAATCTAGTCTTTCTCTATCCTCGTCACTCCTCTTCTCTCTCTTCCTACAATCTTTCTCTCTCTTCTGCAATCTTCTCTCTCCTCTTTCTCTCTCCCTAGTTCTCTCTCTGACAAATATAATATCATTCAAATTATGGGGAAGAAGCTTGACAATAAAAACTTTGCTCTAAGGAAATGTAAAATGAGAAACTTCCTGATTGGAAGAGGTTAGTGGATTTTATGTACTATAGATTAGGTCAAACCAACATTGTGCTCAATAGAAATCCTACTCCTAAGCAGTAGAGAGCTCATAAGTAGTGGATGAAAAGAGCTAGTAAAGTTCTACATTGGTTCTCCTTATGTATATCACATGCTATGGCCATGTAATCACTAATTATTGGACTCTAAAGGATGCATGGGAGATTTTTATGAACAACTATGGTAGTGTTACTTATGTATGGAAAATTCAATATGAAGTAATAGTTAAATAATATGTCATTAAATGAGAGAAGGATACAAGCTTATACTATAGAAATTAAAACCATTGCAGTTCAACTTGCTTCTATTGGGTTGAAGATCAAGGATGATGATATGATTGCAGTGGCTTTGAATGCCTTGACTAATGTATACAAAACCTTTGACACATCGATTTTTGTATGATGAAAACCCCTTGATTGGGATGAGTTACTTGCATTGCTGCTATATGAAGAAGTCAAATTTAGTTTCAATATAGGTTTGAGCCCCTCTTAGAGCAGAGATATTGTCTTTTACTCTAGTTAGAGAGCTAGAGGTGGTAGGGTTCATGGAGCCTCTTGAGGTCGTGGTGACACTCAAAATGCTTATTGATAGAAATAACAAAATGCTTGGCAGAATTAAAATGCACCAGATCAAACACGATTAGGATCCTTTCAAGACCATGTGGAGATCACCTAGAGGCAAAGGTGGCCCTTGGCAATCTCAGGATCAATTGAATAAAGACAAAGAATATCATTACTATGGAATGTATGCACATACAACAAAAGACTATCATAAAAAGTAGACTGACATGAAAGTAAAAGGTAAACAACATGTGCTACTAATGATCACTCAGATAGGCTATTTTCTATGACACATGTATCGAAGGATATTCTTGAGCAAGACAAGATGAATAAAAAGTTTCTAAAAAGTGGTACATTGACTCAGGTGCATGAAATCATATGATCGTGCATGGAGAATAGTTTGATGAGATGATAGTAGCCTCTCATTGCTATGTATGTACTGGTGATGATACGTAGTATGACATCAAGCATACATGTGTTGTACCACTAGTTATGCATGTCAATGGGAAGAAAAAGAGTCTATATGATGTGTTGCATGTACTATCTATCACTAAAAATTTATTGTATGTTGGACAGATGACAGAGTAGAATCTACAAGTTAAATTAAATAGAGATGAATGTTTTATTGAAAAGTATAGAAATTGCTACAAGCTAATTGCCAAAGGCAAAAGGGATGCAAGATGTTTATCTTGGATGCTACTATTCCTGAGTTAAAGGAAGCCATGTTTTCTCATGACACTAGAGTAGTTAGAGATGTGAAAATTTGGCATAAGTAGATTGGACATGTAAACATACAATGCCTAAAAACCATGCAGTAGAAGGAGAATGTACTTGGTTTGCCAAAATCCAAGTATCTGGAGTTAGGAATGGATGCTCCACTTGCCAGTTTGGGAAGCAAAGAAGACTTTCATTTGTTAGATATGTTAGAAATAGTATTTGACCACTGTAATTGGTGTATTCAAATGTTTGGGGTTTGGTGCATAATGCATCCTTTAATGGGGTAAGATATTACGTCTTATTTATTGATAATTTCCACAGTCATACTTAGCTCTATATTCTTAAGCACAAGGATGAAGTGCTAGATGTTTTCAAGGATATTAAAACACATGTTGGATGTTATATCTCATGCTTGAGATCTATCTCTTGTGAATTTGACAAGCACTTTGCTGAGTATGGCGTTAAAAGGTAGCTTATGTGTAGTTACACATCGCAATAGAATGGTGTGGTAGATAGAAAAAACAAGTTGCTTATGGAACCTACAAAAGCCATGCTAAATAAGAAGCATTTACCAAACTATTATTGGAATGAAGCAAATGTATATTTGTAGTATATGTCTTAGATAGAACTCCTACATCATCTAGTATTCATTATCTTACATTGTATGAGACATTGTATGGGCACAAACCAAATATCATCCATATTAAAGTCATTGAATGTATTGATTATGTATATATGCTAGATAAGAAGAGGAAGAAGTTGGATCGAAAGGTTGCTAAGTGTGTCTTTATTGGCTATGCAAATGATATAAAATCCTATAAATGCTACATGCGACTACCCTTGAGACATTGGTTAACATGGATGCTGTGCTTGATGAGCTAGCTTCATGATATGGTGGTCCAAATCTAGTTGTTGTTTGATGGACTAGCAAAGCATACTCAAGCAATAGGCTAGTTCGACACGTCGTCCTGCACAATTTTCCTTTTTTTTTTCACTTTGTTACGAGGCGGACAGATTTTCCAGAATTAATTTTTGTTTAATATTGTGCCCTAATGTCACACGGGTTTGCATGCGAACGCCCCCTTTTTCATTTTCCCATGCACATGCAACATTCGTTCTACCATCCTCCATCCCTATGTGTGCCCGCACCCTCTTCCGTTCCTGGCAACACAAATCCCCCCCCCTCCCCTGCACGCTTTTCTTCTTTGGTTTTTAAAAAAAACATCATAATATACCAAAAAAAACACACAACTAATTTTTTTTAAAAAACAAACAAACTTTTTATTCTTTACATGAAACAACCATTTTTTTAAATAAAAAATATCCACCCCCCATAACCACTCGCATCCCCCCATCCCCTTTTTCCCTCCTCTCTCTCCTCTCTCTTTTTTTTCTTCTCCCTCTCTCTCTCTCTCTCTTTCTTCTTCTTCCTCGACCCCTCCTTGCTTCTTCTTCTTCTTCTTCTTCTTCTTCTTCTTGGCCACCAATGCTACTCGCCACGCTCACCATCCACACTACCCTTGCCAGCGCTGCTCGCCGTCCGCTGCCATCATGGGCGTCTGTCCCCCTGCCCTGGTACCGTATCCGCCGCCTAGACAAAGCTTCGCCGCCCGTTTGCACTACCTGTCGCCCTCGTCTGCAACGGCCGCCACCATTGGATGTGCCTACCGCCCAGGCGGCCCCTCATGCCTTGCCAATGCCCCTACTGTCCTTCGCTGCCATCTTGCACATAGCCCCCATGCCCACCAATCCCACCACTCACCTCACCACCCCCCCATAGCCCCCATGCCCACCAATCCTACCACTCACCTCACCTTCCCCCCCATAGCCCCCATGCCCACCACCCCCCCATAGCCCCCATTCCTCCCACCCCACCACCCCTCTCCTAGCCCCATTTCCCACCACCCCCACTCGCAGGGAGACCCCCACTCGCAGAAACTCCCACCAACACCTCCCCATAGACCGCGTTCCCACCACCCTTACCCCTCCTAAACCCCCTTTCCCACACGAATTCCCCCCAACCTGTGAAAAAGAAAACAAAACCCCAACACCCACCCCTCACCGGCCCCCACTATTGCTTGTGGTCCAACCCTCACATCAGGCCTCCTCGTTGGCCCTTGTTCACATGCAGGCCGCCCTCTTTGCCGCAAATTTTTATGTGTTTTGGTGATTGTATTTATTCACGCGCATAGAGGGTGTGCTCGTGCCATGTCTGAAAGTTGTCCGCAAACGGTCACACGTGAGGACGTGCGTTCAACCTTGTTTGTGTGGTGGTACATGCTCAGCTGTTTCCACGTAGCTATTCACACGCAACCCCGGGTAGCTATTTTTTATTTCAAAATCGAATAAAAAACTTGAGGAAACACCTAAAAACCCTAAAATTTTCAATTAAAAAACCAAAAAATATTTGAAAAACTCTTTGACAAATTGATTTTTTTTTGAATTATTTTATTGGTTGTAATGCAAAAATTAGTTACAAAGAATTATAAATATTCAAAATCCTTTAAAATCCATTGAAAATTAAATAAACTTCATTCAAAAAATCAATACAAATTTGAAATAATTCTAATTTTTCTTTTTAAATACCACCAACTCATTTGAATATTTTTGAAATATTCTAAAAATTGAAAATGCTTTGCCAAATGGTCAAACTATTATTTTAAGGTAAAAATGATAATTAAACACCTAACTTCATGAAAAAATCATTTTAAATTTAAAAAATAAGTTGAAAAATATTGGATAAATTCAAAAATATTTTTGAAACTTGATGGTTCAATTTTCATGTAAGGATGATTGTTGAAGCCTCACCAATAAAATTTGACATTTATTCATGTGACCAATTTTATCAAAATAAAAAATAAATAAAATAATAATAATCAATCCACACCCAAATTTTTTTCTTATGTTGGATTCACACTAGAATTTTTCAAGAATATGTTTTCAGCTAAAATATCCTCACTTAACCATAATCACAAAACAATAATAAATTATATATATATATATATATATATAAACAATCAACAACAATAAGCAAATAAACCAAATACACCTTCACTAACCTTGGCATGATATTTAAAAGAAAAACTAAAAAAGAGTGTTATTTTTTGTTTTTGGTATGCTTACTATGTCACATCTTTTCTAGTTAGTGGCCTTTGTCTTTTGAACTTACTTGCATCTTGGGATTGATATGTGTGCATTCAGTTCTATTGTATACACACACTTGCCATGCATTTCTTTTATTTTGGGTTATCCCAAAACCACGATTAATTGTTGAAAGAAACTTTAATCACACACTTTTCCACATGCACTCACGCTAAATATACATTTTTCTAATAATTAAAAAATAAATCCGCACTTCACTTAGCATGCGCTTTGTGCACCACAGACACATTTGAGTTTATTTAAAAATGAACTTGCCGTCACAAGTACATGCATTAAACACACACTTAATTTTTAATCAACGAATTTGCATTTAGAGATCAAAGTCAAGGTTCAAAGTCAAGGGTTACAATAATGAATCACCATTTCACACTTAATAAATTTTAACTAAAGGATAAAAATGAACTGTCGTTTTCTTTTTAAGGTTTAACACTTAATAAAATTTCATCTATTTTTTAATAATTTCTTAAAACAAACCATTTATTAAACTAATTCCATTCATTGCACTTTTTTCTCTTTTTAATAAATGTGCTTCATGGGGAGGGCACACGCAGTCCTTGAAGTTGTTTCTATTATCAAACCTAATTATAGAAGTTTTGGTCATGTCATGTATGGGTTGTCGTTGTATTATGATTTGGTTTTAAGGACACGATTCAGGGGATGGTCTATAGTTTTCTTTTATGCCTGATACAAGGATCTAGGGTGTCTGATTGTATTGCATCACATGAAGCTTTCGGTCGCATGTGTGCAAAGGTCATGCCAAACTTTTTTTTTCTAGGATGTGGATTACTTGGGATGGTTAGTTAGTCGATTGAGTCTGTGTTAATTCATTCAGATTGATATCCTCTTTCTATCCTGTTGTTTTGTAGGCATTTGTTGTAATTGCCTGTGTGTGTGGTATGTGTGTCATCCATGTGAATAGCACCTCGTACTCCTCCCAGGGAGATCAGTCATAAATATATGTATGTATCATGTGAGTTAAACATAAGGAATTTTTAAAATATCATTTTTACACATTTTTTACATACAGAAGGGTCCCATATGAAGGGATTACTTATAGATTGAATAGAAAAGGATTATGTTTTATTAAGAAAAAATTCACAGATAAGAATATTTATAAATAGGCCTTGAACGCATGTGATATAGAGGGTATACATATAGCGAACTACCCAGGGTACTCCTCCTCCAGTTCAGTACGTTTCAATAGTGTCTCACAACTATTATTTATTACTGGAGTCTGAACTTAATAGCAAAGTAGGCTTATCCAAGTTCGTTGCACTCTCATTTCCACTTATTCCGGAGGATAGAAATACTTGTGATAAGTTTCTAGCCTCTTATAGTAAGCGGCCTGGCCCTGTTAGAGGAACAGTTGTCCAACTGACACCTAAAAGTTTAGGCAAGGCTCTATCTTTACCCTATCTGGGAGATTCTTTCCCTACTGCTAGACAATTATTTCCCAAAGAGGATATTCTTAAATTGTTGCAGAAGTAGATACAAGATGTGTTGGATCCCAAGAAGGTTCTTACTACTTCTGGCATCAGTGTCTCCATGATCTCTAATCCTGTGTGGAAACAACTATGCCAATTTCTTCAGGACAGGTTTATACTTTCCAAGACACCCTCAAATTACCTTTCAAAGGAGTTGTTTACAACTTCTAGAATAGTGTTGAAAGACATAACTATTGATAATGTAACTAATGTTATATTTGGTTTCTACCTTTCTATCTTCTTGACATATGCCGCCCCTTTGAAAGAAGTTCCTACCTTGATAGTTGATCCACCCGAAGCTTCTTCTCCTACTAAACACTATGATATTGTCACTGAGGATCTTGATCCTATCCCTCCTGTGGTATTTCAGAGGAAACGCTTAAAACAAGTGGCTGAATCAGCCCCAACTTCTCCTCTAGTCTCCATTCATGTTCAATCTAGCATTCAACTATCCTCTTTCCTCAAAATGCTCAGTCTTTTTAGAGTACATCGTGATGGTACTCTAGAGATTTCCATCCCTTCAGTACAATGCTTGGTAGCTGGAGATGAAATTCCCTTCCTATGTCAAGATGGTTAGCGTTCCATTGAGCTCTCAACGATGACTGCATGTATCTACCAACAGCTCTATTCCTCTTGCTATGATGAAGTCCAAGAGTCGACAAAGGTAAATGATGAGATAGCTTCTGCTCATGACTGCTTTTCTGATCTTTGTATCCAAATGGAACAACAGACTAAGATTATTGATGCTTAGAAAATGGAAATTTCTAGTTTGCACACCTAGTTGGTTGACACTAAAATCGAAGTGGGTACGGTGATTAAGGAGAGGGATAGATTGTTGAGGGAATCTCAAAAGCTTCAGCCTTTTCTCGCTGCCCAGACAGAGGAGCTTAAAATAGCAAATACCATCCTAGAATAGAGAAACATCCAAATTCAGCAACTTAACGATCAATTGGTTCAATTACGTTCTTCTTCACAGAGCCCTACTATATATCCAGTTCCTTATTTGTCCCTTGCGGACTTGGCTATTCTCCAATGACAAGCCAGGTTATGCCCTTTGTTCCAGGCTAAATTGGAAAGGCTGATGGACTTATTACGGTCTTCGTTTGAGCAGTTCTAGGAGCATGTTCCTCCAGATCACTCATTTTTTGTACACTATCAGCTACAAAAGTTAGCCTTGTATATTAAGCTCTCAATGATGGATCTACTCTTCTAGACGATGCATGGAGTGGAGCCTAGTCTTCTGATTTATTGATTGAAGTAGTCCGAATGATCTTTGAAGACTCTCTAACTTCAAATACAATGCTGATATCTTATACGTATTTAAGAGGTGATCTGTTGATTCCAGACAATGAAGATCTAGCTTGGTATGTTGGGGATGTGGTCTTACAAGCTACCTTTTACGTCAAACATTTAGAGTTGCTGATAGATGAAATGTTCCAATGTTATTCTTCCAAATTGGTTGCTTGCCCTGACACTTTATGGCATCCAATGATTGATTATATAGTCTTGAACCAAAGATAGAAGAAAGTCTCTACTCATACGTAGAACATTAACCAACTGAGGGTGGATCTTTTAGCCTATCTTTCCAAACAACATCCATTTGATTCATCTTTCTTCGATGCTTACCATCGATGATCTGCTTTAGGTCCATCCGTTCCTAGCCTATCCTATTATCAACAAAAGGCCCATCGGTATAATGCTTATTTCTCCCTTTATAAGTCAAACTCAACAGTCATTTTACCTCTCCTTTTCCAACCTCAGGGTGCCCCTCAAATTTTGATATTTACCTATTGTTCTTTTATTGAAGATCACGTGTTTTCCCCTTCTTCGTATTGTCCTTCCCTATCTATACATATTCCTTCCACTTTTCCTGCCTATCACTTAACACCTTTCTTAATCAATTCTCCTAAATTCTCAACTAATTCTTCTTTAGCTTATTCCTCATTTTATGATTTTTCGTACCCATCTTTTCATCCTCTTGTACCAGTTCCTATTCCATCTCCTATCACTTCTATTTCTCAACCCCCTCACTTGTTAGTGTGTGTGAAGGGTTTGATTAGAAGATTCCAAGAAGAAAAGGATGGAATCCACTTGATTCTCTTACTAGACTACACATTAATTGGCCATTAATTCTAGGGGAGTGGATGACTACGAGTCAAGATTATCAAAATTATCTCCATTTTGCCCAACAATATTCACAATCTCCAGATCCTTCAGTGAGATTGATAGCCTAGTTTACTTGGTACCTAGCGTATAATAATAGGCATTCACATAATGATCAAAAGGCCATTCCAAAGTTATGTATGAATTTCAATGTGAATATTTATTCCCAACAACTAAATGTACTGTATTTCCATACCCTTTACCTACCAACTAGCAGATACCTTGTTTTGTTAGAATGGATGTGCTGCCTTCAATTCTTCTAGAATCCTCCAAAAACTTTTGTAGATAAATCCTTATCCATGGATTGTTTTTGTAATCATCAAGCCTTCAAGAGGGATCATCTTCACTGATACCTTTGGATGTACATTTTATGCTTCTTAATGTTATATCTCTTTTTTGGACGTGCCATTCAGATGGTTGTTTTGTGTTTGTGCTGTGTTAATTTTTCTATGTGATGAGTTCGTAGTGGTTGAATATTGGATTTGTTCGAGAGCTCACTTTTCAACTATTTGCAATGATGGTAATGATGGATAGACAGCTCAAGATGCAAAGGTGAATAACCTTCGATAATCTTTACGAATTTGTTATGATTTTTTGTCGTTTATAAGATCTGTTAATGAATAAAGGGTTTTCCTTTTATTTCTTAGATACAGGTTATAAGTTGGAGTCGTAGTTGGGTGGTTTATTGGAGATCCTAAAGAAGATCGAGTTAAGCTCTTTAATAAAATTATTTCCCTTTTTCTTAGATTGTGAGGACGCTCCCTTATTAAGTGTGGGGATATGTTGAGTGTTAAAGTAACTTGATTTTTAAGCTAATTTTTGTTATTTTCGTGAGCTGAATGGTTGATTTTACATGATGATTGATTGTTTTGGAAGTGTTTGAGAGTGATTTGGATAAGGTTGATTATAATTTGGAAGCTCATGATGATTTACAATAGATATATGAGGCTCTATGATGTTTTGATATGTTATGTTGAGGCTCTGATTACTTCTGTTTAGCTTCTATTTTGTTTAGATTTTCTTCTGTATGAAGCATGGACTAATGATTGATAGAAATTGAGAATGTTTGAAAGTTGATTGAATGGTTTTTGATATTTTGGAATGGTTTTAGTATGAGTTATGTGGTTCTAATGTTTTTTGTTGACCTCCTGTAACCCTTTGTTGAGCTTTTGTAGAGCCTCTATTCCTATTATGTTCTGTTCTATATGCTTTTGTAAGTATTATGTGGAATGTATGTGTGACTTTGGGAAAGTTTTATAGCCTTGGAAAGAGGTGAATATGAGTTCAAAACATCTCAAGGAAGTGGAGGAAACAACTGCTGAAGACTCAAGAGAAGACTGGAGTGAAGTGACAGTGATGAGCTATGAAGAGTCAATGTAGTGGCACACCTTTTGGAAAGGGCATCCATGACCAAAGAAGAATTATTATGAGTGATTAGTGAGTATTGTAGTGAGGAGATGATGTACTATTGATTGAGAGAGAGAGAGAGAGAGAGAGCGAGAGTCAAAGATAGCCAATTCTATGCAAAAACAATGTATCTACATGTGAGAGATTGTGAGAGAAAGTTGTGGAATCTTTGAAGATGAATCATATGTGATATTTTTCCATTCAAAGTGGAGTATTATTTTGTGTTTTCTATGTCTATCAAAGAATAATATGAACAACATAAAGAGAATGATAAATTTTGTTAAAGATAAAGCCGTGGGAGAATTGTTTCTATGAAGCTGGGTGAAGATTTTTTGTTCATGGTGTTTTTTTCTTTGTTGTGATTACATAAAATATGAAAGAGATGGTTGTTGATTTTACAAGATAGATTTTCTTGCAGTAAAAAATCTATTTCCTTGGTGTTTCTTTTAGGGCTCTAGATCTCATTGGCCACATCATTCACTTAGTTAATTTAGAAACCAAATTGACAAGAAGGAGGTTGCCTACCTTAAATAAGGTGCCTTGCTTTAGATAAGTTGGCACGTTAGATTTCTTGGCATGTTGGCATCAGGTGTGGTACCATGTAGAAGAATGAAGGAAATGTACATAGCCATGCTTTTTATAGAATTGTTGAAAACATAGAATTAATTGATTGGCCGTAATTGGCTTATTTTATTGTGTAGTTGTATGCAAATATGTCACTTTAGTTATGACTTGTGTCTTTTTGAAAATACAACATTTTATTATTGTTTTAGTGACTTTATTATTTTTTTGAATTACAAAATATATTTCAACATTTTTCAAGTAGTTGGGATAGAGCACCTAGAAGTCCATCCTCTCATGATCTTTTACTTCAAGACAAACCATCAACAATTGGCTCCAGCATCTCTTTCTATTTCTCTTCTCCTTCTCTCTATGATCCCCTCCGCTACAAGCATCCCTTTCCACCACGTTCAAACCTTCTTTCATTTGCATTTTTACATGGTTGTTGTTGTTCAACATAACTAAACATGCAATCGTTTTTCACTGATTGCATAATAATAATCGCAATCCTCAATCTATATGTAGATGCCTTCTATGTCTACAACCTAGTAAACACCTGAAACTTACAGTTTTGAAATCTGTTCTCTCACCTGTAAATGGTAAATATAGCCGAAACCACAATATACCCAAAAGCTACTATTGGAACCACTTGCAAGTCGAAAATGGATGCTAAAATGATCTTAGATGCTAAACACGATATTGAAAAGTTCCCTAACGAGTCTATTTGCAATATCCACACTGTTCTTCTTGCTTACTAAGTTTCACTATAATCAGAGACTGTAGTCGTGTCAACCTCAAGAGCCTCTTCTGACTATAATCCAAGGCAAATCAAGCAAGGTGGAATAGCTTCTTATTCGTTGCTTATTTTTTTTACTTCGTGCTCCAATGCTTTCACCTCCACCTTCAATTAAGCTCCACACAGCCGTAGGACAGCTCTCATGCCATGAAAATAGATAAGAGGTAAGAGAGGTGAAAAAACCAAGAGCACACAGACAAAGCAATGGAGACTTGAGCACACAGAGAGATAGGGCTAAAATATGTTTTTCCTTCTTTCTTCTTCTTTCACATAAAAAAACCAAGTCTACAACATGATAAAAGAGTAATATGAAAGTACCCGAATGTATATACATTCGATTACTAAGTGTGAATACGCTAAGGAAAGAAGAGGTGGTATAATGAATGTGCCATAATCAGGGATGGACTATGTGGATGCAATCTAGTTGTAAAATCACTAGTGTATCCTCATGTCAGTCACCTAACATACCAATGAATAATATTCAACCACATCACCAAGTTGTGTAGTGTATACCAACTCACATATAGCTCGATATCTCAATAGGTAGTAGTGTCATGTATGCGCAACTAATTTATAATCAATAGTAATCCTAGAACTTGATTTAAGTAATCTAGATGTGCTTTTCAAGCTAGAGTGAAGTTTGACATATGCTAGAATCTTTGAAAATCTTAATTCATCTATTGGAAGACTTAATTTCATAACAAGGTGTGTGCACTACTAATTTAGAATCATCCTTAATAGTAATCTTAGAGCTTGATTTACATGATTTATATGTGTCTTTCAAGCTATCATGAAGTCTCGCTTATTCTAGAATCTTTGAAAATTTATGCATTAGGGTTTGATGGGTGTCCACCTACCCAAGGGTCTTTAGAGCGCCCTACAAATGGCAAAATAATATGGAAATTTTTACATGAAGCAATTTAGAACATATAATATCATATAACAAAAAATGGTATATTACTTATAGTTGTATAGGATATTTTTGTCATGTTATTTGCTTCATATCATATGTTATAAAGTAGTCCAAACATCAATATAAGACATATATGCTTACTACTTTCAATTGTAATTGCGGTTTACATTCTTTGGTTACATATTTGTGTCTATAATCATAATAGCATGAAAATCATAAATTTATGACAATTGTCAATGGATTGACAAGGTTCTAATTTTCTATGCCAGTGGAAATGGCAAGGTCCAAAAGAAAGGCCCATGCTCCATGAAATGTAGGGTTGCACATCAAATCCTAATGCTTTTTATTAAATGTGCTTTTCAAGCTACTGTGACGTCTGTGGCTTATGCTAGAAACTTAATCTCAAGGGGACTTCTTAGGGGAGATACATACACATTGACATGCGCTTCAATTGTAGGGTCCGGCCTTGATGTGTCCAGTGTAGAGAGCTGCAAAAGTTATCCGCCCTTGAAGAATTTTGTCCGCTAGCAACCCTTTTGAAGGCTTCAAGTTCACTTTTGAAGGCTTCAACCCTTGCCAATGACGAATTCCTCTAAGTCAAACATCGACCCACCAATTATGAATATCATATTAAAGAACATGAATTGTGAAAGGTCTCTTCGACTCTCCACCCAGGTACGAGAGAGCTGGACTCATCCTTCTGGTCGAGTTTGAAACGGCCCTTATTGCACATCATGATCTAGGGAGGGATCGATTTTATGATAGGGAAGACTAGGCGCTCCGCGCCTAGGGTTGCCCTAGCGCTTCGCGCCGGGGCAGGCGCGATTTTTGGGGGAGGTGGGTGCTGGACGCGTGGCACCCGCCCCCGCGTTCTCTTTGTTTTTTGTGGGGGAGGTGGGGGGCTTCCACGTGGCACCAGCCTCCCACCTTTCCTTAACTAATAGTATAGATGTAAAGTAGGCATGGGTTCAGTCTATATATGGCTAGGTAAGAGTGCAGCCATGTATAGACCTGCGAGACATTTCAAATGTCAAACGAGTCAAGTTTCCATTGTGTGGCATGGCCTTTTCCTCTCCTACTTACTAAATTCATAATAACCTTTATTTTCAACTCCGAGTAGTGACTAATTGTGTGGCAAGACTCTAATAAATATTATAGCTGGTTTTAAGCTCACTTTTCAAAGCCTAACCTTTATTTTCAACTCCAAGCACTGACTAAATGTGTGGCAAGGCTCTAATAAATATTTCAAGCTCACTTTTCAAAGTTTGAACCCTTGCCAACAATGAATTCATCTACGTCAAATACCAGCCCACGAATCAGGAAGTTCATATTAAAGAACATTAACTTAATAAATATTATAGCTGTCTGCCCAGTTGTGAAAGGTCTCCGCCCACGTATGAGAGAGTTGGGCTCGTCCATCTTGACGAGTTTGGAACGGACCTAAGTGCACGTCGTGGTCAGCAGGAAGGGATTGACGTTATGATTGGGAAGATGTAAAGCAGGCTTGGGTTCAGTCTCTATTCGGCCAGGTAAGATGGTATGATCCCAAGTCGAATTACGTCGTAGGGCAGAGCACAACAATGCTAGTCCTGCAAGGGTGGAGCAGCGCCTGGAGCACTGCTAGTGCAGGTAGCAATGCCATATGCGCGCTGCTGATCGCATTTCTTATATGGGTCAGCCACTCAATTGCGATGGGTTGGAGGAGGCGTCAGGAACTCCCTCCGGGTCCCCTGCCCTTGCCTGTGGTCGGGAACTTGCTGCATCTCATGGGCGGTCTGCCGCATGTGCGGCTGGCACGCTTGGCGGAGAAGTACGGACCGCTCGTGGGCTTACGCATGGGCTCCAGGCTAGTGGTGGTGGCCTCCAGTGCCGACACGGCCAGGGAGTTCCTGCAGACGCACGACAGGGTCTTCGCCTCCCGGCCGGCCTTGCTGTTCATGGAGCGCGCCGAGTTCGGGCAGGCCAATGCTTTCGGCATGGCGCAGTACGGGTCCCACTGGCGCCACGCCAGGAAGGTGGCCACCTTGCAACTGTTCAGCGCCAGGAGGATCCAGGAGATGCAGCGCCTGCAAAGAGAGGAGGTGGTCCGTCTGCTGCAAGGCCTGCTGCCCATCGCAGACGTGGCGGCCAGTGTTGATCTGACCCGCGCCATGTCCAGCATGGTGGGGGACCTCGTCTGCCGCATGACCTTCCGCTGCCGCATGTCAGACGTGGCTGCCGGCGGCGGCACCACGCCTAGTTTGGAGAAGCTCATGCAGAGGCTGGCCCTGGTGTTCCGGCTGCCCGTAGTGGGCGACTACATCCCGTGGCTAGGTTTTCTGGACCGCGGTTCCAAGACAACCATGGACAAGCTGCACGCCGATATCGACGTCCTGTGGGAGTACTTGATTGCGGAGCGCGAGAAGCAGCACAAGCTCAATATACTGCTGGGGAGGGAGAATCATCCGGAAGATATTCTGGACGTGCTTCTTTTGGACACCTTCCTCAGCCGGCTTGGGGTCAAGGGGATTCTGCTGGTGCGGTGGTCATCTGCGCATTTTGGGGGGTGTTGGCGATAAACTAAATACATCAATTCATTAACTATGTAATAATTAAAAAAATCAAGAATCACAATAATCTGAATCGGTATACTAACCGTCACGATGGTTGCGAGCCACTCTTGTATAAGAACACACACGTACTAATAGAAAAGCTACAACTGTTCGCACCTGTCTCGTGTCTCTGTGGCGTACTCTCTCTCTCCTTTCTTTCTGTTCAATACAGTAGTTGTCTACATGGTATCAATCGCTGACGACTACTAACCCTTTGGCTTCCTAGCGCTCTCACGCTTCTCCCTGCAGGCTCTGATTCTTGGTTTGATCCGGACTTATCAAGAACCGATGGCTGCAGCGACTTCGTCTGCCGTGTCCAAATTCTATCAGATCGAAAAGCTTCAGGGCTCGAATTATCTTCCCTGGAGCCTGATAATAAAGATGGTCCTGGAAAAGGCTGGAAACTGGGGCGTGACAAATGGTGCTGAACCTGACCCTGCACAACAACCTGTTGCTGCTGGTGCCGCACCACCTACTGCGGATGAAATTGCAGCCTGGAAGAAGAAAGACCTCGAAGCCCGAACAGAAATTATTCTACATCTTGGAGACCGCCAACTCCAATTAGTTCGGACGCTTGAAACCGCTGAAGCGATGTGGACATTCTTGAAGACACAGTACCAGCAAACTAATGTTGTCTCTCGTGTCCTCCTTCATAAGCAACTGAATGAGATTCAAATGGCGTCATATGCAACAACCGAGGCATTCCTGGAAGCATGGCAAGCTGCGAATGATAATCTTTTGATTGCGGGTCTCACCCTCCCCGAGGAGGTTCAAGTAAATGTGCTGCTAAATGCTCTACCTGATTCATGGCAGTCTTTCGTTTCTCAACATTCTAATACACCTAATTTGAAGCTAACAACTCTGCTGGCTAATATAAGACAAGAAGATCAAATTCGAAATCGGCGTACCAATACACTCTCAACACCTTCCAGCACCTCTTCCACCACTCCCCTAGCTATGCTTGCCGGAGGTTCTCGTCCATACTCTCGTTTCCGCCCTAGACAATTGCCATCCCGCCAATCCCAATTGCTTTCCCAGCCTGGTTTGAATCCAAGACAAACCTTCTCTAGACAATCCCGACCACCCTTCATGCAAACCCCTTACACTCCTCGCTTTCGGAACAATATGAGGCTTCAACCCTCTACTCCCACTGTTCCCACATGTACCTTTTGTCATCGTAGAGGTCACACAGAGCGTCAATGCCGCACTAAGAGGCGCCAACTTCGAAATCCTTCCAACCGTATGAATGCAAACCTAGCTTATGCTATTGATGACTTGAGTGATGATGTGACTACAATGCACTTGTATGCTGCTATTGCTACCTCTGCCCCTACTGCTGATGTTTGGTATCTTGACACTGGTGCTACACATCATATGACGGGAACCCACTCATGGTTGCATGATTATCAGCCCGTGTCCTCTTCATTTGAAGTCCACCTTGGTGATGATGCTCTCTATAGCGCTGCTGGAATCGGCTCCCTACACTTGCGGCTACCTACAGGCACCACTACTGTGATTCCCGATGTCCATTATGTTCCCGGCTTAACAAAAAATCTTCTTTCAGTTAATGAGCTAACTAGCCATGGCACTAGTGTGGAATTCCAATATAATTATTGTGTCATAAAAACACCTTCTAGTTCTGGTGTTCCTACACACCTAATCTGCCCCAAACAAGGCAAGTTATATCCTCTGGGACTTGAGGTCATACATCCAAGCATGGATCTTTATGCTACTCATGGTTCTCATGATGATGAGACCTTACTATGGCATTACCGCTTGGGACATCCCCATGTCCAAGCGATGCGTACTATCCAAACTCATAGGATGGTTACAGGGTTTACACCTCATTTGAGCCGCATTTCCTTATGCGAAGCATGTATCTTTGGCAAGATGACAAGGTCCAAGTTCCCCAAATCCAAGAGTAAGACTAAAGATCTCTTGGAACTAGTCCACTCCGATCTATGTGGACCCATGCCTATCACCTCTCTGACTGGCTCCTCTTATATGCTCACTTTTATTGATGACTGGTCCAAGTACACGGTGTTGTACTTCATCAAGCAGAAATCTGAGGTACTTGCTCATTTCCAGCATTACAAGACCTTTATGGAGCGGCAACTAAACAAGCCCCTTCGAAGTCTTCGCACAGATAATGGCGGTGAATATGTCTCGAATGCTTTTAAAGCATACTGTGCTCAAGAGGGCATTTTCCACCAGCTTACAGTTCCCTATTCCCCACAACAAAACGGGGTGGCTGAAAGAAAGAATCGCACCTTGCTGAATGTTGTGCGTGCTATGCTCCAAACTGCTGGTGTCTCCCAATCCTTTTGGGAAGAAGCTGCTGCTACAGCTTGCTACGTCCAAAATCGGCTTCCTAATCGTACTCTTCCAAACATCACTCCCTTTGAATTATGGGCTGGAGAGAAACCAGATATCTCTCATCTACGCATCTTTGGCTCACCGTGCTATACTCTCATTCCAGCTGACAAGCGTCATAAGCTTTCTTCTCATGCTGAGCGAGGCATCTTCGTTGGTTATGGTGATCGATTTGGGATTAAAGGGTACCGGATTTATCATCCTACAACTCACACCTTCTCCTTTAGCCGAGATCTACTCTTTCAGGAGCATTTGCTGATCGTGACACCCTCCTCTCTTGAGCCCTTACACTGCAATACTCCTCTAGAACCAAGCATTCCTATTCCTAATCTTGCTAAGGAACCTAGCCCTTCATCAGGAGTTCTTGAGATGTCCTCCACACCTGGACACAATGTACTTGTTTACCCTCCACCTCCACCTCCTCCCCTTCCTCCTCCTCCCATAGTTCTTCCCTTAGGTCCTCCACCTGCTACACCAACTCCAAGAGAGGTGACTTCTCATGTACTCTTGTCTCCTGAAGCAAGTCTCCAAACGCCTACTCAACTCACCTCTCCTACCCATCAAATGTCACATTCAAATCATACTGCTTCTGTGGTTCCTACCTCTAGCCGAGACGCACATACCACTATGACGAGAGTTCCTCGTAATCCTTTTACTCGTCTTCAATATGAGAGCCCGGTGTTTCAACCTTCACATCAGCCCAGCTCCTCCCGAGTACCCAATCCGGCTCGCGAAGGTTCTCGTCATCCATCTACAAAACACTCATCCAACCCTCTATCTCGTCCCTCTTCTAAGAATTTATCCCTTCCTGCAACTCATGCAATCCCAAACTCCACCTCATCTTCTACCTCAGCTGAGTCTCCTCCAGCCAAGACTCGAAGTATCGCTGATATAATTGGCCACTTAAATGTTGCAACGGCACAATCCTCTGGCCATTATCCTTTCCTCCTTGATGGCGCTATTAGTGTTACTGATGCCCTTGGATCATCTGATGCTCATCTCTGGCGTGCTGCGATGGAGGCTGAAATGGCATCTCTGACTCATAATAACACTTGGGTTCTTGTTCCTCTTCCCGCACATCGCAAACCCATCACATGCAAATGGCTCCTTCGACGTAAATATCGTCCTGATGGTTCTATTGAGCGTTATAAAGCGCGACTTGTTGCTTGGGGCTTCTCTCAAGAACCTGGCATAGATTACTTTGAGACCTTCTCTCCCACACTTCGACTTGCATCATTGCGAGTATTGTTGGCTGTTGGAGTCCAATATGACTTGGAAATGCACCAGATGGATGTTGAAACCGCCTTTCTTAATGGTGAACTTGAGGAAGAGATATATATGGTTCAACCTCCATACTTTGTCAATGCTGATCATCTTGACTATGTTGGCCTCCTCTTACGGTCCTTGTATGGACTCAAGCAATCTCCTCGACAGTGGAACACTCGCTTTCACTCCTTTATGCAGTCCATTCATTTTCGACGGCTCCTAAGTGATGTTTCCGTCTACATTCGTCGTCGTGGACCCCATTTCGTCATTTTGGCTCTCTATGTGGATGACATTTTCTTGCTGGCAACGTCTACCTCACTCCTACAGCAAATAAAATCTGAACTTACTGCTACATTTCGCATGAGTGATGGGGGGGAAATTAGTTATATTTTAGGCATGCAAGTCTTTAGACATCGCCCAACACACACTCTACATCTCACTCAAGCAAAATTCGCAGAAGGGGTTGTAAAGAAGTTTAATACTAATGTGAATAAGCAATCCTTGGAAGTGTTCGCTACTTAGTTTCATGCACTCGTCCTGATCTAGCTTTTGCCTCTGGTATGCTTTCACGGTATATGCATTCTCCACGACATGAGCATCTAGTGCTAGCTACCCGTCTGCTTGAATATATAAATACCACACGTAATTATGGCATAACCTTTCGAAGAGAAAATATAATTGGTGGCCTTCAAGTTATTGTTGAGATATCGAGCTCCACTCGTGATACGCCAGGGTGACCATTGTGTATTTATGTCACCGACTTGTCAGTTGCAGATGCGGTTGGTACACCGCCCATGAATAATAGCCACATGATAGCTATCCTTATCTACTCTAGTTCGTGGCTCAGTTAGTATGCCACCTTAGTTAGTTGAGTTTGGTTTGAGACCCATATAGAGGGTTCTTCTATTTCTTTGTACTAGAGTTCTTTTGGCTTACACAACTAAGAAGAAAAAAAAACGTTTTCAGCCTCCATCTCTGTGTGTCTTCCCCCATTGTGCAAGCGAGAAAGCTTTGAGCGAGACTCCTTCCTTCTCTCCCACTCCCACAATCTTGACATGGTATCAGAGCCTTGTTCGTGGTAAGGAGCTCAAGAAAGCAAGCCAAGCTCGCGGTGTTCTGGTAAGAGGAGCAGTGTTGCTTTCATTTTCTGTTTTGGGAGCAGATCTGTGCAGGCAGCACAACCGGAAATTGCAGGAGTGCATTGTCTCAGGTTGAGACGCCCTTCGCGGTGAAGCAAGAGGGTAGTATATACTGCGGGAAAAGGGCTTTAGCCCTTGGCGACCCTGTTTTTTTGATTTGAGGCCATTTCGGGGCCTGTTTTGCAGACGGAAGTTTTCTGCACGCACTCAAGAAAAGGCTCAGTTTTATGCTGTGCGACCACTGTTCTACAGGTTGGTGAAAAGTTACCACAGAAATTGCATCGTATGCTTGTGTGCAAAGACATTGGGTTACAGAATCATCCTTGGTTCCTGTTTATGCAAAATCGTCACTAGGAAGTGACTGTGTGGTCAAATACCACTTTCGCCAGTTTTACAGTTTTTCCCTTGTGAGGGTGAAGCTGTGGTTTTTGCAGTGACAGAATTTTTTGCAGTCTTCTGTAATGGCATCTGATTCTCTTTCCCAGATTGTCACTGAAAAACTTGACAAGAACAACTTCCAAGCATGGAAGTTTAGAATGACGAATTTCCTTATGGGAAAAGGATATTGGGAATTTGTTGCAGGAAATGAAGAAGAACCAATTCTTCCTGATGTTCCCAATCAACAGCAAATGCAGGCATTCAAAGCATGGCATGAGAGAGCCAGGAAAGTTATGTACTGGCTGTCTATCAGTATTTCGGACTCTATGATTGTGCATATTCAGGATGCAAGTACGCCAAAGGAGGCATGGGATACTTTTCAAAAATGTATAGCACAAATACGCAAGCCAGGAAAATGCAGCTCAAGCAAGAGTTGCATAATGTGCAGAGAGAAAGTATGAGCATCAACGACTACCACATGAAGGTGAAGAAGATTGCAGATGCACTTGCTTCCATTGGGTCGCCGGTGGAAGATGATGATTTAGTTTCCGTGACCTTGAATGGTCTAGGAAAGGATTATGCACAGTTTCGGACATCCATTTCAGTTCGTGAAAGATTTCCTGATTTTGAGGAGTTGATTGCTCTTCTAATTTCTGAGGAGCAGAGAAATGGTGGTGCATCTTCTTCAGGAGGAACTTCAAAAGAAGCTGTCTTCTACTCAAATGCTGGAAGAGGTAGAGGCAGAGGTAGAGGAGGCCGATTTGGAGGCCGTGGTAGAAATCAGAGTATGCAGCAAACTCAAGAAAACCAGTCCTATGGAGGAGGACGTGGTAACTCTAGAGGCAGGGGGAGCCAAAGAGGTCGTGGTGGATGGCAAAGAGGCCAAAATGCAAACAGTAATGTTGAATGCTACTATTGTGGTAAAATGGGTCATATGGCTAAAGACTGCTATAAAAAGCAGAATGACATCATGAATGGAAAACTGCAACAAGGGAATTATGCATCTTCTAGCAGACAGGGTGATGACAGAAATGAGCATTTGTTCATGGTGCAGCACATGAACAATTCTGTGACAAGTGCAAAAGAAAGAAATGATGTATGGTATGTTGACTCAGGTGCATCAAACCACATGACAGGTCATGCAGAATGGATGGAGGATGCAAGGGAAATGGAAAAACCAGGATTTGTGGAGACTGGTGATGATACTGCACATCCTATTGTGCAGATTGGAAAAATTCCATTGTCTATGCAGGATGGAAAAAAGAAATACTTGTCCGATGTATTTCATGTCCCGAATATCACCAAGAATCTGGTTTCTGTCGGTCAAATGGTTGAGCAGGGCTTGCAGGTGAGATTTAATCCTCATGGATGCTTTGTTGAGGATATGAAAAATAAAGGTCGCTTGATAGCAAAAGGAAAGAAGAAGGGCAGAATGTTTACATTGGATGCAGACATGTCTGAATTGAGTGCAGCAATGTTTGCACATGGGACCGGTGTAGTTGCAGATATTGATATCTGGCATAAACGCATTGGTCATGTTAATGTACAGCGACTTAAATCAATGCAGGCCCAAAATATTGTTGCAGGTTTGCCAAAATTCAAGGTTGCAGAAATGCATAAGGTATGTGAAGCCTGTCAGTTTGGAAAACAGGCAAGGAAACCATTTCCTAGACATGTTCAAGAGAGTAAGAAGCCATTGGAATTAATCCACTCTGATGTGTGGACTACGAAAGCTGCATCTCTTGGAGGCTGTCATTATTTTGTCACGTTTATTGATGACTATAGCAGAAAAGTTTGGGTGTATTTTATGAAAAAGAAAAGTGAAGTGTTTGGGCATTTCAAAACCCTTAAAGCTATGGCTGAAAAAGAAACAGGTCTGCAAATAAAATGCCTAAGGTCAGATGGAGGGGGAGAGTACCTCTCAAATGAGTTTGCAAAGTTCTTGCAGGAGCATGGCATAAAGCAGCAATATTCATGCAGTTATACCCCACAACAAAATGGAATTGCAGAAAGGAAAAACAGGCATATTGGAGAGGTATCTCGTGCCATGCTCAATGAAAAAGACTTGCCAGATTTTTATTGGGCTGAAGCAGTTGCTACAGCAGTCTATATAATGAACAGGACTCCCACTGCAGCAATACATGGGATGACTCCAGAGGAGAGGTATACTGGTAGGAAACCAGATATTTCTCATTTGAAAATTTTTGGTTGCATTGCCTATGTACATGTGCCAGATGAGTTGAGATCCAAGTTGGATCCAAAAGCTGAGAAGTGCATCTTTATTGGTTACTCTCTGCAGCAAAAAGGGTATAGATGCTATAACCCTTCTACTCGTAAGTTTACAGTGAGCAGAGATGTTGTTTTTGATGAGATGAGTAGCTGGTATAAACCAGTAAATGTGATTGATGATGTAGATGCACAAAATGGTAATGCTGCACAAAATTCACAGCAGCAGTCACAAAATATTAGTGGACCTGGAGCGTCCTCTAGTATTGGTTCACATTCTTCGCCATGGACAGGCAGATTGAGATCAAGAGAATCTTCTCAAAGTAATGCAGATAGTGGTATGCAGGTATCACGAAAAGGAAAAGAGAAGGTTGATCAGCCCATGTTTGATGTGAATGCAGGTCACTCTTATGTGGATGGTGAATCCAGTGGCTCAGAACACAGCATTGATGATGAGTTGGGTATTCCTTCTATTGTTACACCTGGAGTAAGGAAGACTAGGGATGTTTTGAGAGCACCTGGGAGTGAACCTACTTTGCGCAGGTCTACGAGAACTAGGTATCCTGTGGATAGGCTGAAATATGATGGATTTACAGCCACTCACTATGCATATATGGTGAAGGTGATACAGGAACCAGAACCCACTTCTTTTGAGCAAGCCATGGGAAAAGAAAAATGGGAGAAAGCCATGGATGAAGAAATGGATGCCTTGGAAGCAAATGCTACATGGGAGTTAGTACCTTTGCCTAAAGGTAAGAATGCAATTGGCTCTAAGTGGGTTTATAAGGTGAAGCACAATGCAGATGGTTCTGTGAACAGATACAAGGCAAGATTAGTAGTCAAGGGGTATGCACAAACATATGGCATTGACTATGAAGAAACATTTAGTCCGGTTGCAAGGATGGCAACCGTAAGAGCAGTCATTGCTATGGCTGCATCAAAGGGATGGTCTTTACATCAGATGGATGTAAAGAATGCCTTCTTGCATGGTGATTTGCAAGAAGAGGTCTATATGGAGCAGCCACCAGGTTATGTGCATGCTGTTCATCCTGAGTTTGTTTGCAGGTTGAAGAAAGCCTTGTATGGCTTGAAGCAAGCACCTAGAGCATGGTCTGACAAGATAGGACAGTATCTTGTCACTATTGGCTTTCAGATTTCCAAGGCAGATTTCTCACTTTATGTGAGAAAAACAGAGAAAGGTATTATGCTACTTGTCATTTATGTTGATGATTTGATTATGACAGGTGACAGTGATGAAGATATCCTTCATGTGAAAATGCTATTGAAGCAGAAGTTTGAGATGAAGGATTTGGGAGAGCTGCGTTATTTCTTGGGCATTGAGGTGATTAGATCACCAAGTGGGATACAGCTCTTGCAGAGGCAGTATGGATTGGACATGCTGTCCAAATATGGGATGACAGGCTGTAAGCCTATTTCAGTTCCTTTGGAGCAAAATGTGAAGCTGAGCACAGATGCAGGTGAGCTTCTAGAAGACCCTACTATGTACAGACGCATAGTAGGAAGTTTGATTTATATGACTATTACCAGGCCAGATTTGAGCTATGCTGTTGGATTGGTAAGTCAGTTTATGCAGGCTCCAAGGAAACCACATTTGGATGCGGCTAGACGCATACTTAGGTATGTGAAGTCCACATTGCAGTATGGACTATTTTATGAGACTGGGGTTCAGATACAGTTGCATGGATACACTGATGCTGATTGGGCTGGTAGTATTTCTGATAGACGATCTACCTGTGGATATGTATTCTCTTTTGGGAGTGCTGCAGTCACTTGGAGCAGCAAGAAACAGCCTACAGTTGCCTTGTCGAGCACAGAGGCTGAGTACAGGGGTGCAGCAATGGCTGCATGTGAGGTAGCTTGGTTGCATAAGCTACTTTATGATATGCATCAGTCTACAGATGGGCCAGTTGTCATTTATTGTGACAACATGAGTAGTATACACTTGGCAAATAACCCAGTCTATCATGCTAGAACAAAGCACATTGAGGTGCATTATCACTATGTGCGAGAGAGGGTTTTACTAGGTCTTATTGATCTAGTTTATGTCAGCACAGAGGATCAGGTAGCTGACATATTCACGAAGGCATTGGGCGCAGAGAAGCTGCGCAAGTTCAGAGACCTGCTTGGTGTGCAGGAATTGGGATTGAGCTCGAGGGGGAGTGTTGAGATATCGAGCTCCACTCGTGATACGCCAGGGTGACCATTGTGTATTTATGTCACCGACTTGTCAGTTGCAGATGCGGTTGGTACACCGCCCATGAATAATAGCCACATGATAGCTATCCTTATCTACTCTAGTTCGTGGCTCAGTTAGTATGCCACCTTAGTTAGTTGAGTTTGGTTTGAGACCCATATAGAGGGTTCTTCTATTTCTTTGTACTAGAGTTCTTTTGGCTTACACAACTAAGAAGAAAAAAAAACGTTTTCAGCCTCCATCTCTGTGTGTCTTCCCCCATTGTGCAAGCGAGAAAGCTTTGAGCGAGACTCCTTCCTTCTCTCCCACTCCCACAATCTTGACAGTTATTGGTTATACAGATGCAGATTGGGCCACAGATCGAAGATCAAGGCATTCAATTGGTGGTTTTGCCTTCACTCTTTCAGGAGGCGCCATATCTTGGAAGAGTAAACGTCAAGCTACTATCTCTCTTTCAAGTACCGAGTCAGAGTATAAAGCAGCATCTGAAGCTACAAAAGAAGCTTTATGGATTAATAATTTCCTAACTGAACTTGGGTTTCATGTGCATGTTCCTATTGTGATATATTCAGATTCTATGTCTGCCATAGAGTCGTCACGGAAGGCTAGACAATCAGATAAACTTAAGCATATTGATATTGCTAACCATTTTGTACGAGAACAGGTTGAAGCCAGAAAGATAGCACTACTCTACAAGCCTTCTAAAGAAAATGCTGCAGATGTGTTTACAAAAAGCCTGAGCTCTGTGCAACATTTCAAGTGTGCACAGATAATCGGAATGGAGTTTCCAGATTGCTGATATATTTGTTTATGGGGGGGTGTTGGCGATAAACTAAATACATCAATCCATTAACTATGTAATAATTAAAAAAATCAAGAATCACAATAATCTGAATCGGTATACTAACCGTCACGATGGTTGCGAGCCACTCTTGTATAAGAACACACACGTACTAATAGAAAAGCTACAACTGTTCGCACCTGTCTCGTGTCTCTGTGGCGTACTCTCTCTCTCCTTTCTTTCTGTTCAGTACAGTAGTTGTCTACAGGGGGAGCGAGGGAGAGAGAGATTATGTCCTTCTTATGCTTTCTTCTCAATATCTCTTGCCTGAGCCTGAATTTTCGTTAATTGTAGGATCTGATTGCAGCCGCAATCGACACCACGTCTGTGACGCTCGATTGGACAATGGCGGAGCTTATCAATAACCCCTCGGTTCTGCGCACCCTTCAGGCTGAGATAGAGAAGGTCATTGGAAGGGAGAAAATTGTCGAAGATTCAGACTTGGTGAACCTCCCTTATCTGGCCGCCACTGTGAAGGAGAGCTTGCGCCTGCATGCGCCTGTAAGTCTCTTGCTTCCGCACATGTCCACAGAGGCCTGCAAGGTAATGGGGTACAGTCTTCCGAAGGGGACAACGCTGATTGTGAATGCATGGGCGATTGGCAGGGCACCCACAACGTGGAACGAACCCGAGAGGTTCAGGCCTGAGAGGTTCCTCACAGATTTAGGAGGATTCCTTAGAGCTGAGGTGCAAGACCACCACTCAGCTAGACCGCAGCAGCAGCAATTGTTCTCGTGGATCCCCTTCGGTTCGGGCAGGCGGAGCTGCCCGGGGGCCCCTCTTGCCCTTCCCACGCTTGAGCTCACCATCGCCAACCTCGTCCACTGTTTTGAGTGGCGACTTCCGCAGGGTCAGAGCCGCGCGGACATGTCCGAAACAATATCAGCAGCTGTTGGTCGCGAGCAGCCGCTCCTAGCAACCCCGAGTCTACGTGTCAGCGCACCTTTCTCGAATGCCCAGACCATATAGCGACGGATTTGAGAAAGAGCTGCTCGTTGCTATGTGCCTAGGCGTTCCCGGCGCTACGTCTGGGAGGCATGCGACAAGAGAGTTCTCTCATTAAGTATTATATTTTGGTGTAATGCCTTGCACACTAAATCTGTTTTATGACTTCCACTTTAAATCACACAAATGATATGTGCCATGCTCTTATAATAATCTCATTATATAAAATGCACATTTAGGTGCATATGTATATGCTTAATACACATTTATTAACACTTAATTGATCTTTTATTTGTTCCTTTTTTCAATGTATGCGCTGATTTTCTCACTCCCCCTTCTATGTGCCTAGAATTAGGAGAATGATTGGTGTTTTAAGTTGGTTTCAATAGACAATTGGGACACTTTATATTGTAAGATATGTGTCATGCGATAAACGCACATACACATACACACACACACACACACACACACACTCTCTCTCTCTCTCTCTCTCTCTCTCTCTCGGAGGCCAATCATAAATATATGTATGTATTACGTGGGTTCAACATAAGAGATTTTTAAAATATTATTTTTCATGTTTTTTACATATAGAAAGGCCTCGTTTAAAAGGGTTACTTACAAATTGAATACAAAAGGGTTATGTTTTATTTAGAAAAAATTCGCAGATAAGGATATTTATAATAGGCCTTGAGCGCATGTGATATAGAGGGTATACATATAGTGAATTAATTGGGCTCTCTCTCTCTCTCTCTCTCTATGTATGTGTAGCCTACAACAGCCTATGGTAACACCACAGACAACTCATAGTTAAAAAATGTGGAATATATATAATAATATATTTATAACGCAATAATTTTTACTTTATAATACATATCAATAATGCATGTTACAATAATAACATGATAATCAATTATCTAATATATATTAAAATATTATATTATAAATTATGAATTTAATAAATGATGCTTTATACAAAATATGTAGTAATATAATATTGATACAATATCCATAAAATACAAAATTTTAATGATATAAAAATTAATTTATAGTATTAATATAATAATTAGTATTTTATAATATGTATATAATCATACAATGTATATTGTATGTGATGTGTAAATATTGTAATAGTATTATAATAATACATATTGTATAGTAGATATTCCAAGTGTGGAAATCATTGCTGTTGAATTTTTCCATAGCTTCTATTTTTGACATTTTTGAATGGAGAGGTCTTACCAAGTTATTTCCCAAAATAGTGTTTAATTCCTTACAAAAGAGGATTTCCAAAATGTTAGATATGCATGAATAAGAGTTGGACTAGTTTCATATGAATGCAATTTACCTAATTTAGGATAGTTCAGGACAACAATCTATGTGATCAACCCTTGCAAGTGATTGCTTGAAAAAAACCAATGTGAACAAGGCTTTTAAGCTCAAAGAGAAAATTAATATTTTCTCTTATAATATATATGCATTGTTTAGTGCTTTTAGAGCATGTACACATTGCATGCACACAACATTCCTCTCTATCTCTTGGGGAGACACGCCCACACATATACACAATGTACACATATATATATGTAAACTATTTCTAAAGACTCACTTATTCTTACTTTATTTATTGAGTACCAAACTACACTTTTTGAGAGAGAGAGAGAGAGAGAGAGAGAGAGAGAGAGAGCCACGTGCAAATTTTCAAAGGTCGACCTTTTTCATTTTCATTACTATAGTACCCTTAAAAACCTCTCTTTATTTCTTGAATACCAAACCTCTCACACTTGTGTCACATAGGACCAACAACCTTTTGGTTGCTCTAGGATCCCTACTGGAAAAGTCTAGGTAATATATAGAATATATATTATTTCTTCTTTTCTCTCCTCTTGTGTGTGTGTGTGTGTGTGTGTGTGTGTTTTTTTTTTGTGAAGTGCTCTTTCTATCTCCATCTACATGTGTGGAGTTATATATATGTATATATATATCTCATCATCTCTCCCTCTACATATGTGCATATGTGTGCACATGTGTTGATATATATATACATATTTAATATGTGGAGCCAAAGAACCCAAAGTGCATATGTGTGCACATGTGTTGATATATATATACATATATATACATTGCTCTATAGATGAGCTTGGCGAATCAAAATTGAATTGAAACTTGAAATATGTAGAGCCAAAGAACCCAAAGAACCAAACTACAAGAAGCTAACAAAAGAAAGCTAGAATATAAGGAGCCAAGAAGACCGAAAGCTGAAGAGTCAACAAAACCAAAAGGTATCACAATCCTTAGAATCATTGTTAAATTATGATTAGCTTTTTTAAAGCGCTACAAGTGTTTGAAAAGAAAAGAAAGTTTACTTGCGCACCATGCACTTGCACAAAATTGACATTAAAAAAAGGTGTAGTCGTTACTTTTGATAGTCAAGAAATGTTAAAGTGTGGAGATAAGAATGAATCCATGAACCAAGAATACTTGAACCATGAGAAAGAGACCCAAAATATTCAATTCTTTTCTTCTCAAGTTCTTGCCCTCATCAAAAGTAGAAACCCTAGTATGAGTTGAATGTTTTGGATAAACTTCATAGCAATCATGTATCCTTTCCAATACACTACAAAGTTAGTACCCTTCAATATGATCACGATAGCCATTGAGTTGAATAACCAAGGTACATATTGGCTAGCTGCCACTACAAGACATGATAGGATTGAATGGCCCACAATTGCCATAATTGAATCCCATGGCGCCCTCAACCTAGAACAAGCAATCCTTAATTCTTATGATGATTGAAACCCGAAAAGAGATCACATGCTTAGAAATGCCAACTTCTTCTTCAACTCCACAACATGATAACCCAACTAGAAAGTAAAATTCTAAGTATATGTACCCAAATCAAACAAAATCCAAACACCATGCAATCACCTCATGACTCACCCCATAGATCATCCATCATGCAACCTTTACAAGCCTAAAGCTTGTTGAAATTGCCATGAATCAAGCCATGTGGTGTACTATTGCCCAAAGAAATGAATTGATGCTAATGACTCTCAACTCATTAGATTCACATGCATGTTTCAAGAATGTCCACAACATGTAATATCTAGTAGCAATTCTCATATGCCTATAGGCCCTAATATTTCTCCTCGCATGACAAACACTATTACCATTGATCCCAAAGATGATGAGCTAATCCTACCTCCCTACCTTATGGTCAAATTAATCACAAAAAGAGAGCACATCACTGAAGCTCTCATTAATAAAGGAGTTGATTAAAATATCCTCAACTATAATGCTTGGACTTACATAGGACAACCCGAACTAATGCTTATAGGTGCTATAGTCAATATTTATGGAGGATTACCATACTCTCTTCTAAGTAAATGCAAAATCTTAATGGCCTTATAAACTAAAAGCTTTCCACCTATGTTTTACATGCTTCCTAATTGAGAGGACATCGAGAAGGAATTCCTACATGGCAGAGCTTTTAAATGCGCAACTAAGTGTGATGTAGATTACAAGGCACACTAAATACACTTGACCCTACCTAGTGTCAAGATCATCACAGACTTTAGCAAAGGCAACATGGCCATTGCTCAAGGAAGGGTAAGTGACCCATCTTTGAACCGGCACAAATCCCAAGTGAAGGGAATCATGAAGTTCTTATAGAGCTACTCAAAGGTAGAAGACCAAAAGTAGGTGCCCATCAGTATGAAGTTTCCTAGTCCTAGTAGGAAAATCCAAGCATATCATAGCTCCATTACAATTCCTAATACTGCCAAAAATAGATTAGCATACAAAAAAGGTGAAGATTTTGCAGATACCACCATAAATATCAACAGAGACTTAGCACAATGCCATGATAGGTTTCCAAAGCATTGCTACATGCTCAAGGGTATTACACAAAAAATTGATGGATTTAGTTATCAAACCATTTGTATCACCATCTCTGTTAGTTATAGCCTAGAATTCACCCAAAGCAAGGAAATGAAGGAAACATCCTAAACATGGATCCATGGTCTAGGACAAAACCACTTGAGAGATTGAGCTAGCTAATATAGAAACCAAGAAGCCAAACTTCACCTATCTGAAAAAGGAGAATCAACCTAACTTGACTAAAGAATAGCCACTTGATGTAGTCATCAAATCCAATGAAAAGTTTGTAATAACTCATGGGACAACAACTGCAAAAGAGGGACCAATGTATCCATCGCATAGTATTGCTCTAGTTGCACATGAATGCTAAAATGAGGAAAAAGTAGCAGCATCAAGAAGTAACCAATAGCCACTAAAGGAACCAACTAGTGTGCATGGGAATCCCAAGTCTCCTAAAAACTCTTCATCTTAGCAGAAATAAGAAGCCTTATAGTAGCAACCTGGTGTAGCTACTCAACCGATGCAAATAACCCCACAAAGAGCCAAGGACATTGCCACACCTGATGAGGATAATGATTTGACGAAGCAATCAACCTCAATTGACAAAAGTAGTGAGTCTTCTGACTCAATTACTATTACTTCCCGATTGGGATCTCAATAGTCACAGCCTTTGGTGTGAGAGAGGACACATCCACATAAGAACAAACCCTTGTCAATCAACTCTTTGAAGTGATGTTTCAAAAAAATTGCTCTTCACTTCTAGAACCCCTAATGCACCTTAAAGCCTAGGCATAGGAAGGAAAATCTTGAGCAGAGGGTGAGAGCATATCATAATAAACCAATAAGCCCTTCGTGAAGTGTTCAACTAGATACAAAGTTGACATCATTCACATGAGTATATATCGGTTAGTGACATTGAAAAAATAATGGAAAAGCACAAATAGCTCTTAGGAAATCCATTATCACGAGACAAGCAACAACAAATTCTCTCTCATTGTAGGATCATTGCCAAAGAACTCATGAAAAGTATAACAGAAGCCATAGCTAGAGAGTTGAGTGTCATTCTATCTTTTAGCACCACCCTTCGTGAGACAAACAAGGAAAAACTAGAAACAATAGAATGGAAAGGGAAAGGACAAGGTGCCTTTGAGCATAAATGGTATGTGGACTGCAATCTAGCAACTAAAACTGGCCATTAACTAATGATAATAATTGAGCAAAGGAAAGCTCTTTGGATCTCCATGCATGATCCTACATACATTGCCCCTACATCCCTATGAGTATTATCAATTGTCCATGATGTCAAGCTTTCAACCACCATCCAAGAACATCCCTTGTATGATAAACTCCTTGTATAAGAAGATCTACACATGGCAAGCAAGCTAGGAGTAGTATGCATGGTACTTGATGTCAGTGCATATGTATTTCACCTTATCCAAGACTCCACACTTTTGGATGGCTGTGCTTCACTTCAATACAACCCTATCTTTTTCAAGTGGTCTATTCCATTTTTTTGTGACACAAATCCTAATCTATCTCCTGATTTTTCCCTAATGCAATCCATTCCTTCATCTAAGGATGCAAAGTAGAGTGACTTACCCAAGACCTTTCTTCACAATACTAGAGAAAGAAAGAGCAATAATCTTGAAGATCTAGACCAAGAACCCATACCTCCTAAACAAACCGCTAAAAGAGACCCTAAAAGGGCCAAATCACTATCCTCAAAGATATGTCCACAAGAGACCAGAGACACACATGAGTCTTATTTGATCCCCAGAGCTCATCCAAACACACCGACGATCCATGACTTCAATCGCCCTCAACTACTACTAAATCCAAACCCACTGATTTCATATGTTCTATTTCCCATCAAGATGTACAAACACAATATTCACAACTAGTTACAATTAAACCCACCCTCCCCAAGGAGCATACTCCCAATGCTTTGAGAAAGAGTGATCATATTAGCAGAAAACCAACAAGCCTAAGTGATTCAATATCTCTAAAGTTAAGCTCAATCTAGCCAAAGCCTCTAGCTTAGTTGAAACTGAACTTGCTATTAAAAAATTTAAAGAACATTATAGTGGAAATTGTCCACAATGAAAATCAATCAGTGTGTGCCTACCTTGAGGAATTGAGTGATAGAATCATATTCCTACTTGCATTGATCTATTCTCACACACGTTTTGTCTATCTTGGGCCAGTTTAATTTGGCATATGATTTTTGAACTAAACATCTTTCTTTACAACATAGCTTCTATATACGGCTTCTTGTGATGTACTTTCATCGTTGTTTACTATATGGTGTGCAAATTTTATGATCTCATCTTGTACGTATTCTCTCGGCTAGATATCTCAAATTCTATAATCGTCAATAGATTTTCTTCTAGACAACATTGTGTCCCTCACTTTCAAGGCTAAGGATTCCTTGGATGGAAATTAAAGATACTACTAATTCTTGAAGGCAATGACTTGCATGATATTATTCTTGGTAATTATGAATGTCCACCTCAACTAATTGATCATGCTCATAATAATACCCTTGTAACTGAATGAATTATCTTTGAAGAATGGAAAACTACTTATAATGAGTGGATTTGACGGCGTGACGACAAAGTAGCTCGTCAATATATTCTTTCTGTTCTTCAAGAATCTCTTATGCTTGATGTATGTACACTTTTAACCTCACAAGCTATATGGGAGTATTTGATAGCAAATTTTGAGAAGCTTCGACTGATGAGATGAGACTTTATTACAAACTCATTCTTTAGCCATTATAATGCAAAATTAGTGGATGCAATTATCTAAGCAACAACAACAGTAGTTATAGCAACATCAATTGGATCAACAACGAATGTTGCATCAAGAACAAGAGCATACACATTGTGTGACGAAAGCGATCGAGGCTGTGGTTAGTAAGTAAAAATTATTTAATGACTGGAATGTTGCAGCCTAGCTTAAAGCCTTTGAAAGCCAGATATGCTTCTTCGGAGTTCCATCCAACTGGAGCAACTATTTCTTACAGCTTCTCATGCCTGCTTTGCGAGTTAGAGTGACAGATTTATTTGTGTAAGACTCTAGTTACTAGAATGTTTTCAAGAAAGCGCTCAAAGACGAATATTTTCTAGAGGATTTGGTGTTGCTACATGGAAGACATTCAAAGAGTGGGTATATCAGCCCAACAAAGGACTTGTTGCTTCTGAGTCATTACAGGAGTTTGAAGAGCGATATAACCAATTGGATGCACTAGAGCAAAGAGCTCTAAACTCGGAGAAGGTGGAGTTATTCTTATAGGTGGCTGATCATGTACTTCAGGATGAGTTGGGAGATCTTCTTGAAGATGGTACGCAGCCTATTGGATTGAAGACGGATTGGCGGGACATTGTTGGTACGGTCTCTACATTGACAAAGGGACAGATATGGAAGGCTTGCTTGTAGAATGAAATGTAGTCACCATAAAAAATGTATTCCCCTACCATGACCTCTCCTACTTCTATTGCACCATATATTACTTCTATTATCCTATGTCTATGCCTATATCTATGCCTATTCCTACTATGATTGTTAGCCCAAGTGCAAAACCAACTGTTGAAGATATGATGGAGAAGATTTTAACAAACTTAAAAGACCTACAAAACAAGATGACTAGAAGGGAGCAACAGCCAGCTCCAATTTCAGCCCTAACTTCATCTACCCCTAGAAATTCTTCTAGGATGGTGAAATCTCAGGGAGTCGAAGCACTTGTTGAGGAGAAGCAGAAAAGAGATGATGATCAGTCTGAAGGTTCGAAGAGGGTGACTAGGAGGAGTGATCCAGTTTCCCAACCTTCTTCTTCAGAACTAGAGCAAAGTATGGCCGATGTTCAAAAGTCGAAAGTACAATAAGATAAAAAAGCCATGAAGATAAAAGATTCGAAGCCAAAAAAGCAACCAAGATTCACGCTACTTTCCAACTTGAAGAAGATTGAGGAGAATACTTTTGAGGAGAAGATTACTGATTATCTCTATGATGGGCTATCATGCTCGAACACTATGGAGAATCTTTTAGCATTGTTGAAAATTGAAAATCAAGAGCTGTCATATGTTTTACAAGTCAATTCTCCGACGATGAATTGCGAAATTACTAATTTCATGCTGCAAGAAAATTTAGGTGCTAAGAATTCTAAGCAAAAAGTATTCTTTGCTGAAATATTTCAGCAAAAAGATTTACAAAATGCCAATTTATAGTAGTAACTAGGATTTGCAGTTGAAGTAAGCTGTGAGCCTCACTATTGGGCTCTTTATATGCAGTTTGAAAAAGCTATGGCTGATTTTTGTCAGTTAAAAGAGTTGGATGCTATTTATACACACCAAAATTTGTGTTTATCAGGGTATTTACAACAAAATCTAAAATTTGCAGGTTGTAGCAAAGAAGCCAGAGTACACACACAATACAAGATAGTTGATAAGAAGGTCAGATTACCTTTGGATAGTGTTGATGGTTTGCTAATGTTTATGCCATTTATGAAGATGGATATTAACGTCAATGTGGACAAGACACAAATCAGATATGTTCCATTGAAGGAGGAAAGAGAGTTTGAAGTCAAGAAATTGTCTAAAGTTTAACCAACCAAAGAAGATCTAGATGTTATGCAGAAGATTTTTGTAGGAGAGAAGATCAAGCCATTGGATGCTGGGATGATCTACCAAAACTTATCTTCTTTTGTTCTTCCATATGATCCAAGAGGATGCTGTGATAATCTATGTCAACTTATCTACTTGTTATATTACCCAGATGATTACCCATATGATCATGGTGGAAACAATGTTACAAGTGGTAAATATGTTGGCACATGTTGGAGGATGTGCAAGTTTGGAGGGGGCAGATGTCGTGACGCCACGTGTCCACTATTGCAAACCTGAGGGCAGAGTTTTCACCAAGAATTTGAACACATTAGTCAACATCATTAGGAATTATTTTCTATTGTGTCTTTTTGTTTGCATTTTCATAATACACGAACACATGTAGTTAGGCTAGGCACAATTTCTTCAATGCATTCATAATTTTTTGTGTGGAAGCATCATTTGAATGATTACATTACATGGTTTTTAATTGTAAATTGCATGAATGATTGGACACGAAATTCTTTTTTCAAAAGCATATTTTTGTTAAGCCACAATGCATGGAAAAATAGGTTCAGATGAAGGTTTCCATTTTGAAGACTCAAGGACTAAAGAAAAAGATTGTAATATGGATCCTTCGCTTTGGACTTTTCCCATGAGACTCGTAATTCTGATGTTGTCAGTGCATATGATATGTCTCTTTAAAAGCGAAATTAGTTTAACATTTAGCAGTCTATGAAAGATAAAAGTTATCTGCTCATATCATGGACACTTTAGTGGAGTATTGCAACATCCGACATTTGCATTCTTTGTGGAGAAGGAGGAGAATTGCTATGCTATGTCCACTGTTCCTCTACCTTTACACATCCAAGCATCTTTGGTCAAGAGATATGGTGCAACAAAACCAAAGGAAGGACCAATACCTAAAGGTGTCGAAGTAGACATCCCCCTAGAGAAGAATTTTGGGTATTCATGAAGTTTCACTAGCAAATATTAGCTTGGGGATGAGGTTGGCAGTGGGCACTTTAACCATACTTGCTTTGCAAGAGTGAAGAAGGGTGAAATGCAATGTCGGGTGTAGCTGTCAGAGTGATAGCCAAAGCCAAGATGACAACAACCATTGCCATCGAGGATGTAAAAAGGGAAGTGAAAATATAAGGGCATGACAACTTAGTACAGTTTTATGATGCTTGTGAGGATAACCACAAAGTATCCTTCTACCATTTGCAAGGTGTTGTTCATCGCGATAAGAAGCCAGAGAATTTTCCTTTCACAACAAAGGATGAAGCTGCACCAATAAAGGCTATCGATTTGAGTCTGTTGGATTTTATCAAGCCAGAGGAGAGAATTAATGACATCGTGGAAAGTGCCTACTATATTGCACCTCAAGTTCTTCATTGATCATATAGTGCAGAGGCTGATGTTTGAACCATTGGAGTTATTACTTATATTCTTCTTTGTGGGAGTCGTTTTTTTCTGGGCTTGCACCAAGTTGGGGATATTTTAGGCAGTGATCCGTGTGCTAATCCTAGTTTTGATAAGATGCCTTGGCCAACTATCTTTGCACAAGCTAAGGATTTTTTCAAATGACTATTATACAAATATTTGCGAAAGAGAATGATAGCTACGTAGGCTTTAACACACCCCTGGCTTCATGGAGATAATTCGATTCCTTTGGATATATTGGTTTACAAGTTAGTGAAAGCTTATCTCCGATCATCACCTTTGAAACAAGCAAGCATGGGCGATATTCATCCACTATTCAGCTGGTCATCGACGTGTTCAGCCAGGTGGTCTTTTTCATCACAATGATGTCTCTACCTGTAGCACTCCTAGATGATAATATTAATGGCAACGTCTTTCAAGGGTGCATCCTGAAAGATGGCAGCACAAGGACGACGTAATCCTTGATGTCACAAGCTCGTAATAACAAAAGAAACTATATAAAGGAAAGACTTCGATCACGATTTGTGGGGGGAGTTGCGATGGAGGGGTAGCATCAAACGAGTCTCGAACTTGAAGGCTTCTCCGACCTGATGTCCTGCATTAATTGGATGGTGGAGTGACGACGAGGATGAAACCTTCTTCCTAGCTGTCTGCCTGCGGACGAGGTGTTATGGCCGTCTTCTTCAAAGTCTATAACATCTCAATCTTTAATATTCAACCGCCTACTCCTCTTCGACCATGAGAAGATACATGCTGGAGAATAAGCGCATCATTCAAGCCATGTTGAGGCCTCTTCTGCAGCACAAAAATAGAAATAATATTGAAGGAGCATAGGAGGTTGCCATCCTCTGGAGGTGGTAAAACTACATATCATCGATTTCAGTGTGAAAAGATTGATAATTAGGAAGCGATAATGGTTATGTGTCTCTGTATTACAGACAGAATAGAAGATAGGGACCGAGCGATTTCTTTTCCTCAAGGAAAGATGCGAATTTCTCAAGCTTGAATTCTGATTGTATGAATTTAATCTTTTCTACATAAAGCACCCCTATCCACATGCACATCTCTAGTTCTCCACTCTTCAAACCTTTTTGTAGCTCTTCAAACCTTTTTGTAGCTCTTCAAAGCGCCATTGTCAAAGTTTTTCTAACCACATGACATGTTGACATCTTAATTGGACTCGAATCTTTAAGGAGTTGTATGCATTAATAGTTGGTGAATTGCCTTCCATGACCTACTCAAGCCATACTTATCTTGCCCTACTCCTTGTAAAGTTTCTTGTATCTAGATAAGTGTCACTCGCCTTATTGAAGATATTGCCTTCTTTCAAGCTTTCCGTCAAATCCAAGAGTGAAGGCTTGTGGTGAGGCTTTTATCCCTCGCCTTCTTCGAATACCGCCATCGAATTTCAGAGAGAAGGCTTGAGGTCGAGCTTTAAGCCCCTCACCTAGGCTTGAGATGGAGCATTATATCCTCGCCTACATCCAAGTTTCTGAATGAGTAAATTGCCCATATTGTTGCTTGCTCATTTAAAAAAATTATGTTGAATTCTGCCATCTCAAAGCATCCCTATGGCAAGCGACTTCTACAAACCCCGTGCGAATCTCGTGCAACAATGAGATCTAATGCTTGGAGATTGCATCCAAGTAGTCCCGAATAAGAATTTGGCTTATCTTCTCAGGTTCTATCAATACGTAGTGCTTTGATTTTTTAAGCTTTGCCTTTATCTTGTGTACCTCTTGTGTATTATTTTTCTTCTCCTCTATCTCATATTCACTACTTCCTTCTCTCTCTCATTTCCGATGGATATGACCTTTTGACTAAAACCCCTCCAATAATGTCATTTTGAAAACTAAGAGGGTCTAGTAGTACAAGCATGCTCAGTGTTGGCACTATGCAATGTAACAACTACGTTTAGAGTAAAGGCATGAAATAAATGTTTTTACACCTTCACAACACTAGTTTTTTATGAAAGAAATGTTTGAGCACCATACATCATACACAATTGCATTGCATACAACACATGGTATCATCCTACATGCACAACAATTGTTTTCTTAAACGTTAATCTACATTGGGGAGGTAAGGTACCCTATGTTGTAGGGTTAGCAATTCGTTTCCTTCGGGAGTATTCAGTAATGAATATGTTATATCTCCTAAAACAACTAATTAAAAGAGATAAGCATGTATTGAATGTGTTCTATTTATGAGCGGTGCATCTCAGGACTAATCCCCGAGATGTAGGAGAGCCATAGTGAGGCTGTGAAAACCAGAGGGGCACTCTCAAGAAAGTTACTATATGTATATCCTCTACATCATGTGCATTAAAGGCCTATTTATAAATATCCTTATCTGTGAATTTTTCTTGAATAAAACGTAATCCTATTATTTTCAATCTGTAAATAACCCCTTTATATTATACTATTTTGTATGTAAACAATCTATAAAAATGATATTTTAAAAATACTTTATTTTGAACCCACATGATACACACATATATTTATGAAAAACTTACCCGAGGAGAACTCCCTTGATTTGTGCTTACATGGTGTATTACATCAATATGTGTAGGGACTCCCTTTCATAAGTGTGGGAAGGGTTATTCATTAGATTACAATCCATGCAAATGTGAAGTTCTACATTAGAGGTTAGGGTAGTATACCCCTTAGACGCTCCTATAGCTACGAGGCTGAGGGGTAATTTGGGTGCACAGTAGAGGCCCGACTAGTGCCAAAGAGTCAATGTCATACCCATTTTAGGTCTTGTCAAGTGGTGCATTTGCCGGAAGCTGCTAATAAGTGGTGGTCTCTAAATCTTCGTTAATAGGGACTAGTTTATTAGTGTATGCCAAAAGGTAATGAAATAGATCCAAAAGACCATCAAGCCCAGCTTCAAAAGCAAGAAAGAGCCGAAAGAGCTAGACGGCGGGCCGAAATTATTAGGATATATTCTCCACAAAGGATCAGTGGTTTGATATCCCTACAAGGGAGGGGTCTTAGTAGCCCTAGCCCCATGGATAGTCCATTAGGAGGAGGAAGTTCTTATACTTCCCCTCTCCCAGCTAATGAGCCCAGCTTGAGTGGAGCAATAGCTCCTATCATTCAAACTCTAGTGAATGCAGTCGTAATGGTGTAACCTATTGCAATCCCAATAGGAATGCCAAACTTACTAGCCTTAGGATTTTCTCTACCCATATTTAATGGTTTGGCAAAAGAAGATACAGAACTTCATATTAATGAATTCCAAAAGTTAATGTTTAACTATCGAGTCCAAGATGAAGGACACTTGATGATGTCCTTTAATATGACTCTGAAAGGACGAGCTACAATATGGTATCACAACCTAGAGGCTAGAACCATAACTACAATTGATTCATTTTTTACGGCCTTTTGAGAAGAGATTATTCCCTTGAAAGGGGAGGTCACTATTGGCTATGTGTTCTCAATGTAACACATAAAAAACCTCACGAGAATCTGAATCAAGGTAGAAATCCCTTTCAAAGTAATGAACACCTTATAATATCTACACAAATCAATCTAGAACAATCCTAGAATACCCAATTTATTATGTACACATGCATTCTTACATCATAAACACCCTTCTTCTTGTATCCTCCATTTATGCCCATGTTTTCCTATTGTTTGTTATAGACAAAAAGCATCAAATCTCAGCCACATTACACATAGTAGTAGGGTACTTGAAATAGCCTAAAATTTGCATCACAAATTGCAAGTGTTGTCTTGCTTTGCTTTTCCACTTATTCTCATGCCCACCAAACTTTGTCACATGGCTCAAATACTTATCAATGAGCTACCCCTTAAGTTTTTAAGTCACTTGATGTATAAGTGTAGTGTGATCCTAATTCCATGATACTAATCAATAGATAGAGACAAGATAAAATTTACAATGAAAAATGACACTTAGGTCCCATAGACACATAGATAAAATCGAGTCACTATCAAAGGTTTGATAAGTTTTCAGTCTATAGGCATGGAACCATGTGACACCCACATCCTCTTAAACTACACATCCTTTGGCATGTGCCACATATCTTACCCTTCAACATGTTTGAGATCTTCTTCTTCATCCACAATGTAATGCTCGTCATCTTCTTTTATGTTATCTTGTGTAGTTCTAGTACTATGCTCTTTCTCTTTGTAAGTGCCAAACTCTCGTCTCTTGAATAAATTGATCCATTTTCCTATTATGGCTATTTTTAGCTTTGTTCTATTCTACTTAGAAAGATAGTATGAGATATTATAATATGCATGCAACACAATATATAGACCAAACCATATTTAGGAGACTTTTCAGATAGTAATATGTTGATTATCCAAGTTGGTGTCATAAAAAGGTACCTAATCTCCTTCTTTTATAGTCACTTAATCTAAGTATATGCCTTTTATCAAACATGTCTTTGTTTCACAATATGTCTTCTTTCAACATCTTCACTACTACAAGCTCTACATCTACTAGCTTTCTTCCCAACTAATGGATCCTAAGAATTAGCAATTCTTCCCTACTCATACTTCTTCCCATGGCAAGATATTCCATGGGGTAGCCACTTCTTTTGTTGGTGTGATTAGCTTCTATCCATACATGAGATCTACTCGTATGTACCCTCTCACAAGACTATGAGTAGTGCAATCAACCCATAATGCATATGGAAGCAATCGTGCCCACTCTCGAATTTTACCCCTACATGCCTTTGCTAATGCCTTGACAATTGGAGGATTCCCTCTTTTACTCTTTCCATTCCCCTCTCGATTATATGTAGATATAAGTACAAGATTGATTCCCAATGTAAAGAAGAAGTCTCTAGCCCCTAGGGGCACACCTTATAGAATATGTAAGTTACCACATGAGTTCAAAAGAAAGGATATTTGATTTAGTAGAATTCACAGGATTATATTTATAAAAGTGATTTTTTAATTACAATGTGAAGAGATCTATAAGTTTAGTAAAGTAAAATGGGTCATTTTATGGCCTTATAGCATGTAAAGAAAGGGTATTTTTGAATATCCTTTGAATGCACATTTTATAGATGATTTTTTATAAGTGCATCCCGTGTGAGCTCTAGCCTCATCAGCATTAAGCTCTCCTCTTTGTATAACAATGACTTTGCCCACACATCTATATAGCCGAACACATCTTCTAACAAA